>NW_011889264.1:2078135-2127242 GCF_000151845.1 Pteropus vampyrus
GGATTGGAAACCACCTAGGAAGACCAGGTGCTGTAGGTGTAAAAAATAAAAAAAAAAAAAAAAAAAAAAAAAAAACTTTATTTACAAAAACTGACAGTAAGCCAGATTTGGCCCATTGACTGTAGTTGGCCAATCCTTGCTCTAAACCCAAGATAGTCATTTTTGACATAATTTAGTCTATACAGTGTCAGAATTTTCTGTCTCCTTTAATTCTCAAAATCTCCTTGATTCTGTATCCAGCAGTGATTCCCCAGCGTCCCTCACCATGGAAGCCCTTTATGGGCTTCCATGTTTATTACAGTTTATTACAGTTCAGCGTTGGAGAGAAGGATGTGAAACAAGTACTCAAACCTGTGCCCATCACAGTGAAATTTGTGGTATTAGAAGAATATTTATAAAGAGTCTTAGAGAAATCAGAGTTGGTGACCCCACTTCCTTTATCAGAGCTGGCCCCATGGTAGGAAATCTCATACAGAAGGGGAGCTCTAATTTCAGAGGATAAGAACCTGGCCTCCCATGGAGGTCACGGTTGGAACTATTGATTACATAGTAGAACAAGATGAGATTGACAGCACTCGAGCCACCAGTATCTAAATTCTGTGTAGGAAATTTTGTGCCAGTCAACTACACTGCTATCCCTGCTAATCTAGCCTGTGTCTTGGTTTTAAACCCATACAACTCTACCAAATTATTCATGTTGGCCTGATTTTCCTACTCGTCCTTTTCTAACATTTTTTGTTTTATATGTATGCGTAGCTGCTTGAGAGATATTTTGCTACATTTCTGGACTTGGCTTGATCAGGGGGAGTAGACAGGTTGTGGTTGGAATCTTAATAACCTGTCAAAACAGAGCATTTAAATCCTGTTCATGTTGTTTTCTTTCCTTCCCTTGAAACACTGATAGCCAGAAAGACAAATAGGAGAGGTCCCTTGGTATTTTTCCCTTGTTTGTGTGATCCAAAGAGTTTTGATGAACTGGCCTTTGCAAGTTACGTTGAAGCTGTTCAAGCCAGCTTCAGCTGTATGTGACTTGCTTAATGATTTGTCAAAGATCCAAGGCATCAGAAATCAAAACAAAACAAAAAAGAAAAAAAACAGCTCAGATCAGATCAGCATACATCATAACAATATAATCATTCAGCATCATATCTGGTTACTTATTATAGGTTGTGCAGTGATAGAAGTGGAAATAATTTACTCTTGGCCACTCTGTGTTACTGTTAAATCATTTATGTGCTGCGAAAGGAACTGCAAACTGTTGAGACTCAACGATCCCTTAACTGCATCCTCCCAAGGAGTTCTCCACCTCTATCCCTGGTTCTATTTCATATTTTAAACATTTTCTTAGCATGTGAGCTTTATTATCCATGTTTAAATTCAGCAAGCCTTACTAGTCCAGATAGATCACCATCAAGAAATACAGTAATGTAAAATAAAGCTATTTCTGACATTTTTACAGTGTATAATATATAATATAATGTGATATATTAAGCTCTCTGTAATAATTTTTAATTTTTGAAATAGCTGATTCTTTAGGGACCATTTAATACACAATTCCACAGATTTTAGTGATATCAAGTATCTTTCAAGTATCATTTTAATTGAGCTCTGGTCCTTTTTTTCCCCATCGACTGTGAATCAAGCAAGAGTCTATCAACTCCTTTTGGGTGACAAATCATAAGCCAAAGAAAAATTGGTTCATAAGTCATGCCCGAAGACAAGATTCAATCCCTGCCTTCAAGGAGCATATGATTTAATAGGGAGTGAGAAGATATTTAAAAAAAAAAAAAACCTTCAAATAAAGTAAAAATGTTATAAATTTATTAAAAAGCAAAATATCATAGGAGTTGGAACAAGAAAATGGGTAATGATAAAAATTATTATATCAGCTACATTTGCTGAGCTACATTTACTATGTGCTAAGTACTGTTTTTTATACTTACATCTATTTGAAAAACTAAACTTTGAGATACAATCCATTGTACAGATGAGAAAAAGAGGCCTAAAAAAGTTAAACAACTTGGATAAGGTCTGTAGCTATTAGGTAGTAGACATGGGTAAACAATGAAAGTACAACTTAATAGTAGAAAAAGTAGATCAAGAGAGATTTAAAGAGGGACTCTAGTTAATGGGATATTGAAACAATTCATGGGAAACTGAGAGAAACTGGACCAGCGTGGTGGCAATGGAGTGGAGAATAGAGAGGGGCAGTATTTCTATGAAATTTTTGGAAGAAAGACTCACAAATGGGATTTGGTAACTAATTTGAAAATATGAAATATAGGAAAAGTGAGTCAAAGATGACTGTAGTGTTCTGAGTTCCAATGAGTAGAGTAGGGAGAGGGGATCTTAGGGGATTAGCCAGCTTCATGGGGCTCCCAGAGCACACTGTGCACGTTTCCCTATTCCTAGTTCTTATCACATTGTATCCCTAATCACTGGTTTATGGGTCTCTCTCCCGCAGTAATTCTTAGCTCCTTATGCCTCATGATTTTTATAGGCCTAGAACCCAAGATAATGACTCAGATATAGTTGTCTTCCATAAACATTACTTTGGAGTAAACTTTAAACATTGTAATAGAAGTTCTCACTGAATAGCTAAATATGACTGTTCAGTAGGCAGTTGGAAGTATGCTTGGACATTTTAGAATGGTATAGGGACTATAGAGGTAGATTTTTATTGTCAGGAAAAAACGATATTTGAAATCCTGAGAACAGGTTAACACTTTAAATGAGAATATGAAAGAAACAACAAACTGAGTAGAACTGAGAGTTGAAGAAAGCAATAGGGGGAAGAGGAAGGAAGGAATAGAAACAGGATTCAAAAAGTGAGATCTTCATATCAAGGAATGACTAGTGAATAATGTCAAGTGCTAAATATTGAACAAGTTTCTGATGGTCTATAAAGATCCAGAGGAAATTTGTGTTTTCTTATGAAAAATTTTCTAATTGCTATTAGAGAACATTGTATTTGAAGAGGTAGTACAGATGCTATCTATTAATTAGAAGGTTTCTTAAGCATTAACTTTTTCTTCTCTTTTAGTAAATGTATACTCCTCAGAGGAAAGGAAAACGTTCATAACTAATTAGTTAAGATTAAAAATAATTAATATATTAAAATGAGCTAACCATAAGCTATCCCATTTTAAAACGCCCTCATTTAATCACCTAGTGTGAAATAACCATTAACTTAAACTTACTTGAAATGTACTGTTGTAACCTTCATAGGTAATACTATATTACAATGCCAGATATTAAAGATCTCTGTTTCTCATCTCTTAGCATTTCCTATACCTTTTCCCTTTTAGAAAAAAGATTACATGTCTTAGATAGGTTCTGAAGTCATTTTGCGGGGAGAAATTCAGCAGAGTGATTATTTAGCTGACTTTTTTTTTGTATTTGAAATATTTAAAATGCACTTGTTATCTATCCTTCCTTAATGTACAGAATCATGAAAACTGACTCCAAACATCCTTGCATATATTAGTTTGATAATGTAATTGTTTTGTTGCCATTTTTAAATAATCACAAAATATCTCATCTCCTTAGAGAGCTATGAACTAAGTCCATTAAAGAAAAAGAATAACCAAAGTTATTACCATTATAAATACATCAGTTGTGTTTTATAATATAACTGATACATTGTAAGAAATTATCTCTATCCATGTATCCTGGAGTGCACATTTCTCCTCAAACTCAGAATAATAACCCTAAAATGATTATCTTTAAAAATTTATTCTGCATTAGAATTAGAATAACATTAATAGCTATAAATGAAAACATTTTAAACTCAATAGATGAAATGAAATCTACCTTATACCCAACAAAGAAATAATTAGTGACATGGAGGGCAGTGGTAAGAAATTCACAGAATGACAAAGAAATGATATATAAGTAAAAGCAGTTAACATGTAGAGGATGTACTGAGAAGCTCCAAGCCACATCTAAAACTAGATCCACAGGAAATGAATAGAAGGAAAGAAGAAAAAACTATATTTGAAGAGGTAATAACTTGCAAATTTTCAGAATTCAAAAGTCAATGGCCTTCACATTTAAAATGCACTTTAAATAGTGAATGGGACTTTTTTTAAATGTAAGATCACATCAATTCACATTATCATGGATCTGTAGAACAAAGAAAATAAAGAAGAATCTTAAAAGCTACCACAGCGAAAAGATAGATTACCTTAAAAAATAAAGACAGTTGAAACTTCCAACAATCGTCTCAACAGAAACAACAAATGCCAGAATATAAAGGTGTTGGGGAGAAATAATGATCAATTTAGAATTTTATTCTCAGTTATACTAACATTGAGGAAAGAAAGAGAAACTACAAATGCTTGCTACACAACCAGAAAAGGATATAAGAAGCAAAGTTTACCAGGAGGGAGACATAAAAGTACAGCAAGCATAAAAATCTATAACTATGTTATTAATGGCCAGTTATAGAAAAGCTTAGTAGTTTTTTTGGTTTTAGAAAGGTTAATCCCAAAGTATAGACAATAACAACAAGAAATCTGAAAACCTTTATGTATAAAAATGGCAAGACATTGTTGAAGGACATGAGAAGACCTGGATACATGGAATGATATATGATGTTTATGGATGCAAAGTCCCACTACTGTAAGGGTTAAATTGTTCTCCATGTTAATGTATGCAACTAATGTAATTCCAAACCAATTACAAAAAGGCCTTTTTGTGAAACTTGAAAAGCTGAATTTAAAATCTACATAGAAGAATACAGAGTTAAGAATAGATAATACTCTTCCAAAGAACAAAGTTACAAGAGTCTTGTCCTAACAGGTATCAGAAAATATTGTAAAGCCATATTAATCAACCTAGTGTGGTATTCGTGCAGGATCATGTGAACAAAATAGAAAGTTCTAAAACACACCTATCAATATGTGGAGACTTGCTATACAGGGAAGGGGTATTAAAAATCAGTGGGAAAATCATGGACAGTTAAACTAATGGTGTTGGAGCAATTGGTAATTCATATGGAAAATAAAATTTGATCTCTACCTCATATGACAAAAAATGTTCCAGAAAGATTGAAGACCTACATGGGAGAGGTAGGGTAAGCAAAACCATTAAGCTTCATGATGAAAATATAAAAGAGTGTGATCAGGAAGCACTTATTAACCAAAATGCAAAATGCACAAGCCAGAAAAGAATATGTTAATCAACTTGTCTACCTTGAAACTTTTAAAATGTCCTGTTCAACAAAAGATACCACAAACTAAATTCAAAGATGAGACACAGATCGGGGAAGATAATTCACAAGGTGTACCACTTGTCTATAGTCACGATACACACAAAAGGATTCATAACCCCAATTTATCCAAAATGTAATGAACTTTTATTCTTATAAATAAATTTTTAAAAGACAACTAAACAGGAAAGTAAACGAAGGATAGGAATAGACATGTCACAGAAGACTAGACTCAACAAAAGACAGCTCAAACGGCCACATGAAAACATCTTCAGCCTCAACTGGTAATCCAGGAAATCTAAATAAAAACAATGAGGCACTGTTTAATTTTTATTATATTTGCAAAAAAAAATTATAAAGCTTGATAATCATAAGTGTTGGCAAGGATGTGGAGTTAACAAGAAATCGTGAAGTTATAAATTGATTAAGCCAAGTGGAGGTGCCTTCTGGCGAGATCATAGAAGGGTACAAAGAGGGTTTCAACAGTACTATAATGGATTTTATATATATATATATACATACACACACACATACATACACACACACACACATATACATATGTATATATGTATATATAAAATGAATAAAAGATGACAAAATGTTAAGATTTTTTTAAAGCTGAGTATTGAGTAGGTTACAATACTCTGCTCCCTGGTTTCCTTGAGGAGGCATGCCTCACTTTTAGCCACATCCCTTTGTTCTCTCTTGGAAGGAACCTGATCAGAGTGTTTGGAGAGGAACTGGACACTCCCAATTTAGCCTCGCCCTCTGCTTTCTGGGATCTTCTCATCTGCAGAGAGATTGTGCTCCGGTCTGCTGTAGTCTGCAATGTGTTAATGTTAAAAACCAGGGAAAACTGTCCAGGTAGGTACAAGCTCCCAAGCCTGTGTTGCTCCACACCCAGGCCATGTTTTCCAGATTTACCAGAAATAGGCTGCTATTTAGAGCCCTGTCTTTTTGTCTTTGTCCTTCTTATTTGGTTTTAAGAATTTGGAAAGGAAGATATGTTATGTATCATTATATACACCTAGGCCATGTTCTCCAACAGAGACTTTATCGGTTATACAGCAGATTTTATTTCCATTTGCCTGACTTCTTGGTCTCTCTCAACTGACTCAAAACTTGGATAAGGAGAATGAAGGATGTAATTTAATAGTCTCTCAAATTTCAACAATAAGTACAAAGATGTTTTATTACATTCTATTTTTTTCATACTAACAATATTTTAAGTATACATATATATCAAGGTTCTAAATAATTGTAGAGATATATATGTATGTATATGTACTCTTATGCATATGCCTCTAAATAGTCGGCTTTCTCAGAATAGATTTCCCACAATTATTTAAAACAAGTAATAATAGTTAATGAATTGGGATGACCTAAACAAGTACCATACTGAAAGCAAAGTCAGAAATTATATGCTAGAGAAATAAGCAACTTCTTTTTTTCTGCCTACATGAATCAAATAAAAAGAACACTGGTAACAAAGGCAACCCTGTTCTGAGCCAACAAGGAATATCTTTGTATCATCTCTAGTGGAAAAATATAAATAATAGCGAAAATGCATTTTGTAGGTGGAGATTTTCAGTTCTTATATACAGAATCATGGAGTGTAAGAAATTAGTTAAACAGGTATCAAAAGAGATGCCTGGTTAATATAATATGCTTGTTAAATTCCCCAAACTTGAAATTCCTTGGTTTTCTAACTTCTTCTCTTCAATTATCGTACTTTATTGTTTTCCTTTTGGCCACATTTATATACTTTCAGGACAAGGGCTTGCCCTGCAGAAAAGAAAAAGCTTAGCTGAAATTAGAAGGTTTAATCAAAGCTTTTCTAGACAGCATGAACCATCAGCAAACATTGAGCTAGGCAAAATTAAATGCCATTCAAATGGAAACAGCTAGAGCTTGCAGATTTCCCCAACAAAGAACATGATTCCAATATTTACTCCCCCTCATTTCTTCACCACATACTTTTCCCAGTGTTACATGTGAATGAAATTTGGGTTATTGGCAGAAGTGGGGTTGTGAGGGATGGGGGCTGAGTAAAGAAGAGTCACACAACATTGCTTCCTGGTTGCTGCACGGAATGCAAGTCATGATTTTTCAGTGACAGTATCCAGAGACAATTTGAATTTGCAGAAGTGCTACTCTCTGTGTCTTTTTCTTTTTCTGTTTTTCTTTTTCTTTTTTGGAGGCAGGGGGCGGGGGGCAGTGGTTTTCAGTTGCTAGAAACTGGCTCATACTTCAGCCTGTAGACACATCCAAGTGTGTCATTTTTTAACTATTATGAGAGAAACAAAATGGATTTCTGACTTTGGAAAGGAGGTCAAACAAGAAAAACCATATGTCAGAAGGACCTCTACATATAGAAGAAAAAATAACCACAAGCTGGTTTCTTTCCCAGCAAGTTGGTATGTTGTGTCATATTCTCAGCTGTAGATTTATTAATTATGACTCATGAATAGGCATTTTATCCATTAAAAATGCTAATATTTGAGCAATTAAGCTGGCCCAATTATATTGCTTCTAGAATGTACTACTTTCAAATAGCTTCCCAAATTTTGTAGCCACCAATTTGGAAATGCAGCAAGAATATGAGGTGTCAGGTTATTTAAATAGTAAATCCACTGATTCTTCTTTCAGAGCTGGATTTAGAAGAATCAATCTCTATCTTTTCTCCTGGACTGTAATGGCCAAACAGTCATTAAAACAGAAAATAACCTTTACTCCTAAAAAGGTAGGATATTTGTTTTTGAGGGTGTTTGTTTTTGTTTTTGTTTAAATGAACATAAACTCATATTTGCTTATTTATTAGTCAGATATATTTCATAGTTACCACCTTTATCAAGTATGGCAGGAAACAGGGGCTTATCTAAAAATAATGAAATGAATGGACTAGATATAGAGGTGTGGGCAGGGTTAAAGGGATCAAGATGGAATGGTGAGGTGCTCAGAGAAAAATTATAGTGGAACCCATTACCATTCACCTCTGAGCCTGAAGGGACAAAGGGAAGAGTAGAGTTTACCAAAACCCCTTGAGAGCTGAGCATAGAAGAAGGGTTGTGAAATGAGAATGCTAGCCATGACTGACCTAGCCCCTGCCAGAACCAGAAAAGTGGCAAACAAGGATGGAGTGAGAGGAAGAAATGCCCAGATCTCCTTCTACCCTTCCATCTCCTGCTGCTACCTCCAGTGCACAAGGAAGTACAGGTGATACAGTCAATAGAGATCAGCCTCTCAGACATAGAGCTGGAGAAGAGCAAAGAATGGATCTGGGAATAACCAGAGTAACCAGCACGTTGTCCATGGAGAGTTACATCTGTCTATCCACACATTCACATTTTAGTTCATACCAGAGATCATCTGTAATATTATATAAGAATCTAATAAACACAAGTCCATTTCTTATTCATTCTAAACACTACACTTCGCCCACACAGTATACCCCATCATCTTACATCCTGGCCTCCACCTACCCTTCCAACATCATCCCTACTAACAATTTTGAACTTTATTCTTTATGTAATAGTTTAAGTTTTTAAAGAGATTTAGGGTTATTTGTTTGTTTGGGAAAATCTGGAAACAGTTGAAAGATGAACTTGAGTAGAGAGACATTGGTGGCAGGGAGAGTGTAGCTGACACTCAGGAGAGAGGGATGGTGAATTCTTAAACTAAAGTGGGTGCAGACTGGATGGATGGGTTCAGACGTTCCTGTTGAGATAGAGACTATAGGATTTGGTGACAGATTTGAAATGAGAGAGGGAGAGAGAAGAATTGAGAATAAAGCTGATGCTTCTAATTTTGGGAGCCAGGTCAGTTGTTATTATCATTCATAAAGATAAAGGAAATATAAAGAAGCAGGTTTTGGTGAGAGAAGATAATGAATTTAGTCGTAGACGTGTCAAATTCGAGATACTTGAAGGAACTCTCTGAAAACAAGTTCAATGGGGAGAATTCTGGTCACGATGACTATAGGTTCACATTTTGAGCAACCGTTTACCCCCACTCTACACAAAAGCAACAATTAATATAAAAAGAAAACGTAAGAGATATATTTACATTCGTAAATGAGATAAATACCTCTGAAGCCAAGAAATGAAACAAAAACTCAAATTAGTATGTAGCGAGAGGGTTGAATCCATGGATCGAAGACTCTGTATAGAAATGATGACGGGGAGGCCAGTCCCTAAGGGTGACGGGGACTAAAATAGTTGTCCTTTATGAGCAAGGGGATGGGAACCAGGAGCCAAACTGGATTTCTGAAACCAGAGACTAAGGTGGGGGCTCCCCATGGCCCAAATGGTGGCTCAAGGAAGAGCTGCTGCCAGTTTTTACCAGGCTTCAGGAGCAAGCAGACAATCTCAGTACCAGAAATTAAACAAATCTTCTCCCTGGCTCAGTGACTAAAATAGTGATGTTCTCAATATCACTGTAATAGATACAGGGGTCCTCAACCCCAAATTTAAGTCTTGGTTTTGGACTTGGGGTCCTGAGGAGTTTCCTGAAGTTAACTACAAACTTACGTAGTGGGGAGAGAGAAGAAAAGAGACAGTTAAAAAGCCTTCTCCTCAGAAAACCTTGCAAACGAAAGTTCAAAAAGATGAATCTATGCTAAGAGTGTTAGAAATAAGAATTGGAACACAAATTAATTCTAAATAATATTAATTTAATAGCCTTATTGGAAAAGCCTTTAAAATACCACTACACACATACACACACAAATTTTCCACATAGGAAAAATGTCTTTTATTACATGACATGAAACATTCATTCTTTTCCTGCTCAGGAATAAAAAGGTCTCCTTTTCTCAAGAGTCTAAAGTCTTTTCAGTCTAGTGACCTGAGAAGGGCAGGGGGGTCATGTCCTACCTGAATGGCCCCTTGGGAAGGGATAGCTGGGGTCCCAGACTTTCTAATACTAGTCATAGAGGTTGGATCCCTTGGAAGGAAGAGTCTGCTTCTTCATCTCTTGCCCTTTCCACCTCTATTCCTAGTGAAGGAGCTCTTGGATCTCCAGCATCACCCTTATGTCGAAGTCATGCCCATCCAGGTAGCCAACTCCGGAACCTCGGTAGCTGCTGTCCCTGGGGTTCCTCGAGTTCCCCTTGAAACTGTGGAAACCTTCCCCAGTGGGTAGTTCTGCTCTTAAGAGTCCTGAGAGACAGAGCTGGTATTTATCCTGCATTATCAAGCAGGAAAATAAATAAATGGATAAATTCTCTTATCCATTTATTGGCTCTGTGGCTTTGGACAAGTTACCTAATCTCTCTGATAAGTCAGTTTTCTTGACTCTAAAATGGGAATATTACTACTTACTGTGGCTACGCCCATGACACACAGTAGGTTTTTCATTAGAGTCTGCATCACATTTTTAAATTTCATCAATGTTAAGTTTTTCTTCTTCGAGAAAGAATTTGATAATTTTTCAGTTGGTAAAATTCATTCATAGAGAAGTTTTATAGTGAGTGATTAAAATGAGTAATACTCTAGGATTTTTAAAAATGAGGTGTTAAGAGGCTTGTTTTCTCATAGCTTGTGTGCTGATACTGAGAGCAATTCTGTAAGAGAAATTTCAAAAAATGCTTTCACAGTGATTAGTGCCGGTGGTTAATGAGTGTATAATCCTCCAAGGTGACAACTTCGCCGTGTGGTGTGTAAATTCTGATTTCTTGTTCTACAGCATGTGTTTTGCCACATTTGTATATGCCCTATAAGCTTATGCATACCCACTTCTTTCTTTCTCATACCAAATATTTTGCCTACTGGATTTTCATTTGAGGTGATACTTTTTTTCTTCTAGCCTAGAAAAACCACTATCCCACTAAACCCAAGAGACAGAGAAAGCAACTGTGCGCTCCTAGACTCAGATTCGAAAAGTGTAGGTGGAGGAAGGGACAGTCAGAAAATAGGTTGTTATTTCCATTGCTGGCAATTTAGATTCAGAGGCATTTCATCTGCAGTCCCCTCAAGTGTTGAATTGAATAAAACTAGTAGCAGAAACAGTGGGATGGGTGGTTGGGGGAGGGGCTGCGAACACTTCCACCTAAATGCAAAGAGACAGGCAGCTTGTAAGCATGCATCCTCAGCTTGGAATAAAAACCACAAGAAGCCTGAGAGCCAGCCTTTATTGAAACAAGATGCTATCATAATGAAACAAAATACAGACTGAAATCCATCTACACTGGCAGAGTATAGTGATTACTGAGTATGGGCTCCTCCGACCAGGAGGGGCTGTGTAGACAACTGTGTGAATGAGAGGAAGAATGAAGCACTGCAGCATTCACATCTAGCCTAACATGTGAATGATTTAGGAACAGACATATTTCACATGCACCTTTACAAAGAGCGAATGAGCCTATACAGATTTACTCCTTATTTTACATTTAATTCAACCAGCACTCATGTGCACATTGAACTAGACACTATGAAATACAGATTGTGTACAAGAAAGCTTGTTGTTGACAAAGATATGATATCCCAAATATCATTTTTAAGCTATTTAAGCCAGTTTTCCTTAGAAATATTGTTATTGATAGTAAGAAGCATCATCAGCTAGCCTTCAAAGGTTTTTCTAACAAATATTATACCTGAAGTTTAAGATTAGTACAAGGAAAATAAATATAAAATAATGCTGAAGGAAAACTAGAATTTAAACAGGAAAAAATAATTGGATCTTGATTTATTTTTGTTAGCCTGAGAAAATGGCTTAATTAAGAAAATGAAGAAAAAGATGAAGACTTTATGTAAGTTTATGAAGGATACTTCGATGTACTTCAATGATTGTAGTTTCACAACACTGATCCTTTATTATACCTAATTTACCTCAAAAATATGACTTTCCTTTTCATCGATATAATTCCAGAGTCATATTATAGATAACGATTAAGCTCATTCTGTACAAAAGGTACTGTATTATGTGCTGTAAGAGATACAAAAATGGTTCAAGACAGGGAACCCTTAATCAAAGTGCTGTCAGTTTAGTTGGGGAGTTGAAACATACATGGTACAAAAGTATATATAAATAATACCATGTGCAGAAATACAGACTTACATGGAGAAGTAGGAGAAGCATGGACCTCAGAGTCATACAGCTTTGGTTTTCAATATAACTTCCACTGCTGCCAGCGAAGTAACCATTAGCACATTTTTTAATTTCTAGGAGTTTTGGTTTTCTTACCTATAAAGTGGGGATAACAATGTCTACATTATGAAGTGATTGTTAAGATTTAAAAAAAGATAATACAAATTAATAAAGGCACAAGATAGGTGCTTAATTGGTGTTATTTGTCACCCTTTCTTATGGTTCACAGGAGGGGTGAAAAGAATCACTCTATCTAAACCTAGTAGGTTAATGAGGAGTAAATATTTGTATTAGACCCCAAAAGCATGGTAAAAATATGATTTAGTTTATTTTATATTTATTTTATTTTTTAAATTCCCAACACCTAAACTCCTTTCTGATTACTGGAGCATTCCCTTCCTTATGAGTATTGTAGAAAACACCACACATTCATTTTCCAAATCTCTTTCCATCTAGACTAGACTTGGCCAATTGGCCACTGTAATTATTAACAATATTCCCTTATTTCCTTCTTGATGTTTCAGCTCTAGGTGATACCTAATAGAGTCCAGGCTGAGGTTCTTTCTCCATTCACACTACTTTCCATCTTCTTATGTACACCTCCTTCCCTACCCACAATTTTCATCAGCTACACATGTTAAATTCTTCTGATAGTTGCCTTTATGATTTTAAATGACATATATTTTAAAAACATATTCCTTTATTATCCTATTAAAATATAAAAAGATTATGAAAATAGTACATCTACAATTCTTTCCATCACTTCTCTTCACCAAACTTTTGGTAGTTGTATTATTTTATTTTGTCAATGTTTATAACATTAATAATATTTTCTATAACTATTATTAAGTCTTAATGTGCATTGTGCATAGCATGATTCTAAAGACTCCAGATAAAATGCAGTTTTACATTATGATTATATAGTCATTATGGAACCAAGTAGAACGATTGAACCAAGAGAAGGGAGTGTAATCTTAGATCATCAAAAGGTTGCCATTTGAAGGAGAAGGTCTCTACTCTGTTTTTAAATATCTTTCTAGCTTCCTTTACTTCTTCAGAGTCATACGTGGCTACCACTGCTTTTTGCATTCTATCTAATCCTCTTCTTTGGGTTCCTTTGTCATTTACTCAAAATAATCTATTAAGCAATTTTTTTATATAGGATCTGTGGGTGATAAACTTTCTAATTTAATTCCACACTCATATTTATTTTTTTGTGTATGAATACATTGTTTGATACACTTAAAAATGTACTTTTAATTTCAAAAGCTATACTTCAATGAGGTGATTTTTATTTTTTTGCTTTATTTTTATTTTTTTGCATATAAACCTAATCTGACCAATGTGCCCTTGGGTCTTATATTTTTATGGGGCTCCCATATGTACATAACTAAATTTGTTTTACACTAATATTTAATTGATATTTTGGCTAAAAACAATTTTTTTTTCTCCAAGAACTTCAAAGACATTGCTTCAAGGTCTACTAACATCCAATGTTACTAGTATAAGATTTGATGTCAGTTTGCTTTTTGTTCTATTATAAAAAACCTTTTCCATTTACCAAAAGCTATTAAAATATTCTCTTAACTTTTGAAGTTCTGAAATTTTGCAAAGATATGTCTAGGTGTGATCCATTATTCCCCTGTTCTCTTTGGTATTCGTTAGTCTCTTTCAGTCCAAAGATTTATGTCTTTTTCAGCTCAGGAAAATTTTATTATAGTCCATTATTTTTATGATTGTTTACTCCTCTCATATATTTGCTCCTATATTTTTTTTCTTCTGGAATTTCTGTTAAACAAATGGACCTCCTGGTTCTATCCTCCATGTATTTTAACTTTTATTTCATATTTTTTCTCTTTTTGTCTTTTTGTTCTACATTGTAGGAGAGTTCCTTGACTTTATCTTACAGTTTGCCAGTGTGGTATTTAGCTATATCTGTTTTATTACTGAGTTCTATATTTTTGAAATTATATTTTTAATTTCTAAGAATTCTTTTTTCTTTTATTTTTCCTTATGGTATCTTGTCTTATTTAATAAATACAGTAGCTTCTCAGATCTATCTGGGGATATGAATTAGAATTTATACAAAATTATTTTCTGTTTTTTCATCTAGCTCTGTTTCCTCCAGGATAAATTGTTCTGTTTATATATTTGGGACTTTCTCCTTCATTTTGTTCCTTTATTATCCATGCATCATTATGAATCAGGAAAATGGTTTCTTCTGTGATTGGTATATCTTTTTGCCAAGTAAGACTCACCAGAGAAAAGAAGGGCTGATTTCCAGTTTCATGTAAATGACTAAATGTGTTTTGACTGACAGGCAGGGAGCAGATAGGCTAGTTGGGGACTCCAGTGACTGGAAAAGTCAGAAAGCCTTTCCTCTGGAGGTAAAGCATTTTGCATGTACCATTCCTAGGTGGACTGTCTTTCCTTTCTGTTTTTCCCCTTCAGGTCTTGCTTGGTGGTACAGTGGAGCTCAGTCTCTGTGATGCTTCTCTCTTAAACCCCATTGCCTTCCAGGGAACCATCCCTAAGGAGAACAACTACTTTTTTCAGAATGTAAATCTCAGGCTTTGACCAGAGAACAAAAGCTTCTGCTAACGAATGCTTGGTTTACACAGGAAAGAAAAAGGGCCCCACCAGACTCAATGCTGTTCTTTAGTAAATTATTCAACTCCTTCCATGTGTAATTGTTCAGATGAACCCCCTTATCTCTGGGGCTGTGGGACTCTTTTTTTTTAACCTACCTATCTATTTATTTTTCTATTTACCTACCAACCTATCTACCTATGTATGCGTATATAATTCTATTAACTGTTAGCTGTTTATACCTTTTAATTTTAAAATAAAGCACAGATACAGAAAACTTATGGAACAAACACATAGCTTATTGAATTATTATAAGGCAAACACTTTTGTAATAGCCACCTGGATCAACTTTTCCAGTCACCCAGATGTTCCTCTATCACAGTCATAGCCCTCTTCCTCCCTCCTGGCTGTGGTAGTAGACATTTGCATTTCTTTATGTTTTTATCACCCAAGTATACATCTCTATATATAAACTAACTATAGTTTAGTCTTTTCTATTTTTTTTTTTTAACCTCGGTATGTCATTGAATTCTCTATATAGTTTTCCCTCCATACCTCTCCTTTTCTTACAATTTATTTGTTGAGGAACCCAAGCTATTTGACTTACAAAGTTTCTTCTTAGTCTGGATTTTGCTGATTGTAGATTCATGATGCAGCTCAACATGTTCCTCTGTCCCCTGTATTTTCTGAAACTTGCCAACTGGATCCAGAGGCTTGAATTCTGAAGGTACAAACCCCTTGACAAGAATTATATTCTTCTATGAGTAGACACATAATGACCAGTTTGGGGTTTTTTTTTTTTTAATATTAACAGTCATTAATGCTCCATACTTATATCCATTGAGCATTGCAAAATGTGACATTATCTATTTTGTTTTCATATATTAACTAGAACCATTTTATCAATACTTGCTTCCCTCTTCTATTATTTGGCTACCTAGTGGAACAATACATATGAAAAAGGCAGAATAAATGCTTCATTCTTTCTGTTTATTTACCTTGTCAAGATAATGAATTAATTATTATCCTCAGAAAATGGCCAATTGATTATTTTTTAAAATATGTGTAATTATTAATTCATGGATTCATGTATATTTCATAGATTTCAGTTCATTGCAATTTTTACAATTATTGGAGCTCAAAGTACATGGCTGTCCTCCATTTAGTCATCTTCTCAAGGACATCTTCCCCGAGCACCCTACCTAAAATTTCAACAGTGTCATACCAAAGTTTTCTCTTCTTCCTTGATTTATTTTTTCTCTTTAGCTGTTATCATTGCCTAACATGCTAAAATTCTTAGTTATTTATATTTATATCATTTTTCACCTCCTTTAGAGTATAAGCTCCAAAGGGGTAGGTATTTCTGTCTGTTGTGTTCACTGCTCTATCTCTGAAGCCAAGAAGAGTATCTTGGCTTCTTAGAAGTTGGTACACAAACTCTTCATTGAATTAGTTAGTGAGAGATGGAGTCTTTGACCTTCTTCGAGCTTATATTCTCTTTGGAGAGAATAAATGCAAACACTCATCTATATATAACACAACTAAAGATATAGGTGTCTAGTGATAGAGTGCCTAGAGTAACATATAAAGAGACTGGTAATTTTGCTTTGGAATTAGGTGGTGAAAAGGGGGTAACCCTGAGTTGGGTCATAAGATATTGATAAACCTGCATTGGAAGAGAGAAATATGAAGGCTTTCTAGAAAAAAAAGAATAATGTGATCTGGGTTAGGTATACAACCAATTCACCATTCTGGTTAAAACAGAGGGACCAGGTAGAAAGTAATAAGAATCAGTTTAGATAAGTATTTGAGTATTTCAGTCAGGGTCCCAGCAAGAAACAGCAAGAATGCAAAGAAGGGGGTACTAGACTACTTATAAAGATTTAGACAGGAGTGCAAGGGATAGTACAATATCCTGGAGGTAGTAACAGAACAGAGGAGCAGCAACCGCCCCTAGGCTTGTAGGTGAGAAGAGAGACAGTTGTATAGAGAGAACATCTTGGTGGGGTTATGACTTTCAAAGAATACAGCTGCCCTCAAGTGACCTACAGAGAGGAGCAGATCATCACCCACCCATGATCCCCTTTAGATGAACCAGCTAGAGGTGAAAGGTAAGAGGGAGAGTTGATACACTCAATAGAGGTCAGCTTCCTTAATTTAGAGCATAGTGGGGAAGGATGCAGAGTAGATCTGGAGAAATATAGAAAATATCCAGACCTGAAAACCTGATAACCTGAAAACTGTTGCTAGAAAGCCTTGAGTACCTCTCATACAAGTCATTGTATATATGGTTGAGAAATGTTGCTTGGAAGTTTTTTTCCTTACTGCATACAAATTATTTCCTTTTCGAGACTATTTTAAGTACATCTTTAATGAAAACATTGCTCCGTCTGGCGTTTGATTAGTGTAACACATAACGCAAAATTAAAGAGGTTCAAAACAGCTGAATAAAGAATATTTTTAAAAAGAGGAATCAAAGCACCAGCCAGCAGAAAGGTGACCCAATGACCAGTGAAAATCAATGAGACAAAGCTGTTTTTTAAAAATGAATAATAGCCTCGATAAAAAAAAACCTGTATTCTCTTTATTAAGTCCAACCATCCATATTCTACCACTTCCTGTTAACATTTTTCTATTCCAGTGGTTAACTCTTATCATGTTTCATTTTTATTTCTTCACTTATATTAGGCATTGGTGTTTATCTATTTCTACATACCTGTCTATCGATAGCTATATAAAATAAATATTGATTATGTGGCATGAAGGAAGAAGAGACTGGTTTTGTCTTTACCAAAAGAAACTGGCCAGACACCTGTAATTCCCTTTAGCTTTTACCTATAGAATTCTATGGGAAATCTTAGTGACTCTTCCTTGAGAAAACATTTTGTCACAGCTTCACTGTCAGGGAACAGAGAGAAGAAAATTGGACACACGCACAGACAACCATTGCCTTTGGCTTCAGCCACTAACTATAGACCTTGAGCCCTTAGAACAGGATCTTTTTTCTAGCTACACATCTGTTTTGACTTAGGCAATTGTACAAAAGTTATCTGTACTGAAAACATAATTAAGTTGTTTACAGTAGTAACTGTAAGCTTTCTCATTGTTTAGTGATCCTGAAATTGGCTAATTCTTGTTTTTAATTTTTTAACTTCTGCAATCCTGTTTTATTCCTACAATAGTACAAATTAGCTTCAACTAGTTCGGGGCCATGTTGATGTACCCCATACAGTTATATAATATTCAAAATTATTTCAAAATTCTGGCTCTATCGAGGACACTATTCTGAAGTTTCTAGTAAATACAGATAATTCAAATGACCTTCATCTCCTTTTTGTGATAAACCATTTTCATTAGATTCAAAGATATTTGCTGATGCCTCCTTTTGCAACAGAATAGGTCCAAAGATGAAGCATGCCTACCCCTAACCCTTAAAGAGCTTATAGCCTAACAGTCAGAAAAATATCTTTAATACAGATAGTAAATTAGGCTAGTCAGAGCTAAAGCACAGTGATATGGAATTTAAAGGTGGAACAGATCACGTGATTCAGGGTTGGATATGAAGAGAGGGTAGGGTTTCAATAGGGTTTCTTGCCCAGTAGCTATTGGGCAAGAAAAATGTAACTTCCTCAGCCTCGTGTTTATTCATCCATAAAATGAAAATAATATTATTTATCTCGTGGAGTTTTTGTAAAGATTAAATGAAAAAAAAAGAGAGAGCACAATAAATGCTGGCCTTAAAAATAGCTCTTGCAAAGTTCTAGCAGCAGGAATGGACTGATGGCTTTGGGAGAGTTGGCACTAAACAGGAGCATAGGTTTGATGAAGTGGAGTAAGAAGAGATAAGGCAGCAAAAGAAAGTTGAGTGAGAACTCTCATTCAGCAAACATTTCTTAAATATGCTTTACTTCCTAGAAACACAGGGGAAATAGTATTAGAAACTAATGCTGAGTCTGTGGGGGTAAGAGATCTCTGTTTCCTTCTGTGTCCCCTGTAAAACAGAGCCAGGCACAGAGAGTTGGTGCATAATAACTATTTGTGGAATGACCCTACTTTGTTAGGAGGTAATAAAAAAAGATTCCGTAATCCTTAGCATGAGGAAATCAATCTCCACCAAAACAAGTAGAGGAAGAAGAAGGAAAACACTAAAATTGCAAAGCCTCTGCTAGGAGAGAGGGAGAAAGAGGGAGAGAAGAGGGAGGGAGAGAGAAAAGGAGAGAGAGAGAGGGAGAGGTGGGGAGGGAGAGAGAGAGTGAAAGAGGGAGGGAGTGAATACTAAGTGCATTTCTAAAGGACAGTGGACATGCACACTGGGTATACTGGAGCAGTCGAGGAGGAAGAGAACTCCTGCTTCCCTAATGAAGTCATCATAGCTGAGTTGCTGGGGTAGGAGCTGAGAGAAGGGGCAGTAGGAAAGGAAGTTTCTGAAAATCAAGAAAGGGCCAAGAATATGGTGACGTAAAATCCCTCTTACCCCAAAATTCACGCTGTTCACAACACGCTGTGGTGGTGATTCATACAAAACAAATGCCAAGTACTTGTTTAATACCAAGTACCACACTTGGATTTGTACAGACCAGGGGGGAAGGACAAGACAAAGGCGATTCAATGCCAGTGACATCAAAGTACAGTAAGAGCTGGACTTTTAAGCCACCCGACCTAGGAATTTGCTAAACTCTGGAGGAGGGCATTGGACTTCCCATCAAATGGGGATTGAGGAGATCATATCACTTGAAAGATTAATTTTAAATACAGGGTGACTTTAGCTGCTTTGGGAGTTGTACCTGGTACCCTGCTGGCTAATTCTGGCCCAAGAATCACCTCGTCCAGAACAGGATCCTATGTCATTTCCTTCCCTCCCAAATAGGTTTTGTGGTCCCCCTGGGTACTCTGTCATCACCTTTACCATGGCTTTTATCCTGTATTGTAATGATCTGTTTTTGTCTCTGCCACCCTTATTTGAACAGTCAGGGCTGGGTAGAGTCTGAGCTCATCAGTGTCAGTGTCATTGGGAGGATGAAGCTCCAGTTAGATGCTGTAAAGAAATGCCGAGGGCCGTTTGAGAACAGAGTCAGAAACGCAAAATTCAAGCACAGAGTCAGGTTAGGAACCAGAATAAGTAAAAACAAAGAGAAACGTCAGAGACTTTTTAAGGGTTCTGTTATAACAGTTTGGCATATTTGTGGGACCCTTCCACATAGCCACATTTATCTCCAAATCTCTAAAATAAGATGCTTTGGGATCTTCTTTGGTTTATACTTGGTTACTAACTACCACTATTTTCTGAAATTTTCAGAAAAAAAAAACATTTTAATTCCAACAATCACAACAATAGAAAGAAATATCTAAATTTCTCTTTTCTGAAAAGCTATGTTTATTCTTAACTGTCTAGAAAGGATGGACACGTGCCCCACTCACACAGCCCTAACTACATAATCCACAAAAACAAAAACTAAAATTTCTAGTGGTTGTAACACAAAGCCAAGTGTCTGTGGTGTGTGTTTGTGTTGATAATGGTTTGTGAGGGTATTTTTTCCCCGTCTTTACTCTGTTGCCATCAAAGGAGGAACCATTTCAGTCAAATAATAATATTTAAAATCTGACAGCCCTCGGCAGCTTGAAATTAAACCCTAAATCTTCCATGTGGATACGTTAGAGCCTGTGTGCCACTCATGACCAGGGACTCACCCCTGCCCAAAGCCGCATAACACTCCCCAGTGCCTGGACATAGCAGAGCTAATTAGAGAGCTCAAATTCTCTGCATCTGAATGTCACTCCTTATATGTGTTAATACAAGTTAGAATCCCTCTTCATGTCATATGAGAACAAAAACAGAATAGCCTAGAACACAGTGAATAGCGTAGAATATTCAACTTGTCCTTGTAACTGCCTACACAAAGCAAAAAGGGTGTGAGAGGGATATTAACATGTAAAGTGTTTGTGCAGAGACCTAGGACTTCTGAGACTGTACAGAAGAATTAAATGACAAAAGCAATTTCAAGTGTTCATATATTTTGTTGCTATGACCTCTCTGTATTCTCTCTCTTTTTTTTTTTTTAACTTTATCTCTTTGGTAAAGGAATAAAAATTAAGTATTTTGTAGAGAAGATAAAAACATAATTTTTCATGTGAGCCAGATATTTTGCATTGCTTTTATTGAATTAGCTGGAGAGTGCAGTGTTTTTCTTTGTGTAGCAAGCAGCTCTGTGTACATGTACATGCATCAGGACTAAGGGGCACATGAATGTTTTCCTGCATTGCCATCATGTGTGTTTGTGTCCTAGGACATTCTGTCCTAGCCATGCATTTAAGTTTTGTGTGTGTCTAAGTGTGGCCGTGTGCAAAGGAAAAAGACTCCTGCTCCATTATTCCAAGCAATTAAACTGCGACAGCACAGGGATGAAGAGGAGGCCCTGATTTTCTTTTCCTTTGCAGTAATTGCCACAGCAATCATCTTTGATCAGGGAAGAGCAGAGGAGGAGAGTCCTGAAAGTTGACATCCCTGGTATAAATATATACATTTACATACACGAGGGCAGCACAGCTCCACAGCTTTTTCCTGACGTCTCTGACCTGAAACCATTGTAGCTCCATTGACACTTCATTTAATTGAATCCTTCCCTAGCAGTGCAGGAGCTGGAGGACTTGAAAGGGGGAGGGGAGTGGAAGGATGGGTAATCAAGGCGGACTCTTCTGCCTGAATGTCTAGAAATGACAGGAAAGTAATTGCTTTTGAAAAGCAAAAAAATACAGGAATAGCACAATTTGTTCTATTTAGCAAGATGCGAAAATGGGATAAAGATATGAGGGTTTTGCCCCAAATATACCAAAATTCCTACCTTGAGAATAAAACTGATTTGGATTTCTGTGCAAACAGGAATAAAGTGATGTTTTAAAAAGAAGAAAGAAACTACAATCCTAAGAAAGAAAAATCCAGACTTTCCTGGTTCAAAATGGCCAGAGACAATAGTAAGATCATTCTGAGCCCAGAGCCATTGCACAGCCCCTTTTGTCAGCTTCAAATCAGCAAGCTGAAGGGTCGAATCAGTTTAACCTGCCTCTGTGACACATCACCCACCCGCATGACCCCAGAGTGGCCTCATTTTTATGGATGCAGAAGCTCACGGTGTAATTCATTCCCCAGCACGCCCCACTCGTTCATTCTCCTGCTTTTGCCACAAAGGTGTACTGCATATTCTCTGCTGGCTGAACCGATGAGATATCAGTTTGCTTCCTGCTTAATGCAGGAGTTATCCTGTCTTACAGCTAAAGAGTAATGTCCCTTACCCAACATCAATTTAGGGGCCTGGATCAGCCATGCAAATTAGCACATGTTCACAAATACAGGGTCTTAAAGAAATCAATCTGGACCTAGAAGAATCAGGCAGCAGGTTTAAGAAAAATAAAATATAAAGCATATTAAATAACCTTTGCCTCCTTTGTCATAGGCTCTCCATATTTGGTTGTTTGTTTTTGTTTTTGTTTTTGTCTTTTTGGTTATATGTTAATAAGAACATGAGAGCATTTGCATAGCAGGCCATTTCTTTACTCTTTGATTTAGAACATAGTACAGGAAAAAAAAAAGAATGGCATAATAACAATATATTACTAGTATAGGGCACCTTTACAAGGCATTCTCACATACATTGTTAAATTTATTTATACCTTTCAACAACTGTCTGTAGTAGCAGTAGCAGTAGCTTTTTTGACCCCTTACACAGGTCAGGAAACTGAGGCTGATACAGTTTAAAGAACTCGCACAAGTTCTTATTACTGACAAGCAGCAGAGGAGGGAGAGGAGCCCAGTGCTGAGTCTCATGTTAGAGGGCTCTGTTCTGGCCCCACTCTGGTCGCATCTCATCCCTTCCCATTACTTGAGGAGTCCTTGGGATCAAGGGAAGATACCCACTCATCACTGACCAGCCTCTCCCACCACTAGACCACACTCTACTAACCAGCACTCTAGAATTTTAACTGTGCTTCCAAGGCCTGTATCAGACTCTCCGCTAGGGCCATCCTTTCAGTCTACATTACTAGGCCCAAGAGTTAGCCAAGGGATGACTGTTTGCAGAAGTAGGGAATGAATGTTGGATGTGCAGACAGAATGCTCTCACATGTGTGCATGAAGTCATTCATAGTGAGAGACAAAGCCAGGGAGGAAAGAGAAGAGAAATGGGTTAGAGTCTGGGGGCTGTGAGCTAACTCCCCACACAGCCATGTCTGAAACTCTAAGGACTCCTAACTAGAACCTGGCCTTCCAGGATATTATAAAGGCATAGATTTATCAAAGTAGGGAGATAGAACATGTTTTGTGCAACTATTTGTTATGTAACATTTGGACATTTAGACATTTGGCACGTAGACCTCCATTTAAGCTTTCACTCCAGGTCCTGCAAATGTTAGGGGTAGGATGGTTGATGTGGCATTGGTGTATGTGGTAGAGACGAATGAAAATTTGGAAGAGATTATATAATCTAGATTGGCATAAACTTTCATTAACTCTCTTTAAAGGGTTAAACAATGTATTGGCCTTCGTAATTTTAGCAGTTTTCCCAACAGTTCATTAAAGTCTGAAGCACCAATGTCTCCAATAGTTAAGGTACCAAGGATGGATGTGATGACACAGTAAACAGGATTTTATGTTTTATAAGCGTATTAACACAAGTTGTGGGTTAATTATTTTGCCAAGTTCATAAATAATATTATATTGGCTCCAAAATGCTATTACCTTGGATGAAATTGAAACATTTCCCCCAGGCAATTATTAATTTCTTCTCATTGGCAAAAGCAGGATTAAAATTTTGCCCCAGATTTATGATTAAGTTGATCTACTATCTATTTTCAGGAAGATAGTCAGTTCTGAGAGAAGGCAGCCCAAAGCAGAGGAGATCATCTCTTCATGTGGCTCCTTTCAGGGGTTCACAACTGGTTTCTGTAGAGATCCTCCTGCTAACCTAAGGGCCATGACAAATTCCACTTTTTCCATGAACTTCTCTGAACTTCCATAGCAGTTTGTATCTGTAGAGCATAAATATTATACTCTTTATTCATTAGTCATTTATGTATCTCTATCTCTCCTAATAGATTGTATAAGTCTGGAACCTTGAAACTTTCACCTTTAAATCCCCAAAATGTGCAGTGCACATAGTAGGCATTCAGTGGATATTTATGAATTTATCAACAGATGATTCTTACTTTTGTCATTATCGGGGGAGGGGAAAGGTCCTTTTTGTACATTTTGTAATTTTACCACATTTTTGTGTGTTGTCTGATCTCCTCTATGGTAATTCCATGACTTTTGCCAAACCCAGAAGAATGCTATTAAAAACTTAGACAAAGCTTTTCTTTTATTCAAAGACTAAAGATATTCCTACGTGTGAACAAAAGAATTTTCTATTGGTTGGCACATGGACTGAATATTTGTGTTCCCCCAAAAATTAATATGTGAGAAGTTCTAACCCCCGACGTGTTGCTATTTGGAGAGGGAACCTTTGAGAGGTAATTGGGATTAGATGAGGTAATATGGTGGGATCTTTATGGTGGGATTTGTACCCTTATAAGAAGAATCATAAGAGAGCTTGTTATCTCTCTCTACATACACTGAGGAAAGGCCATGTGAAGACACAGTGAGAAGGGCCCTGCCTGCAAGCCTGGAAAAGATCCCACACCAGAAACAGACCCTTCTGGACCTTGTTCTGGGACTTCTGGCCTCCAGATCTGTGAGAACATTAATTTCTGTTGTTTAAGCCACCAGTCTATGATTTTGTTATGGCAGCCTAGCAGACTAATACAGTTGGGAGTGCTTTTAGCAGCACATAACAGAAAAGTCAACTTTTACTAGTTGAGTTTGTAATAAAGATATTTAGTCTCACAAAGTAAGAAGATGTTAGGAGATTGGGAGTTCCAAAGACTCAACAATATTATTACAAACTCAAAACCTTTTTGTCCTCCTGTTCTGCCATCTTCAGTACGTCGGTTCTGTCATCCTGCTTGTTACTCTACGGTGATGACTAATAAAATATCTAGTCAGGAAGGTGGTGCACATGACCCAGCCTCTTTTTTAGAAAGCAAACTATGTCCTAGTAGCCCCTCAGTATACTTACCCATAAATATCATTGGCTGTGACTCTGTCACATGCCACCTTAGCTTCAGAGAATGGGCGAGTAAGTACCAAACAAAGGAGATCACATAGGCGAAGGCCGATCATCTTGCCCAGTGGTTCTATACACTGGAGTCACACAGGGAGTTTTACACAATACCAGTCATCCAAACTAGACTGGCTAAGTCAGAATCTCTGTAAGTGGGGCCCTGACGTTGGTAAAGCCTCCCGTATGATTATAATGTGCAGCCAGGATTAAGAACTATTGCAAGAAAGATCTAAAGGAAGCAAAGATACAAATCACCTCTAGTTTTAGCCTCTCTGAAAATCTGTTCCTAGCCCATGAGAGATTTTCTCATTGTTTCTCAATATCCGTGTTTATTTATTTATTAAAAAATTACTTATGTGTGTACTATGTACGTGTAGCTCTGTGCGCAAGGCTATGGATATTATTTTTAAATTTTTAAACAGCTTGTACCTCAAGAATTTTCTGTTCTATTAGGATAAATCAGCAAAAGATTTTCATTTAAACAGGATCATTTTTGTTAAGTATCAAAATGAAGTACGGATATTATGAGCTTCAGGAGGTCAGATGAGGGACAAATAAATGTGGACTAGCATGGTCAGTAAAGGCCTCAGACAGATACTAGGAAAATTTGGATAAGCAATAGTGAGAGAGAGGCTATATTTGTTGGGGATCACAACATGCTAACTCTGATATAGTTGGAATCCAGCTAACTCAGTTGGTTCTCAGGGAGTAGAAAAT
The DNA here is from genome assembly GCF_000151845.1 of Pteropus vampyrus. NCBI lineage: Eukaryota > Metazoa > Chordata > Mammalia > Chiroptera > Pteropodidae > Pteropus > Pteropus vampyrus. The sequence continues at coordinate 2,103,888 of NW_011889264.1, forward strand.
AAGGCTGAAAACATTGAAGAAACTGATGTTTCAATGGGTTAGACATCACAAATGAGGAAAAATGGTCAAAGCAGGCTGTGAAAATCCTAAGTTCGCAGGAAAAAAATTCAGGAAGTGGCTCAGTTGGGGCTGGGAAATGATAGTTGGAAAAAAATGAGTGTACATGGGACGTAGTGTGTTTGGGGCAGAGAGATGATTATGGAAGCTGTGAAGGTGGACACAGGTAGAAAACTAGAAGCCAGACTTTCAAATATTTCAGAGCACTCAAACGGAACCCCTCCTGGATCTCTCCTTCCTTGAGCCAACACTGTGCCTTGTATATACTATAATTTCAGCATTTGACACAATTGTTCATCAGTTGGCAAGTATTTATTAATCACTTACTATGTGCCAGGTACAGGTGATATAGCAGTGAATGATATAAACAGGAGCTACATTTTAGGAGATAATATAAACAAGATAATTTCAGGAATAGATCAGTGAAGAAAATAAAATGGGATGATGTGAGAGGTGACTGGAGTTGGGTGGGTCTCTGTTAGCTAGTATGGTCAGGAGGACCTGAATGATGAGGAGGCAGCCATGCAGAGATCTGAGGGACGAGCATTCCGGGCAGAAGGATCAGCAAGTGCACAAGCCCTGAGAAGAGAATGAGTTGGCATATCCAAAGTACAAAACAAAGGCTGAAGCCTGGAGGCCAAGGGGATAACAGAGTGACATTCACACGTACACACATGCATGCATGCATACATACACACACACATACATACATTTATTCACAAGTATTTATTAAAGCCCTACTCTGCTAAGGTGCAGCAGAGAACAAGCAGAGTTTTTCCCAAATGGAAAATACATGAGGTCATATGTGTAGGCAGAGTCTTGAAGCTTCTAGTAAGGAATCTGGATTTTCTTCTGGTTGCAATTATGAGTTCCTGGAGGGTTTGGTTTTCATCCTGAATAACATCCTTCCATCCTTATTGGAAGGATGTTATTCAGTTTACATTTTATTTATTTCCCCATCTACCTCTTTTTGCCAGACCATGAGACCTTTCACGGGAGAAACTATCTTACTCACCTTCAAATCTTTCAGTATCTGAGCAAAAGCCCTGACCCTTCATAGGCACTTAATAAATGTTTATTGAATAAATGAACCTGTAATGAATGTCTGCACCCTGAGCCTGAAACTGCTTGAAAAAGAGAGACAAAAATTTCCTCAAAAATTTAGACATAGAATTACCATATGACCCAGCAATCCCACTCCTAGGTATGAATCCAAAGGAATTAAAAACAGATATTCACACAAATACATGTAGGTGAATGTTTTTAGCAGAAGTAGTCACAATAGCCAAAAGGTGGAGACAACCCAAATGTCCGCCAATAGATGAATGGGTAAACAAAATGTGGTGTATCTAGACCATGGAAAATTATTCAGCCATATGAAGAAATGAGGCACTGAGATATGCTACAAGATGGACAAACCTCAAAAAATTAAGCTAAGTAAAAGAAGCCAGACACAAAAGGTTACATAGGTCACATTCTTTTTATATGAAATCTCCAGAATGGTTAAATCCATAGAGACATAAAGTTAGAAAATGATTGCCAGGGTCTGAGAGAAGGAAGGAATGGGGAATGATTGTTTAATGGGTATGCAATCTGCTTTGAGGGTGCTGAGAATATTTTATAAGTTCATAGATTTGATAGTTGAACAACATCGTGAATATACTAAATGCCACTTTAAATGGATAATTTTATGTAATATGAATTTCACGTTAATAAGAGAGACAGACAGAAATGTTTGTCACTTTAAATCATGGGAGAAGCAGGTATAAACTCCATATTTAAGAAATTTGGCAGATAAAAGGAAGAGAGGAGTAGGAGGATAGCTAGATGAACTATTGGCTCAAAAGAAGATATTTTGGATAACAGGCAGTTTTTTTGTGTATTTTAAAGCAAAGAAAAAAAGGGTCAGACTGAGAGGCAGGGGAATTCTCTGGGGTCTTCCCAGGTCTGGGAAGCTCAAGACTTAGACACAATTCTATAGTAAAGGGCTTAGTTATGCGCTCTGGTAAAAAAATGTTACAATTAGGATACTTCAAGGAAAATTGCAACTGGAAGGAGCATTACAAATGAACTGGCCCACACTCCCTATTTACTAATGTAGCAGTCAGCTCTCCCATTTTAAGTGACTTTACCAAGTTCACAGCTGGGTAGTGGAGACCAATCTTCAGACTTACTGGATATAACAACTATGTTTATTTTTACTCTGTTAACAGTTCGGATTTTTGTATGAAATATCTACAAAGGCCATTTGCTGTTTAACCTGTAGTTTACCCTTCATTTTTCATTTCTTCATTCAACAAATGGACGTGGTGTGTGCTAGGGATGCAGGAGATGAACATGTTTGGCTGTGTCATTAACTTCCAAGGCTCAGTAGCCTAATAATGTTGCCAAGAACCTAGCAAGCCAGGGATTTACTTATCTTTCTTATATTTTCTTATCTTGGTCTGAGGTCTGATAGCAAATGAAGGATGATCTGTATGTAGTTATGAGTTTGTCTATATGTGAGAGGTATTTTTAATTAACTTATTAAATAGGAAACACAGTCTTAGAATCCAAAAAGTACAAAAGCTACACAGTGAAAATTCTCTCTGTGTGTCTTGGACCTACCCAGTACTCTTGCCCAATGACAATCCATGTTGTCCAGTTTTTGTGTGTCTTTTTAGAGATATTTTATGCACATATAAGCAAATATACTTATTTGGCATATACTCCCTCCCCATTTTTAAGCAAATAGCACACTATACAACCTGCTCAGCAGTCTTTATTTAAACAGTATATTTATATTCTTTTTGGACCTCTCCTGCCATCTATTTCATTTTCCTACAATGTTTACACAGAAGGAATTTTTATGTCAGAGAGTCCTCAGTCATTTCTACAGCTTCAAGATATCCCATTATTGGATTAACCATTACTTATTTATTTAACCAGTCTTCTACTGATAGACATTTAGGTAGTTTCTAATCATTTACTATTACAAAGCTGTAATGCATACCCTTTTACATATGCCATTTCCCACGTGTGAGGGTATATCTGTAGGATAAATTCATAGAATTGGACTTGCTAGGTCAAAGGGTTTGTGCATGTAATTGGACCTTGGAAAAGATCCAATAGAGATTGTGCCAGTTTTTATTACCACCAGTAATGTATGAAAAAACTTGTTTCACCACATCTTCACCAGTACATTGTATTATCAATAATTTTGGAGTTTTGTCAATATATTAAGTACAAAATGGTATCTCAGTAAGGATTTAATTTGCATTTCTCTTATTTTGAATGAGATTGTTTTCATATGTTTAAAAGTCATTTTATTTTATTTCCTATGAACTATTTGCTTGTTATCCATTAGGTTATTGAACTTTTATACATTGATTTATAGGAGTTTTTATATATTATAGAAATTAGCAATTTGCAATATGAATTATAAAATTTCTCAGTCTATCTCACTTTTTACTTTGATTATGATGATTTTTGCCATGCAAAAATTTTTATTATGATTTTTATTTTTTTTTATTATTATTATTATTATTATTATTATTATTATTATTATTATGATAAAGCTATGAATCCTTATAGTATGACTCCTGAGTTTTGTGACAGGAGTTCTCTCGAATATTAGCTTTTAAATCCTCTCTTTTAGTAATTTTATGGTTCTATTTGTATATTTTTAATTCCTCTGGAATTTATTTTGGTACATTTGGTGCATTACTGGGCGTAGTTCCAATACCACTTTTTCCTCATTGAGCAAATACCAGTTTTGTTTATTCCTCCAATACAACTTTAATCAAAATATTGTTTTGAATTTCCAAATAAAATCAATAATGATTGAATCCTCACTATGTGCAAGGCATAATTTTATAGTGTTTTCTTTCTAACTTACCCTTCGAGAAGAAATGGAGACAGGATTTTAAGGCCTGAGATCCAGAAACTTCTTTTAGTAGGCAAAAAAAAAAAATCTTCAACAATAAAGTCTCTTGCAATCAGAAGAACTGGTTATAGCCATATTCAGTGAGACAATGAGCTAGTTCAAGCTGCAAGCAAAGAAAACACAAATGGTTCTTTGTAGATTTGGGTCCTCTTCTATCACCAGGGCAGGAAAATGATATAGATGACAGGAGAGATTTTTAGGTACTACAATATCTGTGAACATGAGATGCTTCTTTGTAAAGACAGTGGTGGTAGACACTATGCAATCATTCATTTGAAACAGGGCTTATGGACTCAAAATGGGCCAATACTTAGATATTCTAAAATAAGTCATTGTCTTTTAGGTATGCCTCCCTTTAGAATGGGAAAGCACATCATAAAGACTGTAAACCTCAAATTCTGTGTTGAAACAATTTTAGTTATACAACTATTAACAGGAATGCCACGATTTGTTATAGCTGTTGATGAACTGTTCCTCCAGCCTTCCTTTTCCACAGTCTAGAATCACTGGCTATTTATTCTTTGACCTAAAAGCCATCCTACTTCTAGCCAAAATCTACTGATTACCTGACTTTGGGAACAATTACCAAGCACAGTGGCTGGCACATGGACATTCAATATTTTTTACAAGAATGAATAAATGAGCTCTGTATCTTCATTGACACCCATGATCTTCTAAGACAGAGGAAATGAAATACCTGATTACGAAGGAAAGTTATTATTAACAAGTCAGCCTTGGAAAAAAGTCTTTGGTCAATTTTCTCAAGGTAGATGACTATGTAGGGAAATCAGAAGAAACAATATTTTTTAGTTAGTAGTATCGCTGTGGGCAAAATTAGGCTGATAAAAAAATTAAAGTCTGAGCTAGTGACTATTTGGGCTTACTGTTTACGAAGCTATACATTTATATAGTATTTTCTAGTATAAACAGTACTTTTGTACATATTAATTCAGTGTACATTTATATAGTATTTTCTACATTTATATAGTGTACATTTATATAGTATTTTCTAGTATAAACAGTACTTTTGTATATATTAATTCATTTTTTTTTATAACAACTTTTTGAAGGAGACAGGTATCATTCTTTGTATTTTACAGATAAGAAAATTGCTAAAGGCATTATAGATAGTGAATATCATGTTGCAGCATGGTCTGGTAAACCTGGAAGCCCAGAGATCCACCTTAAGAGGATATTTGCATTTATAGCATACTTGGAAAAGGGACAGATAGGATACACAGAGAAAAAGATAAAACAGAGCGAGGTGATTGGTAGTAGCCTCTGAGGTGGTCTCTGAGAAGGTGATATTTGAGCCAACACCTAAAGGTCAAGAGGGGCAGCCATGTGAATCTGGGGACAGAACATTCCAGGCAAAGGAGAGCACTGAGTGCCTAGCACCCAGTTATGGTTGGAATATTCTGGATCAAAAAGTTGACCCAGTGACTCCAGCAGAGGGAGACAAGAGGACAAATATGCAAGACCAGATCCTGTAGGGTGTGGCAGACCTTGGCAAAAAGGTGAAGGTTTTGTCAGAGAGCAATGGGAAGCCTTCAGGAGGCTTTAAGAGAAGGAATAGCAATATGCGATTTAATTTACCTGATTACCCTGGCTGCTGTGGGGAAAAATGATCCCAGTACAAGAGTGGCGGGAAGCAGGCACATAAGGAGATTTCTGGGGATCGTATGATGGTGGCTTGGATCAGGATGATCTTGGAGTGCTGGTGTAGACAGACCGGAATATGTCTGAAAGAACAATCAATCAGCTGGCCTTGTGAATAGGTGGGATATTACAGTGAGGGAGAAAGAAAAGGGCTCAAGTAACCTGACTCTTCATCATAAACAGTCCGGATTGCAAGCAGCCCCACTAGTACACCAAACTCTATAAATCATTATTGTTCAAATATCTCCTTTTGTTTTAATCTCATTTTGGCTTCTCAGAACACAGCCTTCTTTGAGTGCACACCAAGAAATTCTCTATTGGCCCCTGCTCTTCTTAGGGATGTGAATGGCTTTTCTTCTATCTAAACTTGCTAAGGAAGGCCAAGGACATCTATCCTACCCCTGATTCTAGTGTAAGATAAGGGAATTTAAATCATTTCATTTTTTGGTATCTGTCATCCAAGAAATGGAGATTTAATGCCCACTCTGTAGAGATCTTTCTGATGGCAAAATGAAATCACATGTAGTCTGACAACTAGCTGAACTTCTATAAAAGATAAAATGATAGTGATGATGATATCAGTGTTTCACAAGACAGAGGTGAGTGAAACTGACCTGATTCCATCATCTTGGAGTCCTCAAGTTCCATCTAACTCTCCCCACTACCAAAGACCCTTACTATAACTTGAGCCCAGGTCCATAAAGAAATGTTCTGGGATTTGTGAAGCACCAGCTCGGGCTGACTGGGTAACCTCTTGATGTTACTATATTACTTATTCCTAGTTCCCTTATGAGGCATAAGAATCATTTTTGAAACAGTAGCAAGAAAAAAGTTTCTGATAAAATAATGAGCCTTCCTTATTTTGAGCTTTCTTTTGATGCTTGCCACCTCCCTCCCATTATGGCTCTTTGTCCACCATTGAAAAGGCCAATGTCCTCAATTTGTGCCCAGCTGGAAAGAGAACATTGAGTTGAAGAGTGCAAAGAAGCAAAGAAATCACACTGAGATGATATTTTCCTTTATGAGACATTTCAACAATCATAACAGAGAGAATGTCTTATGAGCCGACCATCATTTTTAAATATGGAAAATATTTCCTGGCTTTGGGGCAGTCATCATGTCTTTATTTTAGATGTCACTAACAAAGCAAGGGAGAGTTTTGTCCTATATAAATAACATATTTAACACAAAAGAAAAGAAAGAGATGAAAATGACTGCTCCCTAAATCCTGATATGTCCCGAGTCCTGTGCATTTGGTAAGAGATGCATTCTTGATCCTGATGCATTATTCTTATCCCTCCAATTTTGATGCCTTCTTTTATATCTTTAATCTCTATCAGATTGTTCTGTCACCTGAAGTTCTCAGAGGTCTAAATCTGCAGTTTCCTTTGTCAGTTACTCTCACTCATGGTACATCTTCAGCAGGGCTTTTGCTATGAGAATCCTAGGTGACCTGCATGAAGCTTTAGCTCTCCAGAGTGTTTTGGGGTTTGCTTCTGTCATATGCCACAGGAATATTATTAGCCAGAAACCAAGTTTGATTTTAATTTTTCTACTTACAGTTTTTTGAACTTAGTGTGTAATAAATGTAAATCCCCCAACCTATAAGACATAGTCACAAATTCTCAGGGGAGACATATTTTCCACCCATGGGCCAGGAAAAGACAGGCATCCTTGTGACAACAGATGGATTTTTTCCCTAGGCCATCCTTTTCAGTGTCTTAGTTTTGTGTGAAGGTAGCAGTTCCGTGGTCCCTGGCATTTGAGGAGTTCTGTACTTGCAAACTTAGCCATTTATTTAAAAGAAGGTGTGTTCTATTTTATTCAAAATATCTTAACATTTTTGGTGGAAGTGTTTTTGGGTTATCTGTTCCGCTATCTGGCTAGAAATGAAGCTATCAATTTATTCTTCATATTGCAGCCAGAGAGAACTTTTCCATGTACAATATAACTTATCAGTCCTGCTTAAAACACTGGCGTGGCTTACTATTGATCTTAGGATGGGAACCAAAATCTATAGCCTACAAGACCTTACTTACGTCCCCATTCTCATGTTGCACCGTATCCTTCTCACTGTATACACACTGAGGTTCTGCTCGAGCTGTGGTTCTTTCAGTTTCTAGAATGTACCTCACTCCTTCTCACTGTAGCAACCTTGCACATTCTGTTCACTCTTTCTGGAACACCCTCATGTTCCCCCAGCTCACCAGCTCATTCATCCTTCAAATCTCAACATAATTGTGCAATGGCAGTTTTCTAGGTAAGTTTCCTCTGAGATATGTGTGTATTGGTTCAGACACCCTCTCTTTTATTATGCTTAACACAGTTGTGCTTTTACATTTATTTTTGTGGTTATTTTAAATATTTCACCCATTGGACTGCAAGCTCTATGAAGACACGCCAGCCATGTCTATTCCTATTCACCATTTCTATTAGTCAGTAAAAGTAACAATAACACTAACACAAAAAATCCTAAAATCTCAGTAATTTAACATCATAAAACTTTATTCCTCATGGTATAGTCCAATGCAGGTCAGACAACTCTTCTCCAGCTGAATCCCAGAGACCCAGATTGTACCACCATCTTCAACATGTTGCCATCAAGGTCACAGTGGAAAAGAAAGAGAAGAAAGGGTCATGTGGGAGATTTTTATGAGCCTGGTCAGGCAAACATTACTTCCACCCACATCCTATTGGCCAGAACTCAGTCACAAGGCACATATAGAGCTATGTGCTAAGAAGAGGAGGAGAAAATGGTATCAGTGAGCACTCACGTCTCTGCCACACCATTGTAGTTTTAGCAAAGAGCAGTTCCTGACAATAGGAAGCTCTCAATAAGCAAAGATTGAATGAATCAACAAATGGATGGAGAATGGATGGAAGATGTAGGAAGGATGGATGGTTTGGTTGTCAGTGGGGTAGCTCATTGATTCGCTAATCTGTAAATTCTTTGAATAGAGAGACCATATCTGTATTGCTCACCATGATAGAGAAGTTAGGGGCACATAGTAGAAGCTCACACAAGAATAAATGATCACCACTACTTGGAAGATTTCATGAAGGATAGATAGGGATTGCGAGTTGATCTTTAAAGTGTAGGGAAAGAAATTGGAAAGGCAATTTAAGAAGTGAATTTGTGAAGGCATGGAATGTGAAGGCATGAAAGGGAAGAAAGGTTAGCATGCGTATGGTTGAGAGTAACAAGGGAATGGAAAATGGAGAACCTTACAGGAGCAACAGCTCACCTGGCTCATGTCATCTAAACACCATGTCTGCTGAGTCCCAGGCTCATCATGTTCTGTTTTGGTGTGTTATAGCCTCACACTGAGGAATAAGGGTGCCTCTTTACTGAAATATTACCTCCCCTCCCATTTTTGCCCTTAGTGTTGAGTATAAGTAAAATGTGCCCAGGATATATGTATATGGATTGGCCAGAAGTTGGTACTACAGAAGGCATTTTGCCCCTGACCACATAGAATGGTAAACCATACCTGTTCCAGCCCCAGCTGTCAGGCCAGGATTTCGCCCTAGCCCTTTTCCAATCAATACATAGAACTGCCTGGTGCCATCGGGAAGGAGCTGTATTTTAAAAAATGAATGAAGGAGGACAGCCAAAATCTTTCCATTCTTTGTGCTCTTCTCTGCAGCTTTCTGCTTAGGGATGGGGACCACCCTGAGAGCTGCAAATGAACAACATGAGGGTGCCACCCTCCCATGCCCCAAGAAGAGGTTGAGGCTGCAAAAGTAGCCAGCCCTACATTACAGGCTTCTGAAATGCACTGTCGGAGTTAGTGACAGGGGAGCCGCTCTACCTCTGGGGCTACAGCAGTGCAGTGAGCTTTAGTGGATCAATACTTTAGTCTTGTCATGCTAATTGCTCATTGGTTGACATTCATGATCCTTCCTTGCTCCCTCCCTATGTAAACTCTTTACAGCTGGAACAGCGAGATGCAAAAATCCTGAGCCTTGAAACCTAGCTCCTGCAGAAGAGAGAGGGCCTGGCATCTGAGGTATGGTGCTCCCCCATTTTCTTGCCTCCCCCCCTTAAAAAAGCTTCATGTGTGTCTGCATGTGGTGATGTGATAGGGAGACACATCGAAGAAATGCCTGGGGTAACTTCTAAAACACGTAAATGGTATTACCTTTTCAGAACAAAACAATATTTCCTCCCCTTCCACTCCTCCCCACCACAAAAAAGAAAAAAGAAAAGAAAAGAAAAGAAAGAAAGAAAGAAAAGAAAAAGAAAGAAAGAAACTCAGAAAACAGAAAAATACCCACCCCTTCTATGAGTTTGGTTGCAGCCCCTTCTGTTTTGCCAGCTCACAATGTACCTGCACAGTCCTCTTTGCTTCCAGATCAGGGCATGTCAGACTGAGCTGCCATGTGTGTGTGTGTGTGTGTGTGTGTGTGTGTGCGCGCGCGCGCGCGCGTGTGCGTGTGTGCTTGTGTGTGTGATCACGCCTACCATATTGGCTTCCTGTCCCTGGAACGTCACCTTTTCTTGCTCTCTGAGCCTGTCCCCACAACCACTGTTGCCACTGAGACCACCCCAACTCCTACCGTGTAAGCTTCAGGCCTGTGCTATGCAGGGTTTTGTTAAGCTGTTTAGTATTAATTGATTTTTTTTTCCATTTTTTTCTTTCTTTCCCTGGGCGGGTCAATAGCTGGATGCTTCAGGAGCAGAGGATCTATCAACTGCAGACCAAGCATAGGGAGACGCAGGCAGTCCTGGAACAGAAACCCAGCCAGCTCCAGCCTCTCCGACGGCACTCGGTAGCCGGACAGTCAGCAGCAGGAAGCATGCCGCAGGCCATGAGGCAGGAAATGACACAATCCTTGAAGTCTGGTAAGTTTCTTCACTTTTGGAGAGTGAGGCAAATGATAATCAAGTCCTTCCCCACTCAAGAGTTGACAGCATTTCTGCTGATTTCATTTAATGAGCTAAAGGTCAAAATTGGGATGCCTCCAGCAGATCTGGGAGAATGGAGGGGTCAGGAGTGAGGAATGGGAGTTTGTGGGATAGAGGAGAGCTAACCAAACTCTGATCCTAAAGTGAGCCACTGCAGCCAAGCAAATGTCCTGGGTATCGATCTCTGCATCCTGTTATTGATTTCCTCTTGGGGCCAAGAATGGGGTGGACCTACAGAGGACAAGAGGAGAACCGACACTCTCCCAGAGGGCCATGTAGCCCTAATCGGTGATAACAGTGTTAAGTGGTCGGCCTGGAGATGAGGTTTGCTCAGATCTATTGATCTGTGCTCCCCTGGGATATAAATCCTTATGAATTCGCTTCCATGGATATAAATATTTATAATTAAAATAGCCTAGACGCCTCTTACAGGCGCGGGGAAAGTGGCCCATCCCAGGGTAAGGTTTGATATCAGTCTCTTCCATCTCCCTACTTTGTACAGTCTTCTCTGTCTCTTACATCTGTTTATACATCTTTGTTCACTCTTTTGAACCCTATTTTGCTCACCTTCTGAGTGACAGGCACAATGTCTCAGACTATCAGAAGCCAGGAAAAATCCATTCTTTCTGAATGCAGCCTCCAGCTGAGGAGGGAGTGCCACTCCCCCCAGTCAAGGCTACACAGTTTTATGTGCATTCAGGAGCCTGGACTAAGAAAGGAATGGGCTGTTTTGGAAGTGGAGTGGGGGACGAGGGAGATGAAGACTTCTTTAGTTGTTGCTTTGTTCTTGCTTTCATTGGGGCATAAGTTTGGATCCAGTAACAAACAGGCTTTGTAGCACAAATGTGTTAACCAATGCCAGGACACTGCAGGCTCACTTGCAGTGTTAAATTCAGAACAATTTGAAGGGCCCCACACTCCTGTTTCTCAGTACCTCATAAATCTAAGCTCACATGAAGTGAGCAGAGCATTCCTTACCCAAGAAAACAGAAAAAGGAAAGATGCTGAGGACTTACTCTGGGGCAGAGTCCTTGAAGCCAGCCAGCAAGACCAAGAACATTGGCCAAAGCTTTGTCCACTGCAAGGACAACCTTATAAAGGATTGAAACCATTCAGCTTTAATTTTTAGAAGTGTGAGTGATAGAAAGCATGGTCTTTGAAATCATTTGCTGTGTTCGCTAAAACACTCATCTGCTTTGGTGTCCAGGATACAAATCTGTTCACCCTGAATCCATCATCTGCTTTGGTATCCAGGATACAATCTTTTTAGTTTTGGAACTTCTATTTTTATCAGGTGTCTGCCTTGCTTCGGTGCTTATGTCTTGAACTGTGTGTCTTTGGGTGTCTGCCTTCAGCAGGTTTCATTAATTTTTAACTGATGCCTACAAAATTGTTTAAGGGCTCCTGGATCTTATGCTTGTCAAGGTTGTGTTAGTGGGGAAAATTAGTTGGGTTTTTCTTTTCCCGATTTTAGACTATTTAGTCACTCAGGTCCATTTGTGTGAATTAATAAATGCATGTCTGTGTATCTCTGTGCAGGTGTCTATACTTGGAAATCAATGAACATAATCAGGTTAGAGGAGTATCCCCACGTTTCTCTGCCATTTGCATTAACTGTGTCTTTCTCAAATACATATTAAGCTTTGCTTTTTTTCCCTTTTATTCAGAGGTGGTAGTTCAGAACTCAAATCTAGCTCATTTGTCTCTTAGCAAATGATTGAGGGTTAAAGATTATTCCAACGGACAGTTAAGGGTCAGTGTTTTGGACTTCATTTGGCTTAGATAATTTATATAGAATAAAAGCGTAATCACAACAGGTATAATCACAATAGCCTTGGCTTCAGAATGTTTCTGAGCATACTTGAGGTTGAAAAACACTTCAAGCTAAAAATGGAAGAATGTTCTGTGGTGATGGAGAGAACTGGAATGCAGTTCTCTTTGTTTGATTTATATGGCAACTCCCAGACCGTGAAAGGTGTATTTTACTGTAGGAATAAACTTTCAACATTGACCTACAGGATGGAAGACCGAGCCTGGGCCTTAATCTTTTCTCTGCTAGGTGATAATGAAAAGATAATTAATAAAAATAGATATTTTTAGACAGAAAAATCCTGAGATCGGTGTCTTTCTCCCATTGTTTGCAATATTTGTCAATATTTGCTTGCATGATTCCTCTGAAGAACAAGCTTATTTGGAGAAAGTGATCTAAATTTTAGAATTTAATGCACTCCACTTATTGAATGTGTTTTCTTGTGATCTTAGTGCCACTAAATCTAAATAGCACATACATAAATTCATCGCTGTCTTGTGCTACTGTTCCTATAGGTCATATTTGAAAGCTTGTTGCCAGCCATAGGGAAATGATTTTATTATAGAATAATCTAGTGACTTAGAATAACGAGCTTCATTGTCTTCAGTCTTGTAGGAATTTAACTTCTATGTTATAGATATATTCACATGCTATATTTGCCTTCTGTATTTTATATATGTATATATTTTTTCAATCCCCTTTGTCTAAAAGTCTTTATATTTAATATATTTGTAATGCAAAGATAGAAATATTTCACTGTTTTTTTATATATTCATAGCATAAAATGTAATGATATTGATATTTCACTGTTATTTTCATTTAATAATATGCATATGTTTCAAACCTTTCTGAGAATCTTGACATATTCATTTACTCTTTAGCTCAAACTTATGAGATAAGTTAGAGCGAGAGTCATTATCTTCATTTTACCAATAATAAACATGCACAAGGTGACACAGGTGTTAGTTAGTGTCAGACTTGGGCCTAGGATCTCAGGCTATGGACTCCCAATCAAGTGCTCTTTCCAAAGCTACTAGCTGCCTCTGTTAATGTTTGATAGAATCTCATCATATTCTGCATGTTCAGCACCTAGCACAACCATTGACATACATGTAAGGCAAATGTTGGTTGACCTTTTTTTTAAATTATATTTTTATTTTTTAAATTATAGTTGACATACAATATTATATTAATTTCCAGTGTCCAACACAGTGATTAGACATTTATATAACTTATGAAGTAATCATCCTGATAAATTCAGTACTCTTCTGACATATTTATTACAATACTACTGACTTTATTCCCCATGCTATACTCTATATCCCCATGACTATTTTGTAAACACCAATTTGTACTTCTTAATCCCCTCCCCCTTCATTTATTCTTCACCCCCTACCTGACAACCATCAAAATGTTCTCTGTATCTATGAGCTTGTTTCAGTTGCCTATTTTTTCATCCTGTTCTCTAGATTCCACATTTGTCTTTTGTCTTTCCCTGATTTACTTTACTCAGCACAATATCCTATAGGTCCATCCATGTTGTTGCAGATGGCAAGATTTCATTCTTGTTTATGGCTGAGTAATATTCCGTTGGATATATGTACCACCTCTTCTTTATCCATTCATCCGTTGATGAACACTCAGGTAGCCTGCATATAGTGACCATTGTAAATAATGCTGCAACGAACATAGGGATTCACATGCCCCTTCAAAGTAGTGTTTCGGGTTTCTTTGGATAAATATGCAGAAGTGTGATAACAGAGCTTTGTTAAAGCTCTCACTGAGTTTCTTTGTCTCTTGTTATAGCCTTTGTTTCAAAGTCTCTTTTGTCTTGTATAAATATTGCTACCCCAGCTTTTTGTTTGTTTGTTTCCATTTTCATGAAACATCTTTTTTCATCCCTTTACTTTCAGTCTGTGTGTCTTTCAATCTGAAATGAGTCTCTTGTAGGCAGCATGTGTAAGGGTCTTGTTTTCTTATCTATTCAGACACCGTATCTTTTGACTGGAGCATTTAATCCATTTACAGTTAAAATAATTATTGAGAGATAGGTATTTATTGCCATTTTATTATTCATATTTTTAATCTTTTTTTTTCTTTTTCTTAAAGAAATCCTTCCAGCATTTCCTGTAACTCTAGCTTGGTAATTATGAGCATCTTTAGCTTTTTCTTGTCTGCGAAGCTCTATCTGTCCTTCAATTTTGAATGATTGCTTTGCTGGGTAGAGTAATCTTGGTTGTAGGTCCTTAGTTTTCATCACTTTGACTATTTCATGCCAGTCCCTTCTGGCCTAAAAAGTTTCTGTTGAGAAATCAGCTGACAGTCTTCTGGGAGCTCCCTGTAGATAACTAACTGCTTTTCTCTTGCTGCTTTTAAGATTCTCTCTTTGTCTTTATTTTAACCTTTGGCATTTTAATTTTGATGTATCTTGGTGTGGGCCCTTTTTGGGTTCATCTTGTTTGGGACTCTCTACACTTGCTGGACTTGTATGTCTATTTCCTTCACCAGGTTAGAGAAGTTTTCTGTCATTATTTCTTGAAATGGAGTTTCAGTTACTTACTCACTCTGTTCTCCCTCTGGTATCCTTATGATGCAAATGTTGGTATGCTTAATGCTCTCCCAGAGGCCCCTTAAACTATCTTCATTTTTTTTGGATTCTTTTTTCCTGTTGTTCCGATTGAGTGTTTTCTGCTACCTTGCCTTCTAAATCACTGATACAATCCTCTGCTTCATCTAATCTACTGTTGATTCCTCCTAAGGTATTCTTCATTTCAGTTATTGTATTCTTCATTTCTGACTAGTTCTTTTTTATGTTTTCTATCTCCACTTTTATGTTTTCTGTCTCTTTGTTAAAGCTCTCACTGAGTTCATCTACTCTTCTTCTAAGTTCACTGAGCATCCTTATAACCAGTGTTTTGAATTCTGCATCTGGTAAGATTGCTTGTCTCCATTTTGTTTAGTTGTTTTCCTGGAGCTTTGTTCTATTCTTTCATTTAGGACATGTTTCTTTGTCTTCCTGTTTTTGCTGCCTACTCGTGTTTGTTTCTATGTATTAGGTAGAGCTGCTATGTCTCCCGGTCTTAGTAGAATGGTCTTATGTAGTAGGCGAGCTGTGGGTCCAGTGGTGCAGTCTCCCTAGTCACCTGAGTCAGGTTGCTCCAGGTGTGTCCCTTGTATGGATTATACATGCGCTCCTGTTGTAGTTGAGCCTTGGCCGCTGTTTGCTCATCAATGGGAGGGGTTAACCCTCAGTCTGATTGGTTGTGAGGACTGGCTGTGACCTGTGGAAGAGCTGTTATTCACGGGCTGACTCTACAGAGCAAGATTTTCTTTATCAGGGCTCCAGTGCCTGCACTGTCTGCCTTTTGGATGTGTTATCCTCATATGTGACCCTGGGTAGTGCTCCAGCTCAGACTGAAGCCAGCCATGGCCATGCAGACCAAGGCCTTCTAGGAGGGGCCCTGCCATAGGTCTACTTCAGCTGCAGCCTGTGCCCTGCCCAGGGCCATCTAGCATGAGCCACCAAGCAGTCCACAGATGGCTGCCACACTGGACTTGAAAGTGCATCTAAGGACAAGCTGCAAACTGAAGCCAGCTACTTCTAGTGCCAGGCTTGGGGCTGCTCCGCAAGAGGTATGGAGCATGCTGAGGCTAGATACTGCTTGTTTTGGTTTTGTGAACCTTTGAGAAATTTTTAGGAAAGTTCGCAGCATGAACCAACACAGGCCGTTTGTATGTAAATCCACTGGAAGTGGCTTAGGTGGACCCATACGTTGGGAGGGGTGGGGTCTCAGGGTATCTCTGGGGCGGGGCGACCTGTATTAGCTGAGTTGCAGGTGACTCAAATATGGCAGCCGCCTGGGTCTGCAAGCCGAATGAGGTAGAGCTCAACAAGGGAACAGTGCTCTCTGCCAGCACTTCTGTCTGGGAGAAGGCTGCCCCTCCAGCCCTGGCCCTGAAGCCAGACAACTCAGTTTCTCTTCATATGTTTCTGGTGCCTTTTGAGCTGCTGCCCCAGTGCTAGAGCTCAGAGTGAGTGAGTCCATCCCCGAGTAAGTTTGTGTGGGGCCCTTTCAAAGGAGCACCTGGGACGCTCCCAGCCCTTTGTCTTGGTCAGCCATAATCTCTACTGGTTTTCACAGCCCAAAACTGTGGAGACTTCTATTCCTAGCACTGGAACCATGGGCTAGGGAGCCCAGTATGGGGCTAGGACCCCTTGCTCTTCCTGGGGGTCCTCCACAGCCAAGATATCCCTCCCGATTTTCAACTGCCACACACAGGTGTGAGACCAACCCATTTCTCATATCTACCCCTCCTACCAGTTTTGAAGTGTCCTCTTCTGTGTGTCCCTAGTTGTAGGACTTTTGTTCGGCTAGATTTCAGGTAACTCCAAATGATGGCTATTCTGTAGTTTAGTTGTAATTTTAATGTGGTTGTGAGAGGAGGCAAACACAGCATTTACCTACTTCGCCACCTCGACTGGAACTTGCAAACGTCGGTTTATGTTAAATGATAATTACCATTCTACTCATGCAAAAAAAGGTAGCATATAAGTATTTCAAACATCATTCTTCAGCCTTTAATATACCACAACTGGCTGAGGAGTCTGGTGTCATGACAAACTATTTTGTTAGGCTCAGAAATTCTGTGAGTTACTAATATGCTTAATCAATAGGAAGAGGTCTATATATATACATATATATGTATACATATATAAAGTGTATATTACTATATTTCACAAAACCATTGTGCACATATTCAGTCTTCATATCTACCAACATTTGTTTTTAAAGAAACATTAGGTATAATTAGAAACATAAAGTCAAGTATAAACTTTTTTTCTTCTAAAATAACAACTGTCTCTTCCCCCAACCTTCTTCCCTGTTCAGAGGTTCTTAATCTTTTCCTCATATGTGACCCTGGGTAGTGCCAGGGACCCCATTCCCAGTCTGCCATAGACCTAAAGCCTATGGACCTCTTCTCAAAATAATGCTTATAATGTAAAAATATATAGAATTATAAAGGAAACCAATTTATATTGAAATTTAGTTATCAAAATATTAAAATCAATTAAATATTAAAACTAATTTATGATATAATATGTGTACTTTTATTAACATGTTGATAAGATTCAGTGGTGGATCTACTACTGTAATTTTAAGGTACTGATAAACAAAAGGGATATTCGGGGATTACCTACAACAATATATGATATGGATGTAATATGAAAATAGCTGTGACTTATATTGGTGACATAGTCATTGGTACTGTTAATATTACTGTGGATTGTTTTCTATAGTTAAGATTGAAGGAAATGCTAAATGGTTTCTTAGTATTATGAAAATAAAGGTGTGATTTTTTTTCCCGTCCAAATTTACAGACCTACTGAACTCTATCCATGGACTGTTTAGGAATCAGTGGATGCCAGGTTAAGCACCCCTACTCTAGCTACTTCTCACTCATTTTTCAAAGCTCAACTGAACCGTCATCTCTTCTAATGAACTTCACCAATCTGCCCCCCATGTGGAGTTTGCTGCCACTCTTCTATGCCCCATGAGCACCCACAACCTCTCTAGCCTAACACTTAGCACAGCACAAGGTCTGCATCAATCTATTTCTCTGTCACTCCTAAAGAGTATGTATTCCTGAGGTCATGGATCACCACCTAGCATAGTGTCTGGCACATAGCAGGGTTTCACTAAATATTGAAAAGAAGGAGGAAAGAAAATTCAAAAATAAGGGAGCCATAAATCACAGAAAATTAAAATTAACAGAAAATTAAAGTAACTAGTTTGCTTCAGTCAGAGTTTCCATCAATGGTACCTTCATATCCTAGGCAGTAAAGATGGCCATGTGGACCCTGTTTTACTTCCTTTTTAGTGCAATTCTCAATTTACAGCTTCCTATGAAAATCATAATTTGTTATTAAGGGCCTAATAATGGTAATATCTTAATTTTGAACCTATTTCTTTTCTTTTAGGTTCTCAGTACAGACAGAGAAAGAGGCAGTAGGGGCATAGAGAAAGTTTTCTTCACATCTTGAGATTTGGGGCTTTATCAGTCAAAAAGAATAAGGGAAAATGATTTTGATTCTAAGGGACATATACATAATGTGTAAATTCTTACTAAAACTCTATAGACTTGAAAATCATTATTAAGAAGATTTTCTTGAAAAAAACGCCAATAATAAAAGCCTCTTAAGTCCTCAGCACAAATGCTTTGTGTAGAATATGCATAGATGCTTATATACAAGAAGGCATACTTTCAGACATATACTCATTTTCTTAATATTAATGTCACATAAAAATTAGCGTGTATTCATGCATATTGACTTGATTTCATATGCACCTCTTCTTTCCCAGTAATAAGAACTTGTCATTTCTACCCAGATGAATGGGTATTCACATATTAATGTAAGGTGCATATTTCTTGGGCGCAAGTTAATTTTGAACTACAATGGACTTGTTTATTACAGGAGGAAGAGGATTGAGATCAAAATGGAGATAAAATTGGGGGGGGTGGATTATAGCCATTTTTTATTGTCTAGTAGCTGTCTTCCATTCAGTACTTTTGTGCATGAGCACACATTGAACCTGAGTCATTGATTAGCAATTCAGTGGTTTTCAATACACCTCTATAGCTTATTGAAATATACTAGCCAACTACAAATTTAGATTATAAAATTGAATCTGATTTAGTCAAGGTCCTAAGATCTTGACTTAGATAAAGCTCATTTCACTCCATCATTTAATAAGACACTGACCCATGTGCACTGCATGTATCCTACAAGTAGTATTTTATCAGAGTCGTTGGTGAGTGTCCGTGGAACAGATGCCAAAATATTCTTCCGGATCTGACCCTTGTTTCAGCATTCATCTGCCTTCACCCACTGAAGCAGAAAGTTGAAAAAAGCAGCATTCTGAGTCCTCCATTCCTAAATAGAGTGTTGGTGGAGCTTGGAAGGAAGATTGGACAATGACTATGACGAAAAATATGGAGAAGTCTCTCTTACACTGTAACTATGAGTCAGAGAATTAATCTCACAGCATCAATTCACATTTGAGCCTCTTCACCTTTTGAAAGGAAGTTTCTACATAGCCTTAACTGGTATTCTTGTCTCTAGGTTTCTAAAGGTGCATTACTTTTTGCATGCTCTTAACCCATTATTTACCTGCTTCTCTCTAATTTTATTATTTTCTTTTGTTATTCCTTTCATTCCTGCTCCTTACCCTTTTGAAACATCTTTTATTTTGAGTTAACTATTACCCTAAATTTACTGATTTAGTATCTAATTTTTAAGCTCTTTGGGAGCAATAAATAGGCATTCATAGTTGATATGATTATATTGGTATTACAGCAATAGTCTGATATTCATGCAGTATAGTACACATCTTTCTCAGGCAGAAAGGAAAATATGGTTCTGGAGACAATTCAAATAAGCAGAATAGGAAAGATAGCTTAAATGTTCTATGATACTTTATAACAGAAACTTATTTTGAAAGAAACCAAGAAATATCTGGGCAAATAGATGAACAGAATCATAGCTTGAAATAAAGAGATTGCATTAAAGCAATTTGCTTATGAATTTCACAATCAGTAGAAATTGTTCTCAATAATCTACATTTTAGTGATTATTTGAAAATTGTAAATATTTTCAAAACAGAAAAAAGGGTGTTCCCAATAATTATCATCTATTAAAATATAACCTCTGTGCCTAATAATATAATGAATCATGTGTGAAGAGAGAAAAACTGAGAAGATGTAAGAGTATAATAGAGCCAAGAGCAGGAGGCAGCTTTGGGGATGGATAAAGGACAAATCATTCCAGACAAACGTGATCACTCTTTTAAATCACATTACAAGATTAATGGATGAAGGAAATGCAGTAGAGGTAATATATATGGATTTTACTAAAGCATTTGATACACTGCTCCATGAATTTCCACTTGCAAAATTAATTCAAATTGGGTAGAATATGTGCATGGTCACATAGACTGAAAATTGGCAGAAGGACCATAAACAAAGAGTAATGACAAATGGTAGTCTCTCACATTTAGGTGGGGAATAGTGTCCAGCTCATCCCTGAGAACTGATACCCACTTTGGTATCATAACCAACTCACAAATGATCTTGGAAAGGGGAAGGAAATTATGGAATTCACATATTTTGATGTAGGAGGTGTCATAAACCAAAGACACAATTAAAGCACAAAAAAGAGTTAAAAATAAAAATAGAGAGTAAAATTAAACATATGTGATACTTAACCTCTTTTCAAGACTAAAAGAGCAAAGGATTACTAGGAAAATAGTTATATACAATTTTCATGTTAATCGTTAAAATGCTGATTGGAGAAAGTGCACTTAAAACCACACTTTCATTAAATAAGGTGGTTAGTTATTCCATTGGAATCAAATGTTACATTCCTCTGTGCTCTGAATTTGAATTCATCTAAAGCGGGGGTCCCCAACTCCTGGGCTATGGACTGGTACTGGACCATGGCCTATTAGGAACAGGGCCACACAGCAGGAAGTGAGCCGTGGCAAGCAAGCAAACCTTCTGTATTTACAGCCACTCCCCAGCGCTAGCTAGCACCACCGCCTCAGCTGCACCCCAGATCATCAAGCATTAGATTCTCTGAGGAGCACAGGTTCCTGGTGCCAAAAAGGTTGGGAACCACTGATATAAAGAATTCATAGAAATGCCAAAGATGCAAAAGTAATTTATTTATAAAGAAAAAGTTTAATTATGTCCACTTGAGTATATAACTATTGCAGTATCAGTAATTTCCCCCAAATATGTGACAAATACAGGGTAAATAATCACCTTGAATGAACTTTAGCTTATTATAAGAATCTTTCTGATACGAATGTCCCCAAATACCATTTTGATAACTGCCAGGACAACCTTACTATTACTACTAATGTTGCTGAAATTGTTGAATTCATATAAAATTTCATTGCTTAGAAGCCAAATAAACTCAAAAAAAGTGGACTAGATAAAATTTGATTTTTCTTTTACAGATAGCAGGATCTTATTTATAATCAAAGTCCTTTTACATTTATCATCTCATCCAGTCCTCTTGGCTACCCTGTAAGGGAAGTATTATCATCCCCAAATTACAGATATGAAAACTGAGGCTCGGAGAGGATAAATGACTTGTCCAAGATTACATCATTAATAAATGACAGGGTCAGTACTAAATGTTATGAACACCTCATCTTGGGGTCTTTCCATAAGCAACACTGTTTCCCATGTGTATGCCATTAAAGAGACTTTCTCAGAAGCTGTATACCAGAGTCCGACCTTGACTTTGACTTTTTATCCTGTGCTGAGTTAGATAATGGGAAGGACCTAGCATGGAATCTGGGACATGGAAGGTGCTTAATATTTAGCAACTTTTCTTTGCTTTTTACCCTGTTTACAATATTTTCATTCAGCAGTTATCAAGCACCTAATGGAGTTGGCACTGTCCAGCTGTGTGCATCTTAGTCTTTTATCTCAATTTTAGTTTTTCTTAAGCTCAGGTCTCTCAAGTTAGACCACAGCTCCATAAGAGAAGACCCTGTACCTGCCCATACACTGCAGTGTCCCCAATATCTAGCATATACTCAAATGGACTTCATGATTTACAGAGAAAACATCCAGCCTTACTTCTCCAACATTCCCGAGTCTTGGCCAGGCTACAACTTCATGTGCTCACTTAGTTCCTTCACACAACATTAAGGAAAATGCCCTGTGGCTCCCTGAACATACTGAAAGGGTGGAAGAGTTCTGAATAGGAGCACGAGGAATCTAGACAGCAAATGCACTTGTCAAGTTGATTTTACTTCTCTTCCACAAAGTTACCCATGTGCCCTGTATGGCCATGACTGATAACAAGTAAACTACCATGCTAAATAAAGCACTTGTCTACAGGGTTGCTGTTTGCAGAAGTGTAGGACATACTGTTTCTCCGGTGCCCATTGTCCCGCCTCTCCATAGAAAGCCCTGTAGAAGAGTAGCAAGAGTCCACTGCTTTGCAGCTCCTGGAAATTTGTTTTCCTGAAACTTTAGAAGAAAAATATAGTATAGTACAGAAAGCCCAGATTATAGAAAGAATTAGCTCTCCTTCCATGAATAGGCCAAGCCTAAAGACACGTCCAGGGGCATGTAGCTCAGGTAGTGATGCAAAATGTGGAGGCCCCCATGCATAAGACTTTGGCCAGGATAGGGACCTGACCAGAGACACCCTTTCCTGATGTGTCCACAGCTGATTTGCATCTCGACTAAATAAAGGCAAAACATGCACAGCTGCTCAATCCCTGCCCTTAACCCAAGCCTGCCTGGAAATGTATTACATCACAGATATTTCCAACTACAATTGAATTAGTTATATTATTTTCACAAAGAATACCTTTGTCATTTCCAACCCTCTCCTTCTGCATTAGGCTTATTGTAGTTGGATGAGTGCACCTGAAGTCTTCAGTGAAGTGTCAGGTGTAATTTAGCACTGGGAGATGAATTATGGGATTGCCCTTTAGGAAAAGGCTGGGAGCTCAGCCCTGCCTGTCAAATAGGTCCCTGCCTTATAGCGAACTCTGCAGGTGAATGAATCAGTATTTGGCATATCAGCATTTCATAGAGCCTCCATGCTAATGTCTTTTTGAAATGAAACCGAGAAAGCTGTTAACCTCAGTTAGCCAAGTGTCCCCTCTGTGACCGGGATAAATCATCAATGTAGAGACTAAGAACTCTGTTCTTACTGCTCTGGGGAATAAGAGCCAGGGCTGTGGAGAAGCTGATGGAAGGGGCCTCCAAATCTCAGGAAACTAAATAAGGATTTTTATCTCCCCTAAAAAGAGAAATAAATATTACTTCTCCTTGGCTCTTGATTTAGCTATTCTAAAATGAATTTGAATAATTTGATTCAATTAAATAGCATATCCTTACTTATCCTTTTTTCCAAGCCTTTGATCTCTTCTTCAGTGAAGCCCTCTAAAATACATATATTACATA
>NW_011889265.1:0-3376 GCF_000151845.1 Pteropus vampyrus
TATTGAATCTCGTTTCGGTTCACATTTAAGCAGATGTTCCATTCGAAAAGGTGTTTACATTTGTGGCCTTGGTTAAGTTAGAGCCAAGCTTAGGTTAGAAATCACCGTTATTTACTCGGTTCAAGAACAGAGGGTTAAAATAAGACCTGTTGCTCCAGCCATTTGTTTCATTAAATCTAACGATGAGCTGAATGTTACCAGAACCTAAGCACAAGAATTTAGCATGAAAACAAAAATCTGAAAACTGTAAAAGGACAGATAGTATGCCATCGTCATCTAATGTTCGTTAAAAGTTCTGACACCTGAGGGTAATATGAAACTTTACAGTGCTATTTCATCCGTAGGTTAGTGTAATTTCAAAATTATGCAGTAGTTTGTGGTAAGTAGGACTGAGACATTTTGTTACCGAAGGTCCAGTTTTGTTATAGCAATTCTAACACATGGCTACTGAGCTAATTGTTAAATTATGTCAAGCTTTTCTATGTCATATTTGCATCTTTGACTTTTTTTCCTGATTGTTCCATCTTCCTTCTTTCTTGTATTACTGACATGGGTTTATCTTTTCTCCCTTTAGAGAGTTTTGAGGTGACAGTCACCAAAGAAGGTGATAAAGGGTTCTTTCTCTCCCTCTTACGAATATTAACCCACTAACTTTGTTTATAAAATTGGGAATCAGCCCTTAAACAGAAGAAGCTGTCATGCTATTTTACCCCAATTTATTCTCCTCTTATTTGTTTTGAAATATATTGATAGAAATTGTTTGTAACCAAACCCTTGGTTAGAAATATCTGGAAATCAGACATCCATTTGAACTATGTGGATAATACTGTACGTTTTCTCTTAACCGAACTTAAGAGAGTCACTTCCTGACCATTTTCTATCGGTCATAATTTTGGAAGAGTTCGATCTTATTTTTATGTGAAATACATTTTGTGAAGTTTGATGTATCCATTGAAACGTTTACCTTTGTTCTCCCATGGGCAAGCACAGAAACCTAGATTTGAACTCCCGGTTAAGCTCGTCAGCCAACTTGGACGTTGAGTCCCCAGGCAGGCTTCCTTTTCCCGTCCGATAGGGCGGATACGGAACAAACGGGGACTGGCCTGCCAGGTCCCCCCCGCGACACACACAGTGCTTAACCGCGATGCTGGCCGTTGAAATGGATGCCTGAAACGTTGGTATTTCTACCTTTCTTGTTCGGTAGTTTGTTTTGATTCCCTAATTTTAGCCAGGCTCATTGCACAGGAAGACTTATCTCTTCTGATTTTTTTTTTTTTTTTTTGACAGACTTTCTGTAATTACGGTGCTGAACCTATATCTCACGCTTCTTCCTCTCTCAACACTTAACTGTGCGTTTTAGCCTTCTGTCTGGTCCAAATCAAAATAGCCGCCCAGCTGTCCCCAGTCGCTGGGGCAGTTTCTCGGTGTTATTGGGCCTGTGCTGTGGGCTAATGAGACCACTTTGACCCTGGAGCTGTCCTAAGTACTCCTGTGAAATGCCTGTCTATATTTTCTCTCTCTTTTGTATTCCTGCATGAGTGGATGCAAAGTTTAAAAAGTTGCTTGGGAAGCCAGACATGCTTCTTTCTACTAAAGCCCCAGAACTCACCCTGTTCACGCACAGCCCCCTGCTTTGTCCACAGACCCTCTAAACCCCTGGCTGCCGAATTGTTGCCGTTTATTTTCTTTGGGGGAGGAGGGGACTGCGCACGTGGTGCGTGTGGCAGGGATTCTAACCTGTGCTGCTTTGACTCCCCAGGTGAGATTTGCGGATTTAAAATTCATGGGCAGAACGTCCCCTTCGACGCGGTGGTGGTGGATAAGTCCACTGGCGAGGGAATAATCCGCTCTAAAGAGAAGCTGGACTGTGAACTGCAGAAAGACTACACATTCACCATCCAGGCCTACGACTGCGGGAAGGGGCCTGACGGTGCCAGCGTGAAGAAGTCTCATAAGTAAGTGTGCTGGGCAGGGCGTGTGCGTAGGAAATGCGAGTGACCGTCCTCACCCCGTCCCCGGGACTTGGCGTGGTTCTGAAATGTGAGGCAGGAGGTGGTTCTCGGCCACCCACAGTGAGGCTGTGAGCAGTTTGGTCAGAGAGCCTTGTACACGGCTTCAGCAAGTGGAGGCCACGTGGCAGGTGTGGAATAAACGAATGATGAGTGATTTTATCCCACCAAATACTCTGGTCAAGAAACCAAGGCCTTATATTGAAAACATGAAACGCCTAATTTTTCCCTAGGAAGATAGTTTGTAGGTACGTTTAACTTTTGTTTAAATGTTTAAATTCTAAGGGCATGAAATTCATTTGAGCTGGTGGAGGAAAGCCGATCGGTCTCTGCGCCCCATCCCGGGCGCGTTCACGGCCTTCCTGCCCGTCGAGGGCTCCTGGTGCGACCGAGAGGGCTCTGCACAAGACGCAGTTAGGCTTCTGGGCTGCCCTCCGCTGCTGCTTCCTCGCCCTGTGACGTTAGGCAGATTTAAGTCTGTTCAGTCTCAGTTCTTACTTAGTACATTGACTAAAGAAAGAGATGTATGTGGGTGAGATGATGTCACATGACCATCGTGAGAGTCAGGATGGATGGGTGGATGGATGGTGGATGGATGGGTGGATGAATGGGTAGATGGATGGACGGACAGGTAGATGGATGATGGATGCATGGATGATGGATGGGTAGATAGATGGATGATAGATGGATGGGTGGATGGTGGATGGATGGATGGCTGTGTGGATGGTGGCACTGGGGTTTGGAGGGTCTTGGTGAATAGCAGGGATGCTGAGTACCGGTGAATTACTTCTCATCCTTTTCACAGTATTTTCACACTATTTTCCTTGAAAAAGATCTAATTTCAATCAATCTTGAAAAAGTATTTTCACACTATTTTCCTTGAAAAAGATCTAATTTCAATCTTGACTGATTCAGAAACATACCCAGACTAATAACCCTTGAACCCAGAGTTTCCCCTCTCTGTGGCCTGGCCTGACGTTGCCTTCATTTTCTCACCCCCAGTGGGGCGGGTGGAACGTGGCAGCACGGGGTCCCCAGGACAGGCAAGACGGAGGTCGTGTCGCAGCCCTTCAGTAGTTGAATAAACAATGTCCCAACCATGGGTTACTAACCATCTCTGTTCCTTAGGAGCAGGACAAAACCTGTTTTAATGTTTATAGTTTCCCGTCTTCTATTTCTTACCGCTTCTTCCTTTGGCTTGAGAGTTTTTCTGAATTTTGCAGCAAAATATTTTTAACTCTGTGAGTAGAGAGCTAACAGATTGTCTGATCGAGTTTACGTCCCTTCCGCGTGCCCCATCCCATATTGTCAAGAGGCTTCCAAGTCTCCGTCGCTGCCTTCCTGCCAGCTACTTTATTCCTAGGACT
>NW_011889265.1:4441-6423 GCF_000151845.1 Pteropus vampyrus
CAAAATCTAATAAAAATCCCCCGCTTAACATATTTTTATTTTTTCTCTCCTCTGCTTCCAGTCAGCACGCATCTGAATAAGACTGATCTCTGGTTTGCCCATTCTGTTCTCCATCAGATTTCAATCTTCTGCCTCGTCTTAAAGATGAAGGCAACACCCTACTGCCAGACCCCTCTATCCGCAGCAGTTAACAGAGTTAACTCAGTCTAGAGCTCAGCTGCTTCATTAGGTTATGGCTTTGGGACGATGACATAGTGTCTCCATTGTCAGCGCCAGCCCAGAATCTTCGGTGCAATTGTGGACATTGCAAACAGTTTGTCCTCATCTCATGTTCAGAGTAGGCTTTTGTTCCGGTGGACAGGGTTAGGAAATCTCTCTCTCTTTTAAAGCGAATCTTTTGCATGAAGTATTTAATGCAGCTTCATCTAGTGTTTAATTGTTTTATCTTTTCATATTCTCTTATATGTGAACTGTTAAATCTGAAAGTAAATATAAAAACAAAAATCCTGTAAGAATAAACGAGTTGAATTGTGCGGGCTCATTCCTTCTGCTCAGTCGTTAGAGATGGTTTTAGTGTGTGCTCAAGCTCAGGAAAGCCAGGGCGAGTGCCAGTTATCTCAAACTTAAGTTTATTGCCCTGTCCAATTTTACAGGGTTGAGGACACATGCATTTTCTGTTTCAGCAGAGGACAGCGGAGGTCCAAACGGGCACGGGTTTGGGGTCTCACTGTCGTGTTTTTCCACCGGAAGGTTATATCAAGAACACAGAGAAGCTAAACTACGGGAAGGAACACCAGTACAAGCTGACGGTCACAGCCTACGACTGCGGGAAGAAGAGAGCAACAGAGGACGTTTTGGTAAAGATCAGCGTCAAGCCCACTTGCACCCCTGGGTGGCAAGGTGAGCCCCGTTCTCGTGTCTGCTCTTGCACCTGTGCTTAAAGCTTGTACACCGCAGACACCTAAAGCGAGTTCTCCTCCATGTGTGGCCCGATGCAGGATGGAGCAGCAGGGTCGAGTATGAGCCTGGCACAGGAGCCCTGGCCCTCTTCCCAGACATCCGCCTAGAGACGTGCGATGAATCAGTGGCCTCGGTGCAGGTGACGGTGGAGCTGGAGACCAGCCACATAGGGAAAGGCTGTGACCGTGACACCTACTCTGAGAAGTCCCTGCACCGGCTGTGTGGTAAGGGAGCCTGGGGGTCTCCAGTGGAGGTGACAGAGACCTTGGCACATGGGAACACGTGTGTGTGTCGACGTTCATGATTGTTAGCTCAAACAGACTCCCAGCTTTCCGACGTGGCTGTTGCTGCCTTCCTGGCTGCTTTTCGCACTGGCTGGGTGTCAGGGGTACAGAGCCCCCTCAGAGTCTGTTCAGAGTGTTCTGTGTGCGTGCATTTTAAGAACCACTGTTTGAAGAAAGTATTTATCTGACTTACCCTGACAGCCATTAAAATAGGTATTATATGGGCGAGTGAGTTGTAAATGAAGCGAGATGTTTATTTAAGGACTGCAGAAAAAACTATAGGCAACACAACAGCTTTTACCAGCCGATAAGTAGAAGAAGCTACAGATACCCACATCTGATCTGTGGTCCCCACAGACGGGATGCACGGCAGGTGCTGTTCGGCGAGGCCGGAGGCAGCAGGGTTGCCACTCTGACCGAAAGGCTGCTTCCTTGTCTTCACTTCAGTGGAAAATTCTCTAGTTTATCTAAGTGGCGTAAAGGTGAGGTGTGGATGGCCTCCCGTGGAAAATGCTGAGAAAGAGTGTTCTACTTGGCTGGCGATAAAGTCCCAGGCACTGAAATGGCCTCTTCATAATCAGACAGGTCTTTTGTGTTTCAAGAGCCTCTCAGGGTCAGCTGGGAGCACTTTCTGATGCCTTCTGCCTTTCCGCTAGCCTGACAGCCCTGAGACGTAGGCAGCCAGTTTTCTTACATAACTGGAAATCGTTACATGGCGAATAAGCCCAAGGAAGAAGT
>NW_011889265.1:7473-17207 GCF_000151845.1 Pteropus vampyrus
GCTTCTCGGTAAAAACCCAGATGCATTTGTTTCTAAACCTGGTCTTGGCCCAGCTAGAGACTTCATTTAGGCTGATAAAACCGTCTTCAAAATCCATTAAAGAAATAGCTGTTATTTCTCCTTTGGGTCTTAGGCTGGCAGTTTACCAATAGACGTTCTCTTTGCAGACATGAACCGGCACCATTACTCACTCTTTGTCCACGGCTGTCGGTTTGTTTTCCTCCTCCGCCAGGATCCCTCAGGGGAGAAGAAATACAAACCTGCAGAATTCCACTGGAAGTTGAATCAGGTGAGTGACTGGAAAAGTCTCTGCTCGTGGTCTTTTCAGAGAGATAACGAGATACGGCAGCCTTGCACAGGACTGACTGTTTCTGAGGAGTGTTTTATGATTTTATGACTTCTACATCTGTGGCTAATAAGGTAGTAAATTGGATCCATTGAACTCCTTTCCACTGAAAGCCTATGTTTTTTTTAAAAATATGTATTTTATACACAGAACGTTAATGTAAAAAAATTTTATGATTTACGTTCAAAATTCTGTGTAATAATGTATTGAAATAAGCAGCACTTGCTTGCCTCTCACATGGTGCCACAAAGCCCCAGGGGCCTCAGCAAATTCAGGCCACCATGGGATATTTAAAATTTTCAAGAAACCAGCAATCTTGACATCTTTTAGATACCACAGGAACTACTGGCTCGAGGGAGTTTGCGTTTTCGACATTTGATCACGTTACATTCTTTTTGACAATGTCGCATCTCTGCAAAGCTGCTTTTTCAACCATTGTCATAATAAAGAGCAAGTACCACGTGAAAAAAAAAATCGATGTGTGACAGGAGATGATAGGATGCTGTAAACTGAGGAAGCCTTTTCATTAAAACCACAGCGGATCATTTCTGCTTTTGATTTGGGGTTTGGACAGAAGGAAACCTTTGGCCTTCTCTTAACTTTGTTTGCCTCACGGAGTTAGTGAGCAAGAGCGGAGGTAGGTTGTATTTGCCAGTAGTTGTTAAAATATAACATTGTCTGAAACAGCTACAAGATAGATAAACGTGTACGAGTATAAATGAGAAAAAAAGTATGTGATGGAAAGATGAAGCAAATGCAGTTGGTAGCATTCACCTCTTACCGATGTAATTTTTATTTACGTAGATCATTTCATTCAGAAACTTTTGATCATAATGTTTTTCAAGAAGCTATAGTTCAGAAAGAACATTTTTGCAATGTAGGCAAACATTTTAGGTATGGTTCTGTTATAGTAACCGTAGTCTATATTCACCTATTTAGTTTTTCTGATTACATTAAAACTTTATTGTAGGAAATTTCAGACAAACGTAGAAGTAGACAGATTAGTGTGAAGAGCAACCATACATGCCCTTCACCTTGCTCAGTAATTATCCACTCGTGGCCAGTCTGGTTTCGTTGTCATCCCCACTCATAGTTAATAATTTTCATCACCCCCTAGAAAACCACTTAGTGAATTTTAAGCAAATCCCCGATATAACTTTTAATTCTGTGTAGAGATAATGGAATATAGATGGTTAAAAGATAAGTAGGATCGTAATACTTTTTCACATTTTAAAAATATTAACAATTCCTTAATATGGTCAGGTATCCAGTCACTGTTCAAATGTCAAATTATCTTGTACGTGGTTTCATACTTAAAATTTGTTCGTTGGAAGTCAGGGGCCATGCATTGTGGTTAGTCGATGCACCTTTGAGTTTATTCTAATTTGTAGATTTTTCTTTTCTCTCTCGGAATTTATTGGGTGACAAAAATCAGGCTTGTCGGCCCATAGTTCCCAGTAGTTAAGACGTGACTGACCGCATCCCTGTGGAGTCATCTAACATGCTCCTCCATCTTCTTATACCCTGGAAGGTGACAGTGGGACCAGATCTGGGTTCAAGCTGTGTCTGGTGGTTCGTCCTTCTGTAATCGAAGCATCCTTCCATGCTGAGTGCCGCCAGCCCTGCCTCTGATCATTCGGGTTGTAGGAAGTGTGTTCCCAGGAAGGGTTCATGGGAGCGATAATTCTCGCATGTTGTTTTAATAGTTTGTCTGTGGCCTTTATACTGAAGGTCATTTTGGCTGGATACAAAATCTCTCGTTCATATTGGAGATTTCCAAGAACAGAGAAGATCTCTCTCCGTTGTCTTCTGACATAAAGTGTTGCTATTAAAATCTGACAACAGACTGCTTTTCTTTTCCTTGTAAAATACTTGGTCTTTTCTTTGGATGACCAAAGGGTGTTTTTCTCTTCTTTTTTTTTTTTTTTTCTTGTCAGTTAATTTTATACTATGTCCTGATTGTTTTGGATCTGTTTTCTTAGATATGTGGTATATGCCCTTTTAGTATATAATTTGAGACATTTTGGTATTTCAGGACAGTTTTTATTATAGTTTTTAGTATTCTCTTCCATCACTTTGGTTTTTTCCTTACCTTTTGTTGATATTCTTTACCTGTTTTCTGCACCTGTCGCTTTCTCTTTAATTCGTTCCTGTGTTTGTCACCTCATTTCTGCGTTTCTCCCATTATGATCTATGTTCGTTCATATTTCGTGTCACTTTCCTAGTGTCTTAGCGACCTTCAAATAGATTGTTTTCATCTCGTTGGTAGGCATGTCAGGGGTGCTTTTGTTATCTAGAGGGATATTATTCCCCTTAATTCTCTTTTTTCTCTTAAAAACTTTGTATCGGAGTGAGTCGTGATCCTTTTTTCCCCTCATTTTTGCGTGAAATTAGTTTTCCTGTACTTATAAAAGACAGTTCTTCAGCATGGCTTTTTTTGTAGTGTGAGGGTTCTGCTTCCCCCTTCCGTTTCCGTAGTGTTAAAAATATGTGGCCTCATGCCCTGTCGTAGCTCTGGGATCAGAAGCCCCTGCCTGCTCCCCACCCACATGTCAAGGGTTCGTGCGGTTACCTTGTTACCGAGTATATGTTGTCTGTAGCTTTGGGTTTTCCCATCCTAATCGCCCTGTTTTCAGAGAAATAAGAAAATTATACTAATGCTACTATCTTCTCAGAATATATTTATGGATTTTGACAAAATACTACTGATATTTAAATACAATATTACTCTAATCCCCTAGAAATCTGCAGTACTTTAAAAACTGGGAATGTAACAGATGTTGCTTCTTGAAGGAGTGTATATTACAGAACTTGTATTTTTTTGTTGTTTTTACATTTTTCTTTTACTTGTTAAGGTTTTTGGTGGTGTTATTCATTTTGAAGTATAGCATATGAAATATAGTCAATAATACTGTAATAGAACTTGTTTTAAATAGAGACAAACTAAAATTAAAATTTTATCTGTCTCAAAAGTGAATTACTGTGCAATTTCCCTTATCTGGAGATTCTTCGTGTAATATACGTACGTACGTCTATCACGTACGTGTATTGTGTATATGTGATAAACACATACGATGTAGAGGTTTGAATTCTTCCTGATTTATCAGGAACAGCTGCGTTTCTTTTGCGGGCATCCTTTGGTGACTTCGTTTATTTTGATGTTTCAGGTCTGTTTAAACCTCCCTTTCTCATTGGTTCAGTTTCTTAGAATTGAAATGTAAATTGGGCGAATTTTTTAGAAATACATTTTAAAATTTGTCTCATGGCACCTGTTTCTCCGCCTGTCTCTGTTCTTGAGTGTCTGCTTCTTCCGCTAAAGCCCCAAGTAGGGGACGCCAGACCTGGAAGGGGTCTTGGGGCCTGCGGACCAGCGCCCTCACTCCGCAGCTGGGGCGATGCTCACTCATGACGGGAAGGAACTCGTTTTAACTCAGCATGCCAGCAGAGCTGTGTGTCCAGGTTTATGTAGATCATCACCTTTGAACTGGAAAAGAAATTCCATGCTCTGCAGTGGGACTTATTTTGATGGAAGGTGCTTTTACTGTTGATCTGGAAAAGGGCTGGCCAGTTGGCAGGTGACGCCAGCTCAGTGGGTGGGTGTCCACCCTGCCAGTATAAGACTTTCCCGATATCACTCTCTTGGCAGAAGAATGTTGGGCAGCTCCCTGTTTGGGGGCCCCCCTCATGTGACAAGTGAGCAACGTCCCCTGGTCTGAAATGTACTAGAGGCGACAGTGCTGACTTGGCCCTTTCGGGTGAGATGTGGTTGGGTGAGATGTGTTTTGTTGTTAGATACTTTAAAAAAAAAAACTTCCCTCCTGGGAAGACACGTGTTCGTTATGGGTGATCCGGTGTCCCTATCCGGTTGTGTCATGGTCATTGTCGTGTCTGGATGAGAGGAAGGTGGACATTCACGCTCTGACCCTCCCCTTGGCCCCTCGTAGGTCTGTGACGAGGAATGGCATCACTACGTCCTCAACGTGGACATCCCCAGGGTGACCCTCTATGTGGACGGCGTTTCCCACGAGCCCTTCTCCGTGACCGAAGACCACCCACTTCACCCGTCCAGGACGGAGACTCAGCTCGTGGTCGGGGCTTGCTGGCAAGGTAACGGCCGCTGCGCCCTTCTCCCGCAGGCCTCGGGAGTCAGACAGCCTCTGCCGTACGGCGGACACGGGCCCCTCTCAGCGACCGTGCCCTCCTTTCCCTTGCCTTCTCGTCCCTCGCCCTGGGCGTAGCCTTCGTGGGGACGCCGCCCGTGCCGTACTCCTGGGCGGCTCTGTTGACAGGCCCTCACTAAAGGTGCGTTAAAGGACCGAAAGGGACCGACCCCTTTCCTGGGACCCTGAGAGGGAGCATGTAATTGAGGAACTATTTTAGAAATTAATCTGTTTGTTGACAAGTTTATGAAAACAAGGAGGCAGCAGTCAGGCACGGAAACGGAAATGTGCTTCGGCCTGGCAGACTCTTCCGGAGCGTGTAGCGCTCGATGACGTGGTGGCAACACCTTTAACAGGTGTTGCGTCTGGAGAGGATTTGTGGACATCTGTGCTGCAAGACCGGGGATGGCCTCAGGTGACGGCCACCAGAGCAACAATGCTGTTTATTTGTGCTTTCTCGGTGACAGACTGCGTGTCGATTCCTTTATGTAATTACTTCGTTAATGCTCATAAGTCTGTAGGGGAGAAGCTGTCTGTGTCCCTGTCTTATAGCTGAAGACGCTGAGGCTCTGAGAGTTAGGCAGCCCGAGTTGCCCAGCTGGCTCATCGCGGCACTAGGATTTGAAACCCCCTGAAGCCCGTGTGCCCGGGGCCCGAGCTCGGACCACCGGACGGGGGGTCTTAACCTCTCCGTGGGGCTCTTTGCTGGTCTGGTGGAGCCTGTGGACCCCATCTCAGGATAATTTCTTACCAATCTATAAAATAAAATACGTAGGATTTCGAAGGTAACCAATTAAATTGAAATACAGTTACCAGAATATACCAGCAGACTAAATGTGCGAGTTAGTAATACCTACGCTGCTTTATTAACAGATGAAAAACAGACTTCAGCAGCAGGTCCAGTAACCGCCATGATTTCAGAGTAAGGGGCTTCGCGACGATTCTCTTGATGCCTGCACGATGTGATGTGACGAAATAGCAGCGATTTGTGTTGATAACAAAGTTGTCGTTTCTGCTAATACCGCTGTGGCTTGTGGGTGACTGTTCATAACCAAAGGGAAAACTCAGTACCAGAAATTAGCGAAAATAAGCTTGTAATTTTCCCCGTCCAAGTTCAGGGACCCTCCAGGTTCACGAGCCTCACATTAGTCCTTGCACATGACTCTGTGTTATGCCACTGCAAGGTGTCACTGTCACCATCTGTACCTGCTAAATAGGCCCTTTCCCCGCTCCCTACGGAAACATTGTACCGTGAGTTGGGTTAGAAATTTGTGAAAGAGGCCAGTTCCCAAGACAGCTTTGCTGCTTTGGGGAGAATTTGAATTTCATAATTTTCCTGCCGATCCTTGCAAATGAAAAGGAATAAGACAGTATTTTAGAGTGAACCTCTTCAGCGGATTCCTGGATTTAATTTTGGTGTCAGTTCATCCATGAGGAAGTGGACCATGAGACCAAAGAATGAAGAATGAATTATTAGAGAGAGGAGAATTTTTTTAGTTGCTGTTCTTAAATTTTCAATTCAAATTTGCTCCCCGAGTTAAACAACAATTTCCGAGTAATTATTTAAAAAACAAACCTGAATACACGTGCAAACCTAAACATTACACTCTGGGCGCTTTGTTCCTCGGCCGCAGTGAAGCCCCGCGTGCCACCGCCCTGCCTGCCTTGGTTCCTGTTCACTGTCACCGCATCTCTGCCACCGAAGTACTTTTCTCCTTATTTCATCTCTTTTGACCTCGGCCCTCTCAGCCTCCCCAGCCCGAAAAATCTGCCTAAATTCCCAGACCAAACACAAATTTGAAAACTTTAGTAAACAGGGAGGAAGACGTCCATTCTTGCTTTCAGTGGATTTGAAACCACTTTCCTTAAAATTCACCGTGGAGAGCGTGGGCCGAAGTGAGTTAGAGGAACCGGAGGGGCCGTGCGCTCTGGGCCCGCCTGCCCCCACCCCAGTGCTTCCCGCAGCCTGTGCCTGGCGACCGCAGCAGAGCAGAGCGTGGCTCCTGCAGCCCGATCTGGAGAATGGATGCTGCGCTCCGTGCCCGGGTGGGCCTCCCGGGCCTGCCCTTCGCTCAGCGCCTGGGTCGGGGGCTCGAGGAGCCCCAGGCCCCCACTGGTGATCACCGGTTTCTCTGGGCAAGTTCCTTCACCTCTGCCCTCCCCTCCGGTTCAGAAAAAAGTGGTTGAAAATGCCCTCTTTCCTCTGTCACTTGGAGGTTAAAGTCTGGACCGATGTGAACTTACTTTGAGCTTTCGAAAAAGACATACTTTTGCAAGCTTACCACATACCAGCCTTCGGACACTTCCGTGTGCCGACCCTTCATGTCTGCACAGCTGTCTTCCCTGTTAAGAAAGTGCTGTGGGGCCACGCGCGGATCGGTGTCACTTGTATCTGGCACTTCTCTGCGGTCAGTGTAAGCACCACCTCACAGTGGCCGACCCAGCAGCATGGTGCTTTTATTCATCCGGTTTTGAATCCACCCTATGCTTTGGCAAGGCGGGTGTGGGGTGGTGGCATAAAGGAAGCCTACAGAGAAGATTCGGGGTGGTAAAATATCGCTTCCGGGAGAAGGCGGTCCAGTACACCTTGCTTCCCGGTGGAGTACGTGCCGTGCCCCGAGGGGGATTTTTCTCCTTGCGGTTTGTTATTTGGCAGCTTTAGAAAACTTAATTTTTACCATCTAGTTCGAAGAGCCTAACCTGGAGGTCCTTTTCTGTTGTCTTTGTCTTGCTTTTTTTCTACAGAGTATTCAGGAGTTGAAAGTGACAACGAAACTGAGCCTGTGCCTGTGGCTTCTGCAGGTTGCTGGATTTTTCTCCCTACGGTTCACTATTGTTTGTGTTTCATTTAAAGACGACACATCGATTCATTCCACGTTTTGCATGAAACGCCCAGATTGCATTTTGGCCCCAGACTCCATTTGAGCTGCTGCTTGGCCTTTCCCGCCCCCCCCCCGGCCCCCCTTCCCAAGTGGCTTCGTGGTCTCTCCCTCCTCTCTGCCCGCTCTGATCCCAGTCGAAGTGACGGGCAGGTGACTCATTAATGCAATGCATAATGGGATTTTTATTTTTCTCATCAGATTTTACCCTGATCCCACCATACGAGGCTCCCCACTGGAATCTCGTAGGCCAGGTTTGGGGGGTTCCTGATTCTCATGTGGCTGACCCACGAGGCAGGAAAAGATTTGTTTTTAGCTACTTGGTCCTGACCGAGACTAAATTTTAAATATACGTTTCTGAGAAATCCCAGTCCCCAGCGGTGATTTGCGTGTCCGGCGTCCTCAGCAGGAATGAGACCAATGCCGGGAATCGGTCTCATCTCCTTTGTCAGTGCCGAGCGCCAAGTGCGGGCGCACCTGTGTTTGCCTC
Organism: Pteropus vampyrus; assembly: GCF_000151845.1. Lineage (NCBI taxonomy): Eukaryota > Metazoa > Chordata > Mammalia > Chiroptera > Pteropodidae > Pteropus > Pteropus vampyrus. The sequence goes on from NW_011889265.1 coordinate 15,349, forward strand.
TTTGCTGCCGTCTGTCGAGGGCCGTTTTCTGGGTGTTTCCTGATACCCTCTTCACTTCCCAGCTGTCCTCAGTAGCAGGAGACAGGCATGATGGGACTCAATAAATTAGCCACCTGAAAGGCCTTGCTGTGAGGCTTGTAGGTGTAGGATGGGTTTCAGGCCTTTTATCTGTCTAGTTATGTGTGTAAAGGTTCACCCCCAAGTTTGGATGTATCCCCGAGTATGCTCAGCCATAAAAGCAGCCCAGAGCATGAACCAACTGGTTGATAGACAATGGTCGAAGAGGCTGGTGCTGGTGGGAAAGGTCACTTGCACACCATGGTGACAGGTGTGGGCTTAGGCCACCCTTACCAGCAAGTGGCCAGATGTGTGTGGACTCGTGGACTTCTTGGTTTCCGGGCTTCGGGTGAGGGGCCCCCAACTCCTCTCCCCTGCAGTCCATGTGCATGACCATAAACGATTTAATTTCTTCATAGCGCTTCCATGTAGATTGCAAGGCTAACGGGACTTGGTCTGAACTAACACGCATGTCCACCCATCGAGCTGCCACCACCGGTAACACCACTTTAAGAAGGGAAGCAGGAGGCTCTGGGCTGCACGCATAACTGCCTGCCTTTCCCCCCATGTTCCACAGGTGGTGACCTGCGCATGACCCAGTTTTTCCGAGGTGACCTGGCTGGCCTGACAATCCGTTCTGGGAAACTGGCAGACAAGAAGGTGATCGACTGTCTGTATACCTGCAAAGAGGGGCTAGACCTGCAAGTCCCCGGAGACAGTGGCGGAGGTGTGAAGGTGAGACTGGCATTCACCTGCACGACATTCACAGACTTCTAGACCAGAGGTAGAGGCTGTTGGCATGAGGATGGACCTGTGGTTGATCCTGAGCTATTTTTACTCATACACTTTTCTGACGTGATATGTGTGGGGTTTTTTTCTCACACCAGTCGACTACCCCGGACACTGGCTCTCCAGGTGTCCTACGATTCCCTTCTGACACCACCTGGCTTCAGCTTCAGATCCCACAGGCGAAGGGCTCAGTCTCATGGGACTGTCCCAACTTCAGGTGCTGGTTGTGAGACTCGGGCCCTTGGGTTACCTGCACTCTGTCTGACTGGGCTCCAGAGTCGGGTGTTACCACATTCTCCACACCCTCCTCCCTTTGAGGTTCAACAGTTTACTAGAACTGTTCAGAAAATGCCAGAAAACACTTAACCTACTGTTACCGGTTTACTATAAAGGATGCAACTCAACCCAGCGTAAGAGCCACACAAGCCAAGGACCTGGGGCGGAGCCCGGAGCCTCCACGCCCTGCAGGGTGCCACCCTGACATGGGTCACTGGCTGCACACCCCCAGGCCCTGTTGTCAGGATTTTTATGGAGGTCCCATTACACAGGCACGAATGATTAAGTCCTTGGCCATTGGCATTGACTCAGCCTCCAGCCCCTCTCCTGTCCCTTAGCTCTGGGGATGAGGTGAAATTTCCAGCCCTCCCATCTCATGATTGGTTCTTCTGGCAAAAGTCCCCATCCTGAAACTATCTAGGACCCCACCAAGAGTCACCTCAGCCAGAATAAACCCTGGAGTGGTTGGGAGGGGCTCGTTGTGAATTGTAAAAGACGCTCAGATTGTCACTTAGGCAATCCCTAGGGTTTTAGAGGCTCTGTGCCAGAAACCAGGGACCGAGGCCAAATGCATACTTCTTATACCACAGGTGGGTTTGCCCCTTAGACTCTTACCATCACAGAGGAGGGTCTGGGCCCCGCGATTACGTGAGCTGTCCTTCTCCAGGCCACCAGCGCAAATCTACCCCAGCTAGTCCTCTTGGCCAGAGTGCTCCTGATTTCAGCTCTTGCAGTCA
>NW_011889265.1:20382-50806 GCF_000151845.1 Pteropus vampyrus
CCCTTGGCCCCGATCTCCAGCCTGTGCCGAGCCTCTGTGACCCTTCTCCTGTCCCCGAGGGGTCAGACGGAGCTTGCAGCGTCTGTGCAGGAGGTCAGGGCTGGGCGGCCCCCTGGCTTCGGGTTCGTCGTCACAGCCCCGTTCCGTGTCTCTCTCTCGTTGCAGTTGTCCCCAGCACGGCGACCGTCGTGATTGTGGTGTGTGTCAGCTTCTTGGTTTTCATGATCATCCTGGGAGTGTTCCGGATCCGCGCTGCTCATCAGCGGACCATGCGGGACCAAGACGCCGGCAAGGAGAACGAGATGGACTGGGACGACTCCGCCTTGACCATCACCGTGAACCCCATGGAGGTAGGCGCGGACGGGTGGCCTGTGACCGAGAACCCCTCTGCAGGCCGGGGCAAAGCTGGGCTCGCCTCAGAGGAGTGCCACGGCGTCTCTGCGTTTGCATGCTGCACGCGCGTGCTCCGCGTGACCACGCTGCGGGGCGCAGGTGGCCCTGTCTCCCAGGAGGGTAAGCCGAGGCCCAGGGGGACCTTGTTCAAGGTCATGCCACCGAATAAGAGTACAGACGCACACTTCCCACGTGCACAGACCCTGAGACAGCTTCCGGTACGGTCCAGCTCTCTCGCTGCCGTGTGACACGGGGAACCCTTAGCCTCACGTGGCTGTCTCTTTGTCAGACGTATGAAGACCAGCACAGCAGCGAGGAGGAAGAGGAGGAGGAGGAGGAAGAGGAGAGTGAGGACGGCGAGGATGACGAGGTCACCAGTGCCGAGTCTGAGAGCAGCGAGGAGGAGGGTGGGGAGCACGGAGACCGGCAGGCCGTGAGCAGGCAGCAGCAGCTGGAGTGGGACGATTCCACCCTCAGCTACTGAGCTGCGGCCACGCCCTCCGCGCCTTTGCCCCACTTGAGGACCATTGTCACCGTCGTGCAGTCCCAAGGGTCCATGATGTACAAATCATTCTGGCCAGTAGGTCTGCGGACCCCCCTCGCCGACCGTCTGCCGTGCTTGGCGTGTAGGACCCTAGGCACCCCCCACCCCCGCCTGGATCTCCCTTAAGTTATGGGAGGGGCTGACACCTGCTCTCTCCTGTCACCTCGCTCTGCGTGGCCCCCTCGTGCTGCCTCCAGGAAAGCCACAGTGACCGGACTCACTGACAAGGGGTTAAAGTCACTCACTCCCACCGGGTAATCCCTTTTCATTTTTTTTTTTAAAGTTTTTACTTTTTCCAAGCTAGTGCATGTATAAAGTGGCAGAACGGGGGTTAATATGTAGATGATGAACTTTTTAATATTTTGTAAATAAATTGGGAGTCCTCACGTCCTCTGTGTTAGTGTAACCCAGGACGGGAACGCAAGTGAGGGCGAGACCCTGGGTGCAGGGGAACCAGCAGGCTGCCACCACCTCCCCGCCCCAGACAAGGAGGAAGGGTCACTGGGACAGTTCCCAGCCTCCGGTGTCGGTTTGGTGGGTGGCCAGGGCAGTCGGGGGCAGGGATCTGTGTGCTGCTTGGTGGGAGGGGACCAGACCAGGAGCCCTCTGGGGAGGCTGGAAACGGCCAGGCCTTGTCTCTGGGGCTCTTCCCATTTCCCATGTGGCAGTGGGGTGGGGAGCTGGGGTCCCCAGGCTCTCGCACACAGCTCCCCGTGCAGGCACCGGGACTTCCTGTGCTCAGCCCTGGGTTCACTTAGACGTACGTGTCCTTGCTGGTGAGAGGACTGTGTGGGTGTGGTCAGGCCAGGATGATCCACGCTCGGGTCTGGGAGTAGATTCCCTGAAGGGACACCCCGCGGCCCAAAGGCAAAGAACTAGGTTCCTGCACGGTGCTCTCCTGTCTGCCCCGGAACCCCAGGGGTGGCGGCCACTCTCCAGGAGTGAGGCGCCCGCTGCCGTGCTTGGTGGCGAAGGGAAGGGAGAGGACAGCCCTGAGCTAAAACCCCTACAGCACTTTGTTTTTAATTTACGTGTAAAATTTTAGATTTCTAAAACGGGGGGAAATAATTTTGAATCCTGTTCTGTGATCATAACTGCTAGTTTCGAGGACACTGCCCGCTGTCTCCGTGTCGTGTGTGGCCCTCCCTCCGTGTATTGTCACTGTAGCTGCTTAGACAGTGGACAGATGCCGTCGCGGAGACGAGGCGTCCGCGTGCTGTCCGTAGCCGCCGTGAGCCCAGCCTTTCCGATGTGTATGTCGCTAGGTCAGAAAGCATCTCCACTCCAATAAAGTTCTGGTTCTAACTCCGGTGGTGAGTGTCTGCTTCCATCTCGTTTGTTTTTAATCCTGCGTTCCTTGTTTTTTTTGAGCCGAGAACGTAACATAAAAGGGCTTTTATTTCTTTCAATCTGCTTTTGCCTCTCATTTCAAGGTTTCACAGGGTGCTGGCCCTCAGCCTCTATCAGTTACCACCTTCCCCATACAGAAGAAACGTGAAATGATTTTTTAAAAATAGACAACATTATCCTCACCAGGCTCACGGGCCGTGCGCCCACCGGAACTCGCTCTGTACGTGCAGAGTGCGCGCCAGGGAGCTGCCTCGTTTAAATAAATAACAGGGAGACTAACAGGTGAGCTGGGTCTGAGGAACTCAGCGCCTGCTCGGGAACCAGGGGTCAGTGGTGCTCTGGGGGAGACACGATTGCACCGCTGCTTCTAACCAAGACGAAGTCGGCCCCTCGGCTGTGGACAGGGCAGCTACTCCTGGCTCGACGGAGCCTCACAAGGCCTTTGCAACATCAGCAGTGTTGCCTGGCAGGTCTCAAGTGGGCAGCTAATGCAGCAGGATCCCCGTGGGCTTCTAAGGCCCAGGCTTCCGGCCCCATTCCCAGAGCCAGCTTCAGAAGGTGGAAGGCCCAGGAACCTGCATTTCTAGAGCTCCCCAGATCCGCCTACGGCTAAACCTGACCCACACCAAGCTAAGTACTGTCAGAGGAAGTTTGTATCCCACCCTAACACACCTCTGGAACCTGCTGCTCATAGCCAGCTTTAAAAGGTGGGAGTTCTGGAAGAGATCAGATCTGCCCGTAAAACCTGCTTTAAGAGGCAGCATACCCATAATTGCACAAAATACTCTGATCTGCTTTCGCCCTGATCCATGACCAAAATGAGCTAAATCAAGCTCAAATCTTTTTAATATGTCGTGAGGACCAGTATATATTATACTTTACGGGAGCTGAGGCCATTCTCCCGAGCCACAGAGGTTCAGTGAGTAGTTTACTTTTTACCCGCAAACAAAATCGCTTTACAGCAGAGAAATGAGAATTCCCGTACCCAAGAGTCACTTTAAAAGTGAAAAGCAAGCATCCCTGAATGTAGAGGGTACCAGGCTTCCTCTGGGAGCTGCCCAGAATTCGGTTAACGGAGAGCACAGAGGTGGAGGGGTGAACGGAGGCGAGGGTGCCTGTCCAGACAGCAGGTACCAGGTACCTGCCAGGTGCTAAGACCCATGCAGGCCAGTGGGAGCCTGGGACGAAGGCCGGCTCCCCAGCAGGGAGAAGTGTCTGCTGGGTCCAGATCGCCAGCTGGAAGACGCGGGGTTATAATCCTCCGCAGGATGCCGCCTCCATTTGTCCACCTCACAGTGTCTTCTCATCAAAGCCCAGGGCTCTGATGGGGGATGGGGGGGAACGCCAGGGGCAGCACCCCTCCCCTGCGCTAAGGATGCATTTCCATTTATGGCTGTTGAGTTCCTGAAACATTTCAAGTCATAAATAAATAACCAGTGTAAACAAAAGGCAGTTGTGTAGGTTCCTTCCCATCGGGTGCAGTGCAGGCTTTGAGACCTCGAGGACAAGGGCCCGTTCCCAAGATCGGAGGTTTGCTCATCGTCATCGTCCGCGCCGGGCGTGGAGGGGTCAGTGCTGCCGGGAGGGCTGCTATTGCCTGTTATCTTTGGACACGTTGTGGGCCAGCCAGTTCACTTTGGTTTTCCAGCTCTCCCGCAGGGCCTCGTTAAACTTCACTCGGAAGTGCTTTAGCGCCTCCTCCTCGGTCTTCCCCAACGCCAGGGAGTCCTGGGGTAAAACCACCGGAAACAGTGAGAGGGCCTGGCCCCTGCGGGGCGGGCAGGGCAACCCCTCCCGCCTCCCTCGGCGTGTCTTCAATTCCCTCCTGAAAGAACGGCGGGAAGAGTCAGGAGGCGGCCACCCAGCACCTCCCTTGGAAGAGCTCTTTATTCTGATCCCCAAACAAAATGGGCCCCCGACCCACCCTCCAAATGAGACGCCACTCTCAGCAAAACCGGGGCTACCTCCGGTCGCTTCCATCAGACCCTACTGCTGGGTCCTGGCCAGCGAGAGGGACATGTGAGTCAGGGGCACCCTGTGAGGTCCACCATAGTCGGGGGGTCCCCTGGGCCATGCTGCTGGGAGGCAGGCCTTGGGAGGCCTGGGCCTCCGCGGTCTCCCGGCTGGCGGGGCCCCGCCCTGGCCCGTACCTTGAGATACTGGATGTCCTTGGAGCAGCTGAGCTCAGGCAGGCCCGCCGCCCGCATCAGGGCGAAGAGGTGGAGGAAGAGCAGCCCGTGGCGCCGCAGGATGGTGTAGGCCCTCTCGCAGTAGCCCCGGAACCTGCGCGGAGGCGGGCGCCTGGGTCCTGCCGGCCACGCCCACCCAGCCGGCCCCCCCCCGCCCCCCACCCCAGCCGCCGGCTGCCTGCCCTCGCCCCGGAAATGGCCCTGTGCTTGCCCTAACTGACCCCGGCCCCAGCCTGCCTCCTCCCACAGGACCCAGGAACCTTCTCCCGACACCGCCCCCTCCAAGGGCCGGCTGAGGCGAGGTCCCCTCCCTGCACCTCGTCTGGGGGCCCCGGGCACGAGGGCCATTTCAGGGGGATCTGAGGCACCCTCACCTTTCAAATTTCTCACTATTATTAGTCTTCCCCTGCTGGATCACATGGACGAAGTCATAGGTGAGGATGAATGGGACTCGCTCACGGTTGATTCCAAACTTGGTCTTGAAATTCCCCAGAAAGTGGCCGAAGTCGATGTGGAAGAGCTGCGGGAGGAGAAGGCCGAAGGCTGAGAGGGGCCAGGACGGAGGGGGAGGGAGCCGAAGGGCTTGGTGAGGCCTCCGCCTCCAGCCAAGGGCAGAAAGGCTGAGCCGGAAGACAGGCGTGGCCCGCCCGGCCCCCCACGCGGCCCCCACGCGGCCGCACCTGCCCGTTCTCACGGATCATGATGTTGTCGCTGTGCCGGTCTCCGATGCCCAGCACATAGGTGGCCACACAGTAGCCAGCGCAGGAGAGGGTGAACTCCTCGATGGCTCGATCCAGGGCCTCCCTGGGGGGGGACATGAAACCATGACCTGAGACACTGCAGCTCCTGAGCCCTCCCTGCTGCCATGCAGGGAAGCCGAGGCGACAGTGGGGACAGGCCACACGCAGCTTGGCATGAGGACAGCTGGGCCCCCGACATGCCACGCTCAGGGCCCAGCCAAGCTACCAGAGGGCAGCAGTGACCCTGGCAGCATAGCCACCAGCTGAGCCAGCTCGAGCTGACGATGTCTGAACCAATAATAATAAATGGTGGTGGCTTTATGTCCCCAAGCGCATCCAACAGATGGCTGAAAACGTGGGGGGACAGAGACCCGCCCCCACCACGGACACGACACAGGCTGGTCCCGGCTGAGCCAAGAAGCCACGAGACTGTCACAGACCCTTGCCCTCGCCTTTGACTCCCACACCGCACGTGTCACCTGTCCCCAAGGCCCGAAACCTACCCGGGGTTCTTAGACTTGAGCCAGTTGAGCAGGGCGTCCTTGTTGAAGGCGGCCGTGGCTGCCATGTTGCTCTTGTTCAGCTGGATGTTGGCGATGGTATCCGAGTGCAGCACCACCTCAATGAGGCCCGTGCGGTCCCCCGTGGAGAGGCAGCCGTAGGGGGTCATCCTAGCCAGGTGGGAGGGGGGGCAGGCAAACGCCGTGGTCAGGGGGCTGTCCCTGGGGCTGAGCGCGACACCTAAACTAGCCACAGGAGACGCTACTCGAGTTGCTGAAGAGGAGCAAAACCAGCCGCTGCTGGGGAGGAGCCCCCGACTCCTGGGGCCCCGCGGCAGGCTCCCTGGAGAAGCAGTCCCCGCATCTAAGACGCAGAGAAAAGGCCAGCACCACGGCTGAGTTCATGCTGGCTCAGAGAGAAAAAGCCACCGGCTTGGAAGAACAAGGGGCAGGAAGCCAAGGGTGCTTGGGGCACAGGAAACAGCGGTGAGACAGATGCTGGCCCAGGGCCGCCTCCACCCTCTCTGTATGGCCCTATCACCAGCCTCTTGGCCTGGGTACTGAACTGGACCCGGCTCTTCTTAGAACCGCCATTTTTCCTGAGGTGGTAACGTCAGCTTTGGCAGGGGACCCTTCCAAAGGGACAGGGTCTTGGGCCTGGCACAGGGACAGACGCACGACAGGCGGCTCCTCACCTCAGGTCCAAGCCCTCCTGCTTCCACAGAACGTCCATGAGCTGGATCATCTGCAGAGTCAGCATGTCCTGGCGGAGGTCTGTGCCCCCAGCCCCGGAAGGAAAAGCATGAGTTTCTAGTGGGTTTTCCACCGCCAGCCATGCCCAGGCCCCAGAGTTCTGGGACTTCCCCTCTGCTCACACTCCCGAAGTCACCCCCCAGAGTCCCCCGAGGGCAGTGCAGCTCGGCGAGATGAGGCCAAGGGCTCAGCAGGTCCCTCCCGAGGCCCAGCCTGCTCACCGTCCCCATTCTTGAAGATGATGCCCACGCTGCCCTCGCTGCCCGCCTCCTCGTTGCTGTACATGACCCACAGTGGCTTCATCTTGGAGTCCATGAAGGTGCACTGCTCCACACTGCCGGGCACAGGGCAGTCAGCAGGGGCCCCTCCGTGGGCCTCGGGGGGGCAGGAGGAGGCCCGAGCCGGGGCTCACCAGACTTCAGCCAGCAGGGTGCTGGGATCGAGCGGGGACTGCAGGTGGGAAAGGGCCTCCAGGTAGGTCTCCTGGCGCATGCACAGGTGCAGCAGCTCCTTGGTCTGGGGCTTGGGGCTCTTCTGGGAGCTCACTTTGACGAAGTCGTTCAGGGCCTTCAGTTTGCTGAGCGCTTCCCCCTGGACAGGAGGACAGGAGAGCGGCGTGAGCAGGCCTGGCGGGGCAGGCCGTGAGCCTCGGGCCGGCCCCGGTGATTTGAAAGGGGCCTGGCTGACCCTGCCCAGGGCTGGAGCGCAGCCTGGGGTGAGGGCCCTGGGCCCTGGGCCTCACCTGCTTCATCAGCACCTTCATGTGGTGGGTGCTGCCCCTGCAGTAGGCTTCCATGATGAGGCCAAAGCGCAGGGCCACCGACGGCACGTGCATCTCGGAGCTGGAGGGAGGAGGAAGCGGCTGAGCCTCACCTGGCAGGGCCACACAGCGCCCCCAGCCCCAAACAGGACACCCAGGCCAGCGGAGACGCAAGGCCGAGGCCGGTGGGCAAGAGGACCCTCCTCCTCTTGGCCTCCCAGGGAGACGCAGGGGCCAGGGCAGTCCAGCTACCGGAGGTGCCAGAAGAGGAAGTGGCCGATCTTGCGGTTGGCCAGGGCCCGGTCCAGCAGGAATTTGGCGAGTTCGCAGTCGAGGTAGGACTCGTACTTGAGCACCTGCACCAGCTGCAGCAGGTATTGGAAGAGCTCGTCGTCCCTGCAGGGTGGGGAGGTGGCTAGCACCTGGAGCATCACGGCTCAGGACAGGGGTCTGCGGCCAGCGTGGGGGACAGGGCCGGGGCGAGGGGCCGGCCCCCAGAGCGGGCCCCCAGTGAAGGTCTGGTCCCCAGCCAGGGCCCGCCGCCAGGCATTGGGGTCAAGCCGGCGGGACTCACGTCAGCTTCCGCAAGGACTTGATGGCGAAGGAGCCCACGTGGCGGTCGGGGAAGCTGGAGTCCAGCAGCTCCAGGGCGCTCAGGACGGGCAGCTCAGGCCAGGAGCAGAGCAGGTAGAGCATCTGGGGGAGCTGGCGGTCAGGGTGCGGGGCAGGCGGAGACTGGGCCTGACTCCCGGCGGCCCCCGCCCCCGGGCCCACCCCCGTCCGCAGCCCACCTGGGCCACGTCCTCGTGCTTGTTCCACTTGGTGACCAGCAGCAGCCGAGCCAGCGCCTCCGGGAAGCGCTCCTGGACCTCGTGCCGCATCTTCCACACCAGGTCCTTCTCGTGCTCATACAGCTCCCCCGACGCCCGCCGTTCCAGGATTTCCCGCAGCTGCAGCTGCTGAGGGGCACGGGCAGGTGAGGGCTGCGGCCGGCTCCACGCCAGGGCCGGGCTCGTCGCCTCCCACCCCGCAGCGCCCCCCCTCACCTCCTCCTCCGTGAAGCGGCCGTGCTCCCCGTGCCGCCCCAGCTCCAGGATCTGCAGAAAGAGGCCCTGCTCAGCAGAGTCCCCGGGCCTGGGCCAGACAGCAAGGCCGCAGCGCGGGTGGCAGCGCTGCTGGCCAGTGACTCTCAGAGGTGGGCATCCCTGTCTGAACACTGTCCAAACACTGTCGGGCATCCCTGACCTCCACCCGCGAGAAGCCAGGGGCATCTCTCCCGCTGGACGTGACAACCAAAAACGTCTTTGGACATTGCCTGAGGTCCCCTGGGGGCGAAGTGGCCCCTGATTGAAGACCACTGCTCTAGGGCACATGAGGATTCCAGCGAGTCGAGAAAGCCCCCAAATACGAGTGGTGACCCAGGGCCTATCCGGGGCAACTCACGGGGTGCAGGGACCATGCCCCGGGGAGCCCCAGAGGCAGGATCGCAAAACCCGCCTTCAGCCCCACGGCCTCTGAGCAGGGTGGGTCCCGGGTCCCAGTGGCCAGGGGCCCTCACTGACCTTGTCCAGGGCAGGGTAGTACACGGGGTGGGGGGCCACCTCGGGGAGACAGATGACCAGGGCGGCAGCACTCTCGGTGTTGGGGTTGCTGCGCACGGTTCCCGTGGGGTTCAGCAGCTCCCCCTTCTCGTCTGGACACAGGGACAGATGGAGTTGCAGGAGCAATGCCCCACATCTGGGACACCCCGCCCCGCGCACCTCTCCCTCCTGGCCTAGGCCCACCTGGGACGGAGGGCCACATGTAGAGGCAGCATTCGCCCGTCTTGAGCTGGTCCTTGTAGTCGAACAGGGTGAGGTTAGCCCAGGCGATGGGGCAGTCCTGGGAGAGAACGGGGCGCGCATCACGGCCAGCGCCGGAGCTAACCCCTCGCTCATGTGACGGATGGGCCCAGCCTCCAGGCCGGCTTCCCTGCCCGTACCCAGACTCCCCGTGAGGAAGCCAGCGAGGCTGGCCACCTCTCGGTTCCCTTCTGCCGCAGCTGCATCCCCACTCCCGGCTTCTGGAGGAACCCCCAAACAAACCATACTGGCCCCAGAAAGCTGGCCAGCTCAGCTATGGAGGAGTCAGCATGGCTCAGCGGCCAGTCACATCCGGGGCCTGGTGACTCAGGGCCCAACCACCACTGCTTCCTGGCCAACTGCTGACTCAGGCTCCCCGGCCTCTGCGAGGACAGCGAATTTGTCCTTGCACCCCAGGCAGCTGCCTCCAGGTTCCCCCAAGGACCGAAGGCCCAGGCTCAGATATTCTAAGCTGCCCTGCTCACGAGCCTGGGAACCCAGAGCCGTCACACCACGGGGCAGCGGCCAGGGTGGGAGGGTGGTGTCCTCAGGCTGAGTGGCCCCTGGGGCTGCAGGGCTGGCCTGGGCACAGCAAGGACTGCACCGGCCCTCTGAGGCCGGGCCCCAGCCTCCCAGCGGCCCCACCCACCGCCTTCTTGGACTTCTTCTTGGTGGAGCGAGCCTTCTTGGCCTTCTCGATGACGGCGTACAGCGCGAAGCAGAGGCGGGCCATGCGTGGCAGGTCGCAGACGTTGATGTCGAACTCCAGGCGCTGCTTCCACACGGGCTCCGAGCACACGTTCACCTCGGAGCTGGACACCGTCTTGCACAGCGTCTCGTTGCCGTGGAACAGCCCCGCCTGCACCACCAGCTGGCGAAGGTGCGGGCACAGGTGACAGGCGGCAGAGGCCCGGGTCCCTCTCCCCTCCCCAGTTCTCCCACCCGCCTGAGGCCAGAATCTCTTGAAATGTCCTCATTCCAAATGGGTCCGCATCCCACTTCCCACGTGGAAGGAGGTACAAAGTGGGGACGCCGCCTGCCTGCGTGGGCTGAGCGGCCACGAGGCGGGGGTCGAGGGGTGAAGGGAGGGGCGCAGGGGGCTGTGCGCGGGCACCGGGTCTCAGCTCCCCACTGATGCCGTGGGACCCCAGGGCCATGTCGTGTCCTACTCTGGCCTCTGGCCTCATCGAGGCCTCGGGAAATCCAGGGACCCTTCGACTCTGACGCCCAAGGGCCCCCTCCACAGCTAGGAGCCTACGTGGTTGGGAAGGATTGACCGCTGCGTGAACACCGGCCCTGCCTCCTCCAGCTCTGCCGTGACAGCCCAGCCAGAAAGCTGCCTTCACCCGGTACCCCAGGATTCCACGAGGGGAGCCCAGACCTGCCTGCCTGTGAAACGACCCTGACAAAAGGGCTCCCCAAAGAGACCCAGGTTTCACATCTTGCAAATAGGACAATGAAACCTGTCCCAAGAACTGAAGAGATGGGGCGAGCCCAGAAGTGGGCTTGGCCCCTGGGGGTGCAGCGTATGCCGCACACACCTCCTCCCCCACACCCGTGACCCCCGGCCGCCCCAAGGCGCCCAGCCCAGCTGGAGCGGCCCCTTTTCCCACTCCTTTCACCGCCCTGACTGCGGTTTTCCACGTCCCTGGGCTGGGCCTGGCCCCACAACCTCCAGAGTCGAGTACCCAGAACTCACTGGGCCGGGTTTCTACGAATCCACCTCTCTGGCCGGCGGCCTGCTCCCCTCCCCCCTTCCTGTTTTGAAGCAGCTCACAACCACCCCAGTCAGGGATGCTGGGTAATGTGGTCAGGTGGCTTTCATGTGACCCCCCCTCTTCTTCCTCTTGCCCCTACAGGCCACAGTCACCTTGTTTGTGCAAAAAAACACCCACTCCCCCCTCCGGCTCAGGAGCTCCTACCTTCATCCGCTCGTCGGCGTTCACTTTGCTGCCCTGGATCAGCTGGATGCAGAAAGGTTGCTCCAAGGACCACAGGGACACAGAGGAGGGCTGGGGGGCGGAGGGGAGAAGCAGGGCCATCAGGGCACCGTTAGGGCACGCGGACGCAGAGGCTTGGTGGCTCTTGGGGGCGGGGTGAGAGTGTTGCAGGTTTGTGACGAGGCTCAGCTCCCTGCTCCCAACCCCATCCTTCGCCAGAAAACCTGCTGTGCAGGTGGCCCAGGGCCGCACTCCTGAGCTCAGGCTGCGGGCCGCCTCGGGCAGTCGGACGGGCCTCTGCCCCAGCATGTCAGCGGTCAGCCGTGTTGGCTGCCAAGCTCACAGTCCAACCAGCCGAGGGGCATGAGACGAGGGGCCCCGGACCTGCCCCCGGTCTGGGGCGTTGCCCAGTGGGCTCTGGCTGGACAACAGATGGGAGGAAGGGAGAAGCGGAGGGGCGGAGGAAGGCACCGGCTCACCTTCTTCATGGGGATGGGGGGCGGTTTGGTGCGCGGCTTTTGGACTTGGGGGGCGGGGTCGCTCTGCTCGTCCCGCATGGCGAGGATAGAGGAGCAATGCACCATCGTCAGGTGGGGGGTCAGCCCGCTGTGCAGGCAGCTGCAGATGTACTGAGGTGGGGATGCAGTGAGTGGCTGGCGGGGGTCCCCAGCCCTCCCTGGCTGCCCGGGGCACCCCTACGCTGACCACTGCCTGTCTCAGGCCCTTCTGGCCTCTCCTGCTGGGCCTTCCTGGCCCCACCCACCTCCTAAAGATGGAGCCCTCATGTTCGCAGGAGGGCCAGCTCAGCACGGGGGCACTCTCATTGTGACTCCCAAAGGCCTGGCTTATCGGGCTCAAGACGGGGCAAAGAACCAGCTCCCCCAACCCCCACTAGACCCCGGCCCAGGCCGTGGGGAACCCAGGTCCCCAGCCCCCAGCCCTCACCTGGAACTGGCAGAGGGGGTAGCTGCCGTACAGGTACTCGTGCCTGCCGTTCACCTGCAGGGCATAGTCCTCGGGCTGCTCCACCAGGGACTGCCGGAAGACGGTGGCCTTCTTCCGGAGGGCGCAGGCCATCAGCGACAGGGGCACGTCTTTGCTGGACACCTGGAAGGTGAAGCTCTCCTGTGGGGGGGAGGGAGAGTCCGCCTGTGGAGGGCCCCTGGAGTCCTGGGGTACAGGGGTGGGCCCGCTGCCCCCTGAGGGTGCGGTCTGACGGAGGCACACGGCCGACACCCAGGAAGTAGATGTTGGACGAACGAACAGACCAATGGCCAAGGCCGTCTGGTCATTCTGCCTCATCAAGCCTGCCTGGTGGAACGTCTGGCTGAGTCCCTCGCATGCATGGATACCCCACAAATAACATCTGACGCTACCCGGAGGAAGAGTAAATTTAGGGGGCTGGTGAGGACTGGGGAGTCTCAGGGGGGCAGCGTCCCCCATGGACACAGTGACCTGGGTGCGGCCCCAGCAGGAGCCACGGCTCACCTCACTGCCCTCGAACTTGACGTTGACCAGGAGGGCCCGGTTGGGGACGCGCAGAGTGCCAGGCCCCCAGGTGCGAGCCGAGGGCTCCAGCTGCAGGGGGAAACTGTACTGCAGCCAGGCCTCCCAGCCCAGCTGCTGGCGGCGGGCGGCCGCCTCCTCGCAGAACTGGCGCATCTTGGCTCGAAAGTCGTTCACTTCTGGGTCGCGCAAAGAGTCAAACTCGTGGAGGCCTGAGAGGCAGGGCGGGGCCCGGTCAGTGTGGGGGGCCGAGGGGCATGCCCCCTGGCAGGCGGGGCAGCCTGGACCCCGTGGCCCACCCGGCCGGGTACCTTTGCCGATGAGAAGGCTGATCTGCGAGTTGATGAGCTTCTTCACCCTGTCACCCTCACGGGCCACCAGGCGTAAGACTGGCAGGAAGGGCTGGATGTCACACAGCCGCCGCTGCTCGTCCTCCAGCTCCTGCTGCTCCGCGGTCTGGTTGACACAGGTGAACACATAGGCCTCGGGGTCACTGAGCATGTGGAACAGCGGCTCAAACTGGGCTCGGTGCCACAACACCTGAGAAGAACAGTCGCCATCAGCCCCTCCGACCAAGGCAGGCGGGGCCCCAGGGAGCTGGGAGGTGGGTAGAGGCTGGCCTCAGTCCAGGTGTCCCACCGTGCACGACCCTGACAAGTGGGCAAGGGCAAGACCCCAAGACTGCCACCCTCTCCAGACCCCTGGAGCCATGCCCACATGGGGCGCCAGGAGCCCCTATTCCTGTGAAGGGTGCCAGGTATGCACGAAAATCTGGAACTGAGTCCTACGGTCTCCCCTCTAGGTTACTTTGAGAGATGGCCCACTGGACATGACCTCCAGACACCCCCAGCTCATCATTCTGGGCCTTGACACCCTAATTTAGAAAAGCTGAACTGAAGGGGGCCATAAAACCCTGTGGCATGTGTGCCCTCTGGGCGAGGTGCCCCCAAGGATCGCTGGAGAGCCATCCAACGGTCAAGCCTTAGTGCAAAGGTGTTCCAAACTATGTCACAGTGAAGACGGAAGGAAGGAGAATGGCCCTGTGTTTCTTCCATGGGGGGGATGGGTAATTAAGGCCCATCAACGCCAAGGGAGAGCATGGGATGGGACCCGGAACCTAGAGGTACCTATGTGACAGAGTGCTCCAAGATGCATCATTAAGTGTGTGTGTGTGTGGGGGGGAGGGAACCAAGCTGTACAACAACAAATGTAATTCAAGCCCATTTCATAAAAACAATAATAAACATCTTAATTATATAGAGCGAGATGCGGTAGACCACGGGCTACTGGAAGACAGCCACGCCCATCATTTACATATTGTCCAAAGCCAGAGGCAGAGTTGGTAGTTGGGAAATATACCACAAGGCCAGCAAAGCCTAGAATGTTTACTATCCGGCCCTCAGAATAAATAAATATATGAAGAAATTGAAGTGGAATCAGGGTGTGACTGTGGTGTTTTACATCTCTGCAGTGTTCTCATTTGAATAACATGCATTTATAGCTCTGTAAGCAGATAAATAAGATTAACCTTAAGATGGTATTTAGATAAAGTTAATAACATGGAAAAGATGTTATAATGTCAACTCGGAAATAAACGAATATAACAGTTCATGATGAGAATTACCACAAAAACAACACTACATTGTATATAAAAGAAAACAGGTAACAGTAACATGTGGCTGGATCGTAGATACTTTTCTCCTACTTTTTCTTATGTTCCTAAATTTCAATGTGTCCACATTACTTTTGAAATGGAAGAAAAAAAAAAAAAGAAATAAAAAAAAAAATTTTCCCAGGAAGGATTTAAAAAAAACAAAAAACAAAAAAACCCTCAAGAATGGTCCATTCTCTTTTTTTTTTTCCCTGCTTTTAAAATTCTGAGCTAAGGTCTTGCCCTCTGGCATGACCCATTAAATGCTACACTTTTTAAGCAGAACAAGCCCTTTGAAAGGTCACGAGACAGTAGCTACTGAATACTATCCAGATAGTCTAATCCTTTGACTCAGTAATTTACCCTGAAAATTATTTAACAAGACAAAGCCATTTCCAAAGATGATGTTTACTAGAATGACAGCTCCATAAAGACAAAAGACCGATAAAACGCTTAAGTGGCCATGGATGGGGGGTGCTTCCAAAAATGAGGGCACAGCCGTGGAGAGAATGAAAGGCCACATGGGAACCACACCCTGAAGCTCCCCTGAAATCTAGTGAGGGTGGATGTGCACGGATCCTGGGGGAAGCTGAATTCGGAATGTTAGGTGGACTCTACCTGCAAGTTTTTAAACAATTCTCACATATCATTGATCTTTTAAAATGCATATTTGAGGATCTCAAATCTGATAAACTATGCATGTGAGTGCAAGTTTGTTGTCTTTCTCTCTGAGTTCCAAGCTCTGAGGATGAGTTTTAATGTCGAGATCTTACCTTCTTGATGGTGCTGAGGTTGGCATTTCGGGACACAGGGAAGTTCAGGTATACCCCCGTGGGCAGCAAGAAGTCGACTGCCACGTTCTGATTCTCCTCCTTGGTCCAGAATTCCATGGGGCAGTCAACCCCTGGGGGCATCCTGCTTTTTTACTTCTCAGACACCAGTTGTCCTGTAAAGGAAGCAAAGGCAAAATGACCCCCTGCAGGTGGACTAGGTAAGTCCTTCAAAAGGACCCTCTGAAAAACAGACTGTCAGGACCTTTGACAGCCCAGGATGGAGTCTCGGCCCGTGGGCATCCGAAGCCCATCTCTCTGGGCCTTTTCCTGCCTGGGGTGGCTTGTGGCACCTACAGCCCCAGGCCACCGCTGGGCTAAGCTGCCTCTCTTACGGGCAGGCCCTCTGTCTGCATCCCACACAGCAGTGGCTCCAACTCAAGACACCAACAGACCCATTCCAAATCACTCTCTCTCAGGAACACACACATGTGAGAGATCTCGCCGTGGCCACCGATTGGCGAAGACACAAACTGGCAGGACACTGGTCAGACAACTCAGGACTCGAGAAGGAATGAAGGCTACAGTTCTTTGAAACTTTCTAACCGGAAACCAAGTGGCTTAACAATGGGTTTGGCCATCAAACAATTTGTTGAAATACCTCAGTGGTACCAAACCCCTCAGTCACACTTACCCCCTAGTTAAGTAACAAAATGTTACAGACACGAAGAAAGGTCTTCCAGCATCTTCCCCACTCCAGGTCCCTACCTCGGTATCCACTCCCATGTATACCAGCTTCAGGTTGCTACCACCTAGATCCTGATTGTTTATAATTCCCATGCATGCTTTTATACTTTTATTATACTAATATGTATCCACAAACAATTTCCAATATTTTTGCATGCTTGAGAACTTTGTATAAACAGTCTTTTGCAACTTGCTTACGTTCCTTAGATCTGGCTATGCTGATAACATGTAGCTCTAATTCATTCATTTTAACTCTTGTGTGGTATTTCGCTGTAAATAAACCACTATTTATTTACCCTACTTCTCTTGTTGATGAGCCTCAAGGTTTGTTTCTACTCTTTTTGGTTGTTACGAACGATGCTACGACATATATTCTTGCTCACATTTCCTTGTGTACGTGTCAGAGTCTGGATGAATGTCCAATGTCACAATGTAAATAAACCGTATATATAATGTCAAAGTTACCAGTAGCCACAGTGAAAAAAAAAAGTTAAAAGACACAGATAAAATTAAGCTTAGTGATATATTTAACCCAATATATTAAAAATATGGTCATTTTAATGTTTTCAATATAGAAAGATTACTAAGGAGATATATATATATATATATTGGCATTAAGTCTAAAATCTGGCGTACACATTACACGTAGAGCACACTGCAATTCGGACACTAGATTTTTCGTTGGAAATCTTCTGTAGGTAGATTTCATACAGCTGACAGGTGAAAAAGTAGGTTCGCAGACACAAGTTGTTCCAGATATACTTTTAAGTTTTCAGCGAAATGAATCAAGTATTCATTCTTACATTTAAGTGAATTAAAATTAAATTAAAAGTGTAGAAATTTTGTTCCTCAGTCACACAGCTCCACAGTCCAGGTACTCAAGAACCACACGTGGCTGGTGGCAGCCGGACCAGACAGCACGGGTCCGGGACATACGTGCTTCATCTGAGTTTCGCCAGCACTCGATCCGATGGGCATGAACCGCCCTTGCTATTTTAATTTGCATTTCCACGAAACATTTATCTTCTCCGAATCGCCTGCTGATACACTTTGCCCATTTTCCTATGGGGCTTTTGTTTTCGTATTAGTTTGTAGGGCTTCCTTTCCATACTCTACATTGAATTCCTCTGCCGATTATAAGAGCTGGAACTATCTTCTCCTAGACCAAGCCATCTTTTCACCACTTTTTAAAATTTTGTTTTACAGCAGAAAAGGACAGCTTTCTGAGAAGAGAAAGTAAAGCGACAGGACACTTCTAGACGGGGAAGTCAGGGGCTCACGAGCCAGCCCGGGCCTCACCCTCAGTGGGATGCAGAGGCCGCTTGGAGCCGCAGGACTGCACATTGCCCTACGTTGCCACGCCACCAGCTGCCATGCCGCCAGGGCTGAGATCCACTTCCTCTGATTGTAAAACCACATCCTACTTTGGGTTCCTCTTTCTGAGAATGGCTGGGCCAAAGCCTTTCTTTTTGATTTAAAATGCTGGGGCTAGTCAGGACTCCTGGAGAATCCACTTACAATGCTGAATGTCAGGGGTCCCCAATCCCTAGGCTGTGGACTGGTACCGGTCTGTGGCCTGTTAGGAACCGGGCCACACAGCAGGAGATGAGAGGCAGGCCAGCGAGCGAAGAAGAGTCATTCTGTATCTGCAGCCGCTCCCCAGCACTAGCATCACGGCCTCAGCTCCACCTCGGATCCTCAGGCATGAGATTCTCATAGGAGCACCAGTCCCTGGTGCCACAAAGGCCGGGGACCGCTGCTGCAAGTGCTCTGGCCAAGCTCGGGAACTCAGGGGCACCTTGGGCCATTTGATCTGAGGCTGAGATGAGCATGTGAGGCATGAGTTCCCCGGGACTCCAGCCAAAGGGACAGACGGGGCTCCAAGACAGATGCGCCCTCCCTCCCCTGCCCCTTAGCGCTGTGGAAACGGAGCCTTCACCACACATCCATCTAGGATGCGGGGAAATACTGCGATGCGACAAACTAAGAGAGGAAGACTCAGGATGGTGCGGGCAGGACGCAATCAAATGCCAGAGATGGGATGGGAGAAAGCAGAAACTTCTCCCCTCTTTGTGAGCCCAGGACCCATGGTGCAGCTGCTAACAAGCCCCAAGTCTCTGTAAAGCCCAGACTCGTCATCGCTCTGCAGTATTGCGGGACACAGATGTCGGCTAATCCAGGGACTTTAAAACTGCTCCAAGGATGCAGGTCGATACAACCACAAGAAAACTGGCAGTACCAACTAGAGCTGAACACACGCGTGCCCCTTGACCCAGCAATGCCCCTCCTAGGTATACATCCAACAGAAGTGCAAGTACACGTGCACCGAAGAGCACCAAGAGCGCCTGCGGCATTGCGATTCCTAACAGCCTCAAACTGGAACCTTCCTAAATGCGCGTCAGCAGTAGAATGGCAAAATAAACTGTGGTACCCTCTCCCAACAGGATGTTCTACAGCAATGAGAACGAGTGACCTACAAACACGTACGACAATACAGATGAGTCTCACAAACGCGAAGGTGAGCGAAAGAAGCCAGGCACAGAAGAGTCGGTGCTCGTGATTTCAGTTACGCCGAGAAGGAGCTGGGGCAAAACGACGCTATGTTGGCAGAACGGATGGGGCTTCCCCCGAGGGGAGGGCTCTTACTCTGGGGGAAAGGGGCACGTGGGGCTTCTGGGTGCTGGCAATTTTTGGTTTCTTGATCTGGAAGCTAGAGACTTTAATTTTCACAAACTCAACATGCCCTCGGCCCACGTGGTTCAGATGCACTGACTTCACTCCTGGCCAATGGAGTTGCCTGAGACCCAAGCCCAGCCAATCGGAGCCCCGAACATCCCCTGGCCATGGGGATTGGATTGGAAGCGGGAGTGAGACTTAGGCCCAGCCAATCATCGTACAGCATCTCCTGGCTACAGGGATTCCAGGATGGGCATGCGAATAGCAAATCAGTACAATGGGTTTTGACATATGGACTTCCATGGGAACTTCCTCCTTGGGTAGCAGATAACATGGCTGCTGGTGACCACCTGCTGCCCTTAGGGGTAGAACCTGAGGAGACCAGCATGGGGGAAAGCATAGTACAAGTGGGGTCCCGAGGATATCCTTTGATGTCCTGGATCCAGCCATGCCTGAAGCCAGCCTCTCTCCCTGAACTTTTCAGTTCTGTCAGCCAATGAATCTCTATTGCTTTACTTACTTTTTTTCAATGTAGTTTGAGTTGAGTTTTTTGGTCACTTAAAGCTGAAAGTATCCATTAATGCAGTAACACATTCCATTTTGGGAAGCTTCTAGAGTTTAGAGAATTCTTTGCTTGGAAACTGGCTGGCCTCTAAGAGTCAGCCTGCCCTCTGCGCTGCCTTTGAGGCACACGGAGTTGTTATCTGTCGACGCTTCCAGATGTGGCCCCAGTGCCTTTGACCGTTCTTCCTTACAATGCATTTTTTACACTCTTTTGCCAAAGTCTGGTGCTCCAGATGGGGCCTGGCAGGCCAACTGTAGAAGAATGTTCTAGGCACCAAGCTCTCATTTGCTCAGCCTCAATGTGGATCAGGCTCCCCCACCCCCACCCCAAGCGGGGAGACACACCCACATACACGGTAGGGAAGAAAGGTGATCACGTGTTGTATCAGTGCAGCGGACAGCATGTCAGATGGTGACCTGACTGAGAACAGGCACAGGGACTCCTCCAGGTCGGGAGGCTGAGAAATGTGCCTCTGAGGAGAGGATACCAGAGTCGAGGAGCAGAGTGTGCCGGTTCCGTCCAGAGCTAAGAGAAGGTGGGCCATCCTGAAGCCTTGGCTGGGGGCGGGGAGGGGACGCTGTGGAATGAGATGGTTGGAGAGGTGAGCAAGGACCAAGTCCTGTGGGGCCTTTAGAACAGGGGAGGCACCTCAGAGTGATGGGCAGCCCTGGAGGTAAGTTTTAGGCGAGGGAGCCGTGTCTGAAGCGAAGCTGCTGGCTATGGTGTGGAAATGCTGGAGGAAGCAAGCAGGCAAGCGGGGGACAGTGGGGAGCTCGTGCCACCGACAGAGTGGCTGGGCCCAGGAGAAGGAGCTGGAGTTGGGGAGAGAATCGGATATATTTCAGAGCTAGGGTGGATAGGGTGGGGACGGTGAGGGAAGAGGGAAGGATGTCAGCCAGGTTTAGGCTTGGGAGATTGGGCGGGTGGTGGAAATTTACCAAGATGGGAAAGTGTAAGGGAGAAATGGATTTGGGAGGGGGGTTGAACCGTAAAACAGCAAAAGCCACACTCCAGACATGATGAATCTAAGCTGCTTATTGCACATCCCAATGAAGACAACTGAAGGGTAAAGTCTCCAGTTTGGAGCTCAGGGGAGAGGTCTCTGGGGTCACAAAGATATAATTTGGGGTCTGGAGGTGACACAGAGGTGGAGGCATGGGGACAGGTCAGATGGCCTAGAGACAGAGGGTAGGAAAGGGCCAGGCCCCCCCTCAAGGCACTAGAGTGGAATCAAGCAAAGATGAACCATGAGTAACCCTTCCTAGCTCTGAGTCACCCAGATTCCTAAGGCAGACTTCTGTCTGTCCGTATCTGAATCATTAATAAAATATCAGGGAGACCTGGGAGGGAAGGCGCTCAATTCTTTTCACCTTCCCGCTGTGGCCAGACAATCCACAGAAGCAGCCCCGGCTGTGGGTCTCCATCATAGGACCACGCCATCCCTTTGCAAGTTGCTCTTAGATATTCTCAGACGCACTTTCTCTGGCCCAAGGTCAAGGATAGTTTCTCCAGCTGAGAATGTCTGAGGGGGTCTGACTTCCTGAATCCTGAGCAGTCGGCAGAGGAGTTAACCAAAGATCTCAATAAAAGTGCTTACGCCACCATCATCCCTCCCAGCCAGCAGCTTCGGGGATGAGGGATTGGGGGGTGGGGGTTAATGTATTTCTAAGAAGAAAGGCAAGCCAAAGATGTAGTATCCCAGAGCCACAAACGCTCCCTCCAGACTGAGAATGAGGTCGCAGCCCATCTAGAGTCCCCTGGGCTAGCGGAGCTGCTGGCTGGTGGCCTGTCCCAAGCTGGACACTGCCGAAGAATCCCTTTCATTCCCTCTGAAACGCCACTGCCCTGGGGCCCTGAGCTGGCGACTCCCATGTCTGTCAGACTTCATCTTCCCAGTGGCCATCACAAATGTGGCTGATGCTCGGACCAGGAGCTGCTGCCCAGCCTTTGTCAACATAAAGACAGGCTTTCTGGTGCTACAGTCACATGTCCTGGGGAGTAGCTTCCCAAGGCAGCACATGAGTCACCCTCAGCAAGCTCCATGCAGGGGACAGGCAGCAGGGAAAAGAGAAGTGTGTCCTGTTTATTTATGCAATAAACATCTTCTCCCTGAGGATGCCCGAGGCAAAACACGCCATGAGCCTCCGGAAGTCTCTCTAGAGCAGGAGTGTGAAGGTCTCGCCAGGTCATTCCTGTGGATCTGTCTGTAGAGAGAGATGATGACTAACTCTGGCACGAAACATCTGTCCAACGCCTGTGGCCCAAGAGAAGGAGCCTCAGAAACTTCTAGAAGGTGGTTATACACATACTCCAGGTGTCTACCACCAACACAGGCTGGGAGGATACAAGACCAGCTGTGACAAGGAGCAGGAGCCACACGGCTTGCCTTTCGCACCATGCTGAATGGGGCAGCATCCGCGCTGGGCCTTGTGACCTGGGTTTATTTATGTCACCTTCTCCCCGAGTGCTGCATCCTAGCCGCGCTCTCACGGGGAGTGAAATGGACACTTTCCCTGTTGCCCAACGTCTGTGCCAAGTGAGTGCAAGTGGGCACTTCAGAAGCAGAGTGGACAGTGCTTTACCCAGAGCGCCCACTTCCCGGCAGGGCCCCTGCATGTCTGCCTTAAAGGAGCCTTCTAGAAACCACCCCCTGCTCTGGAAGCCAGGAAAAGCCCAACGATCCTTCAGCCACCCTTCCTCCTGGAGATCCTTGGGGAAAAGGATGCGAAGGGCCCCCCTTTGTCCCAGAAGGTCACAGCAGAATTGAGGCCCCGGTGACGAGAAGGATCCAGAAAAGCTCTATGAACCAGGTCCCAGGAATGGGAAGTGCAAAGGCCCTGAGGCAGGAGACCAGGTAGCGGAGTCGGGAGTCGGGAGCCCGAGGGCGAGGGGAACTGACAGGCAGGCGGGTCGTGCAGGGCCGTGGGCCGTGCGAGGAGGTCAGGTTCATGGTCAGTGTCCAGGGAAGCCGCTGGAGCGTTTGAAGCGCGGGACCGATGGCCGGATTTTGTACTTCAGGAGGAAGATCGCGTTGGCTGCCATGAGGAAAATGGGAGGGAGGGAGGGAGGCAACATGGGAGCGGGAACGCAATCAGGCCGGGCCCGGGTAGCAGCTGGAGGGCCGGAAGGAACGAGGAAACGCGCTGGGAAGCCACACGGCGCCCCAGCACCCCAGCTTTGAAGCTCCTTGTCCCTAAAAACCTCGACAGAGAACCGAATCCACAGACCAGAGGGAAAAGCAAACAGTCCAGGGGTCCCAACAGGCGTAGTTTCAGGATAGATGTGCTGTTCTTCCAAAGTACACCGTTCATGGGAAGCACTTGAGTGTGTCTCGCGCGGAGTGGCCTTGGTCTACAGCTGCCCGGGGACCACAGCCGTTAGCCACAGCAAGACGGACGCCTTGCAAATCCAACGCACGCAGCACAGCTAATGTCATCGAATGCAAAGCCACTGTCCAGTGGTGGTCAGTGGGGGTGGGGAACATGTACTCAAAAAGGGAGCAGGAAAGAAACCTCCAGAAGCCAGAGGCCAGGCAAGACGGACATCCCAAAGGCCATGCCCAGGACTGGAAAGAAAGGGCTTGTCTGGAGGGGTGTCTGACACCCCGAGCTCCCGCCACAGGAGAAGAAGGGGTCAGAGGAGCTTAGGAGGAGAATGGACGGAAGGACAGTGTCTGCTCGCACAGTAAACAGGGGCCGCAGACGGCCTCACGCCTGGCGTCTTACCTACTCACTTCTGCCTCTCTGTTTTAAACTTCTTCTTTTTTTCTTTTATTTTTACTCTCTCCCACTTAAAATGTATCTCCCACGAGGCCATAGTTTTTAGTAAGACAGTAAGTTTTAATTTGACTATTTAAAAAGAAAAAAAAAATCCTCAGCGGGGGAAAACCAAGACAGACATCAAAGGTGAGAGGTGTGGGTTTCTGTTCTATATTGACTCCTGCTGCCATCAGAAAAAAAAAGTGCCAACTACCCTGCAAAAAATTCTATCCCAACTATCTCTGATGAGGTTCAGTTCATGGCCCACCTTGGGGGGAGGGGAGGCTTGGGCCTGCACCAAGTGGAGTCCCCAGACGCTACACATCAAAATTAATAGAAAAATGCTCGATCAAAATTAATAGAAAAATGCTCGATCTCAGATCTGGTAATTTGGGGAATTCGGGCATTGTCCTAAGAAAGCAATTCAAAAGTTAAAGAAATGCTATATGCAGAAAAATATTTGTGAAAGCGATAAATAAAAATCATAAAGAAATGGCCCAGTAGTGTCCCACGTTAACTTAACAGTTGAATGAATACAGTCATTGGACACCTGCGCACATTACGCACAACTGCAAGCTCTCCCCACATTAAACAGCACTAAAATGCACACACATTTATCTTAGACAAGACAACATGTTTGTGAACAAAACATTTCAGAAAGAAGAGAGAAAATGAAAACAGCTATGTTATGGGTGGCTATGGCTGTCATAATAATGACTTTTAAATTTTAATGTCTAGGAAAGTTATGCAAGCAGATGATTTTTAAAATTACTCGAAACTAAAATGTTTGCAGCAATAAAAAAGAAAAAAAGAAAAAAAACCAGCCCCTTGACCTCCACATCCAAATATATCACCTCAATTTCAGTGTTTCTTTGCGTGTTTATCTCTACATTTCTAAATAACAGGTTTATACTGATATTTCTTGATTTTCAACTTTGCACTTCTTACCTTAGAAGTTTGTGCCTTCCCACACATGGATGCTTGCAAATATGTTCTCTTCCCTCCCCTGAGTATCGCTATGTGATAATTTTTTGTTAAACATCGGTGCTTATATTATTCAAACCTAAGCCGCACACTAAAGCCACATGGTATACTATGATTTCATTTCCTGTCTTGTTCAACTTTCTGTTATTCCTGTTGACAGCTGCCTCATCTTTTTGATAGTTACTTCATTTCTAATTCTCTTTGTTTTCTATGTACGAACATGTAATTTCTCCCCAAACTCTCCAACAGAACTCCTCATAACGCAGCAAACATGTCGACGAATCCATCGGCTCCATTTTTTTTCTGGGAGATTTTCCTCCTGGGACCCTCAGCCGTCTTGCTCCGATCTGGGCCTGTTGGTTGCTCGCTAGACCAGCAGCACAGCTGTATGTGAGACTTCTCTTCACCGTCATTACGGGAATTCCCTTCACCATCCTCCCCACCAGTCAGGGTACACCTGGTTTCAGGTAAAGAAGCCAACTCTCACTGATTAAGCAGGGTAGGAGCTGACAGGTTATGACATATCTGCTGCCTTGTGAGGCGTTTCATATTTCTGTTGGAGAGTTTGAAGAAGGATTAGTAGTTAGCACACTCGAAACAAAGCAAATAAAAAGATGAGGCGACTCTCAACTCCAGGAAAAGCAAAAAGTTGCATGAGAAAATATAATCGTAGTATATACTACACGGAGTCCACGATGCACGTCTGGCGGCAGAGCCGCTGCTCTTGCCACTGAGGAGCGGGTGTCGGTGTGTACCCCTGCCACTTCTGTGCCAAGAGCTCGACCTCGCAGTCTGTCACCGCCGCCACCGCCACAGGCATGGATTTGGTGCAGGCATCATCCCTCTCTTCTGTGTCAATGGAGCATCTTCTCAATGGAGTCCAGGTCATCTGGCTTGGAAATGAATACTTTCCAGTCCCCATGGGGTTTGGGGGTGGGGATAGGTGAGCGTTTCTTTTTTCTCCCTACTCCCAAGACACAAAGTAAAAAAATAGCTGAAATACAGAAGGCCGTTTGGCAGCTGAGCCCAATGAGAACAAGAGACAACTGCACATCGGACCTCTGGTTCCTCTTTCTTGGTTTACCCTCTCGTTTTGGAGGAGCACACCCTCCAGGATCTTCCCTGAAAAGGGATACAAAGCGGGGTGGGTCAAGTTTTTGAAAATTCATGTTCCGCCCCCGCCAAAAAAAACTTAACAGTTTGCTTTCATGACAATTGCAGAATTCTAGGTTGGAAATGAACTTCCTTTGACATTGGAAAGAGTAGCCCCACTGCCCTCTGGCTTCCGGTGTGGGGCAGGAAGCTTCCCTGCTCTCTGGCTCTCTTTTGGGAAGTTCAGCGCCATTCTGTTCTCTGGTCTTCTGTCCGTGGCCTCTTTTCTCTTCGTTGGCCTTTTGTAACTTTTCTCTATCTCTGGAGTTCTGAAAGTCCATGACGATGTCCTGTAGTGACAGCTCTTGCTTTTACAAAGCGTTGCCTTCATTATTCGTTGTGCTCAGGACGACTCACAGACTTGGTGCAGGAACTCCTTCAGGTCTGGACTTGTTTTCCTGTCGTTTCTTTGATAACTTCCTCTTCTCCGTATCTCTCCCCTCTTTCTCTTGAGCTCCTATGAGGAGGATATTGGGCTTCCCAAAAGGATTCTCTTTATATTTCTTTTCCGTTCTTCTACCTGGCAAGTCTTTCTGTTCTACTTTCTAGAAATTTATTATTCAATCTTCTGGCATTATTCTATTGAAGTTTTTGCTATTACTATCAGAGTTTTAATCTCCGAGAGCTTACTATTTTATGAATATTCTTTAAAAAAAAAAACAAAAACCTTTTATTAGCATTTATTTGATGCTAAATTTACTCCTGGGCCTTAAGTTTTTGTTTCTTCCAGGACTTCTCTGCCTTCTGTGCAACCTCCTCTTCTGGTTTAGGGACAATCTGCTCTTTTCCAGGAAAGGTCATCTCGCTGTGGCAGGGACAGCTCGTGTAAGGCTTCATCGGCCCACGAGCTCGGTGAGTTCTGTGCCACACCTTGGGCACTTTGTTCACCTGGATGTGCTCGATGACCAGAGTCTACATCTAAACTCTCTGAATTTTTAAGCACGTGCAGCAAAAATTCAGTGCTCTTCTTAGGCCATCGACCCTGCGTCCAGCCCCACCGTCCAGCCGGGGCACACCTACCAACTCTAGCACCATAACGACGGAATGGCACACGTTGCTTCCGTGAAGTGACATCCTTCAGACACTTGGTGACTTTTTGGATATGCAAACCCTTGATGGTCCGGGCAGTTTCACCAGTGTTCTTAAAATGAACACGAAGATTTGAACCTCTTGATTTGCATGGTTTTGTGAGGTTTTCTGGGTCAAGTAAATAGCGAACCATTTTCAGAGGTCACCTCCAGCCGCTTACAGGAAGAGCCATATTCCTTTGTTTTTTAAACAATCATGTTTATGATTTCCGAATCTCTTTTTTCTGTTTGTTTGGGTCTCTGTCTTTCATGCTGGAGGCCTCCTTCTATGTGGGATGATCCGTGGCTGCCCATTTAAATCTAAGAGAGAGGTGCTAAGAGCTCTTTGTGCACGGGTGGGGCTAGCAGCCTGTTAGGTATCACTGGGAAGTAACAAAGTAGCAAGCTAGCTTTTCAACTGGGTACCAGCAATGTCAGTATCTGAGGGTCATTTTTGTTTTGTTTTGTTTTGTATTTAGGTGAGGAAACCCTTGGTTGAGCTCACAGATTGCAAGGACCCTGTCAGCTTACAATCCCTGATTGTTTTATTTATTTTTTATGCCTACAGCACCTGGTCTTCCTAAGTGGCCTCTCATCCAAGTACTAACCAGGCCTGACCCTGCTTAGCTTCCAAGATCAGACGGGATCGGGTTCGTTCAGGGTGGCATGGCCGGAGACCTGAGGGTCATTTTTATCCTGAGGTCGGTTTTCTCAGAAAGAAGTTCTTTGAGCCCCTGCCTGGAGGGTGGACATGAGCCAGGCTGCCATATTCTGGGAGCCAAAGAAAGAGAAAGTCTCCTATTCAGTATGGAGAACTTCCCCTAACCCTCCTGTTCTCAATACGGGGGTGGGGGGGCCTCCTCACGGCTGCCCCCGCCCCAGGCTGGCCCTGAGCTATTCGGCTTCAGCCAGGCATCTCATGCTGGCAGAGCCAGGAGCCGCCTGGCCATGTGGGCCGAGCAAGGGGTCTGCCGCTGTAACGCACGCTTTCCACCAACCTCCCCGCTTCCAGCCACCCTCTGCCCCGCCGTCAGGATGCTCTGTAGCCCCGGTCACGAGCCTCGGGTGGGTCCTGCGGGCACTTCAGCTTGCTTCCCCCACAGCATGGGACTTCCAGCACTTGGTGCTTGGCTTCCCTTTCACTCACCTGGATCCTCTCTTTCAAATGTTCCGCTCACATCCTTCCTCCTCTACCATCTACTTTTCTGTTTTCTTAAGGATTTATACCTTTATTCTCATTTTCGTAGGCTTTTTTGAAACAGCAGAAATAAACGTACATTCAATCAGTTATGTTTATGTGGAAGCCCATAATGACACTTAACAATAAATTAAAAAATCAAGTTTCCCAAAGATACACACAAAAGACTATCTGGGGAGTGGGGGAGGGTATTCCCACAAACAATGGTGGTGGAGGGGTTGGATTACAGGGGGTTATGCTTATTGTTTTTCTTTTGTATTTTGCAAATCTTTGACAGGAACTAGGTATTTTTATAAATAAAAAAGTATGAGGGTTAAAAATTATTCTTAAAAGACATCTTCTGAAACAGGAATCAAGATAATGGAAATGAGGGTGTAGAAGAAACTCTAATCGCCACGACCCAGGTCTACATGATCTGTGGTTTTCGCCCATGTTCCAGGGAGGCCTGGGGTCCCACGGAGGCACCCGAGGCCTCGGGAGGGTGGTGGGTCTGGGGCAGGTGCTGGATGGAAGGCGTCGGGCCAGCCTCTCTCTGCTTGTGCCTCTTTGTTTTTACCTTTATGGGTTAACATCCTGCTTAATCTGATCTTTTAAAAGAGATCCACACCAAGAAAGAAGTTTGGAAAGTACGGATGAAGATCTAGAGACCTCCAAGGATGACATCACGCTGGAACCCAACACCCCATTCCATCCTCAGATGACAGAGCTGTTGAAGTGCCTGGACAAGGCGGAAGGTGCCGTGTGCCCACAGAATACGTAGTGCCCACTGAGCTTCGAGAGGGGACTGCCGGCCAACTGACCTAGGAGCTCGCTAACCGTACCCAGCTGCCCCGGACGCCAGAGAGGGCTGCTGAGTCAGTGCCCAGCCGATGTGAGCCTCTGGCCTCAGTTTCTTCATTTGCACAAGGAGGATCACATTCCTCTTCCGAGCTAATGTTCTAGAAGCTCCAAGGAGCATCCTATTACGGATACGGTTACTGCCAACTCTCTGGAGTAACCATGTCCCCAGGAAGGACTCCTCGAGAAGCAGTACTGAGTTTATAAAAATTCAATCCACTTCCTTGGGAAGAGTGTTTTACTTTTTCTCTCCCTAAACCGGCCAGCCCAACTCTACCATGACAGAAGCAAGTCACATACTGAACATTTCGGCTTGATACACTGTGCTCCGAGGACTCATCAGAGCAAAGCTGGTCGGTCCCCTCTTCCCAGGCAGCACCCCTCTCTGAGGAAGCCGGCTGAGGTCTAGTTCACTTCCCTCCCATCAAATACGGATTTTTCTTTTCCTTCTGGCCCTAGTCCTACAAACAGGTTCTCCTTTGGCTGGATGGCCAGGGAGGATGGAGAATTATATTCAAATTCTACGCTATCTGCAAAATAACACCCCTCCTTTTCCCACCACCCCATTTGTCTCCTTCGTCCAACCTACCTCTCTGGAATGGTCCAAGAAAGACCAGTAGCAAAGGCCCCTCTGCCTGGCAGATTAAAGATGCTTTGGAATCAGCAAGCGTCATTCCGCCCTTGCCTGACTCTGAGCTCCCCTTATCTGTCAGGAAAAAAAAAAAGAAAAGAAAAAAAGAAAGAAAAAAAATTAAAAGAGCCCCAGAAACCTTCTGTGCATTCTCTTACAGAACTTTAGCTCAAAAGCAACTGTTTCACCCAGGCTCCCTTTTTGCAAACCAATCACATTCTGCTTGATGGGCCTTTTTCACCGTCTGTGGCAATGCCACCCCCAGCTCCCTTTGGCGGTACTGAAGCGAACCACAGGAGCATTCCCAGTGTCTGAAGCAGGAGTATATATACATACAGATGACTCAGATCATTTTTAGAGTTGTTTGTTGGTTTTGTTTGGTTTTTGAAAGCAAAGTAAGTGATCTGAGCCAAGCCTGGGTTCCAGTTCCATTCAATGGCTGCAAAAAGCAGGTTTGTGAACTTGAGGTTCTCATTCAAGACCCAAACTGCATCATAAAGGAAGATCCCTCCCAGGTCCTGGAGATGAATACGGAGGGAGTATGGGGAGGTGGACTCCCACTCACTGCATCTGTGTCCCCAGAGAGGAGGACCTGCCCCTTCACCTAACCCCAGACCTCCGGGGGAGGAGGGGTCTCCTGAGGAGCAGGAAGCCTAAAACCACTGGCTTCTCCATGAGACAAAAAGTCCAGTACTAAGAAACCACTGGAGAAAGGTATCCATTCCAAGAACACATTTCCCAAGCCCAAGCTCGGATTCTCCCTGCTGCCGGCCCAATTGCTTGAGGGGGGTATCCCCCCCCCCCACACACACACTCTACTGCAGGAGCCCAGGAACCTGGGCTTATAGATGGTTCTTTCACTCAGCATCCAGGGGAGGATGGCAAGGACTTCCCAAGGCACTGCCACCAGAGAAACAAGAGGTCAGCATCGAGAAAGAAATAACTTCCATTGATGACCAATGGAGTAAACAAGAGGACGAAAAAACAGCAGCTCAGTCACAGGGAAATGAGACATGATCGTAGAGAAAGCACGTTCTAAACGGGGAAAGACAAAGCAGAAAGCATGATGGAGCCGAAAGAGGGAAGAATTAGAGAAGGCAAGGAAGGAATTCGTCCTCAGGAATTCAGGTCAGGAAATACGAAGCCGGGACAGAATTCACAAGAGGGCGGCCAGGGAGCAGGCTCTTCTCCGGAAGAAAGGTGGGTCTTTTGCTCTGGCCCTCAGGCTGGCCAGGAGCTCAGGACCTGGGTCTGCCGCCCTCTAGCCCCCTGGGTTCAAGGGCAAAGCTTGGGAGGCAACGCTAGGAACGGACAGAGCGCAGGATGCTCCGTCCCCAATCGGGGGCAGGGGGAGGGGAGGAAGCGCGCAGCAACTGCTGGGTCCCTGACAAGTAAACAGCTTGTCCTGAAAGGCTGAGGGCCCTGCTCATCCCATCAAGGGCGACAGCGGGACACCCCGATTCCCGGCCCCTGGGAGGCACAAAAGGGATGCGATGAGATCAGGAAAGGGGAGCACGAAGCAGCCCACACCAGAGCGCGGCCCCCTGCCCCGGCCTCCCCAGCGGAGTCAGGTCCGCCCCGAGAACACGCCTGCCTCCCCCAGCCCCCACGCCCCTGGACCCCCTATCGCCCCAGGCGGACAAAGCCCGGCCCTGGGCGGGGCGGGACGTGCGGCAGGGGGCACTGGGACCCCGCAGACGCGCGCACAGGTGGGCTCCATACCGGTGTCGGTGCCGGGGGCGGGGCCCGGTCTCCCTGGAGACGGTTGCCCAGGGGACGAGGCAGGCGGGTCCCTGAGCGGCGGTAGGGCACCAGGCTCCAGGCGGCAGCGCGGAGCCCGCGGGGGCCTGAGGGGCAGGCCCGCGGCGCGGA
>NW_011889265.1:51281-59341 GCF_000151845.1 Pteropus vampyrus
CCAGGGAATCACTAGAAAGGGTGGGGCACTGGACCCTGTCGCGGATCGGAAGCGAGGGTCACCCGAGCAACTGGCCATCCCGGGCTCTCGGCTCAAAT
Organism: Pteropus vampyrus; assembly: GCF_000151845.1. NCBI lineage: Eukaryota > Metazoa > Chordata > Mammalia > Chiroptera > Pteropodidae > Pteropus > Pteropus vampyrus. Next base: position 51,380 of record NW_011889265.1, read on the forward strand.
CCAGGGTGTGAGCTGTTCCTCAGCCGCCGGTCCTTCCTTTCCATCCGGGTTCTCATTACAAGTCCGATTTAGAAAATAAATGGGTTCGCCCGGGACTTTCAATAACGCCTCTCCATCACAATGCACTGCGCGCGTGCGAGCAGAGCGCGGGCGCAATAACGCGGTCACCCCCTGCCCTTCACCCGCGCTGCGGTGTTTCTCCTGGCATCACGCTGTAAGGTGGGGATTGTTCTCCCTCGGGCTGCACATGAGAAAACCGAGGCTTGGAGGGCAAGGAACTTAAGACACACACATCTCGCGCATGCACGCGCGCGCGCACACGCATACACGCCCTCCCGCACACCATCCCACCGCCTCTCAGCGGCAGAGCGTCGGAGACGCCTTGGTTTGGTACCGGACCCAAACGCTCTTGCCCCGCAGAGTCCCATGTCCCCTCAGAATGTGCTTTCGGGTTCACGGCCCTGGACTTAAACCTTTGCCACCGTGGAACGCAAGAGGAGGAGGGGAGCGTGACGTTCGGAATAACCCCAGCGGTGTCCCACCGGGCCGGGCAGACGCGGTGGTCCAGGTGCTCCGCGCGTCCCCACCGCCATCGGGTTTTCCAGGTGAGGCACTCAAGGCAGGGCCCACCCATCTGAACCCCCAAGAGCCTCCCGCGGCCCCAGTGTCGCTGAGAGCATGCGAGTCGCAAAACCCAGCCAGAAGCGTGGGAGGAGAGGACCAGGCCGCGGGGTCGCAGGGGGTCCCGTGACCCTCACTGATCTGTGTCGCTGCCCCCAGTACCCAGCAACACTGTCAGGGCTGGGGTCCCAGCGCCCCAGGGTCCTGGCGCGACGAGTATCTCGAGAAGAGAAAGCGGGGTGTCAGGGTGGAAGAAGGCAATCCCCCCTCGATACCCTGTCCCCAGATGTCACACACAGACACTCGCATACACATTCACACGCATTCGCGCACAGTTTTGTAAACCGGCACACACAGTGACACACTAAGTCACATAGTCTCACACGCACTTAGAGACCAATGACATATACACACGAAGATGCACTTTCACAAAGACACACCCCACATACACATGCAATTATTTAAACTGACACACAATGCCACAGACACTGAGACCGCAGAGACACACACACAAACACACACATACAGTCTTGCCCAATCACACTCTGAATGCTCAGCCACACAGCGAGGCAGAGCTGTGCACTTGGCAGACAATCTTTGGAGAAGGCAGAGCCTGGGCCCCAGAATGGGGACAGGCCCAGCTCCACAAACCCAGGGCTCTGCCAGAGGCTTCCTGGTGGGGGCCAGCCTGGGCCCCCTGCTGGGTGGCCCTTGACTGGAGTGGGGGAAGGGGGAGGGGGCAAGGGGGTGCATCCTAGGATAAGAAATAAGCCCCTGGAAGCCACAGCTGAACTGTCTGTGGGTAGACAGAAACTGAGAGTTCTCTGACAGGCACCCTGGCTGGGGAGGGGTGGTATCCCTAAGCCCCAACCAGGAAAGGATAATGATGGACAGGACCAGGCCACCAAGGTTTTCCAAGAGGCAGGCAGGCTTCAGTGGCTTCACTGCCCCGTCCCAGCCGTGGGTGCTCTCCTCCCCAGGGCCCAGTTCTGTAGACTTCCTTTTCTGTACAGCAAAGGTCTGAATGAAAGCCAAGCTCAAAGACAAGGTCCTCATCAGAAATGGAACCCAATGACCTAGCTTGGGGTTTGAATGGAGAGTCTCAGGTACTGGTTCCTCTGGAGCCCAGAGACAAATCCAAGATTCTTGTTGAAATGGCAAAAGCCACCAAAAGTCGTCCTTCTGGTATTACAAAGAGATACTGGAACTATGGACAAATTCCAGAAACGCACATCATATAAAGTGTGTGGGAGAGAATTAAGTGAATTAATACAGATACACGGAAAGTGTCTTGTACCTAGTACATGTAGTATATTCTCAGTAAGTCTTTGCTGAGAAAAAACCAGTCTCCTGATTCCTCATTTGAGGCTCAGGTGTCTTCTCTGAAATACAGGTAAGGGTATGAATAAATTATATTAGTTCTCCCTTATCTGCGGAGGGTAGGTTCCAAAACCCCCAGCGGCTGCCTGAAACCATGGATAGTACCAAGGCCTATATATATTATTTTTCCCTGTACATACATATCTATGGTAAAGTTGAATTTCTAAATTAGTCACAGTAAGAAATTAATAACTAACAATAAAATACAACAATTATACAAGATACTATAATAAAACATGTGAAATATGGTCTCTCTCCCTCAAAATATGTTACTGGACTCACCTGTCTTGTGATGTGAGATATAGTGCCTACCTAATGAGATGAAATGAGGTGAAAGAGACATTATTAAGTAAAATAAGGGTGATTTGGACACAACTCTGCAATACCACGTCAGCTGTAACACTGATAACCCAAGCAGCTACTAAGTGGCTACTAACACTTTATTTCAAATGTCTGTCAATTCATGGCAATACTGCACAAATAGCTGATTTTATTTTGTGGATCGTACCTAAGCACTTGTCTCAATTCTGTGGGAAATGTGGTTCAACTAACCATAGCCTTGAAGAGGGCCCTCAGCCTCTCTCCTCCCGATGGCAAATATTTCAAAATCAGAAGACAACTCATGGGGCAAATCATCATCATCTGGAACAAATGCTTTTCACCATACAGACCACTACGAGGGCTAGCTAAGATATATACTATAGAAATGAAAGTAACCGCAAGAATTTCATCAATGGAGAAATGAAACCAACCAAACAAACAAAAAAACAAACAAAAATCAACCAGTTATTTTAGCTTTTTTACAGTGGTTGAGAAATGAAACCAAATACGAAAAGAAAAAAACCCGTCAACCAGATTATCTTCATTTTACTTTTTTCTAATGGCAAAATTGCCTTATGGCCGATGAGTTACGTGGCAAAGATGCGGTGCAAATGCTCGTTGCAAAGACGGTTCGCGAAACTAAGAACGCTGTGGGTACCGTGGGCAAAGGGACGGTCACATCCCAGGCAGCACGAGATGGCATCCTGCTACTCAGAAGGGCATGCAAGGTCAAACTTGCAAGTTGTTTATTTCTGAAATTTTCCACTTAACATTCTCAGACCAAGGTTGACTGCGGGTAATGGAAACCGCAGAAAGTGAAAACCGCGGATAAGGGGGCGGGGAACTACTGTAGTTTATTGAATAAATTAATTCGCTGAACTACTGTTAGAAAATCAGAGTAAATAGAAAAATTAGATCACCGCCCCTCTACTTGCTACTAAGTTTCCAAGCATGAGGCAGGAAGCCAGCTGAGCCTCTGCTCCCAGCCAGGCGGCCCTTGCTGCATTCAACAAGCTCTGGAAGAGGAAAATTGATTTTCCTTCCTAGTCCTTCCATTTTTCTCCCTCTCCTAACACTCCCAGGTAACCTCACTGTGATGAAATGTCAGCTTCTCCCAGCTGCCCACCAACACCCCATCCACACACCACCTTTCTGGAATTCTGGTTGGCTCTTCCTACTCCAATCTGGCACGTAGCATGCTAGGGGGTCAGAATACATCACCCCAAAATATGCCACTTTGGCATATTATTTTGAATTAAAAGGTAGTTGAGCAACAGCCAGTGCAAAGACAACTCTAAGCCTCTGTCTTTCTGAAAGCAGGAGATAAACCTCGCGTGTGAAGCCGCTCTCTCTGTACTAGGGGCACCCTTATCACCAGAGACAGGAACTCCAGAGCCAAAAGGCTACACAAACCTTATTACTTCTTCACCATTTTATTGCTCCAAGCCCAAACCCCTTTGTCCTCACCCATTTATTGTTTCTTTGACTAAAAGGTGTAAAAGCTCCTGCTCTGGTCACTTCTTGGAGTCTCACATCTTTGTGGGGCTTCTGTGCTTTTGTAGGCAATTAAATGTTTTCCTCCTGTTAGTCTGGCTTTTTATTACAGGGGGGTCTCAGCCAAGAACCTAGTAAGGTAGAGGGAGAACTAGCGTCCCTCCTCTACAGTATTTTTAGGAGGAGTCAGATAAGATGCTCTCAGTGGAGACAAGGCTAGAAAGGCTATAGCCACAAAAGAAAAAAAGAAAAGAAAAGAAACTAACAACGACAGAAAAAAAGTTAAATGTTTGTTTTTAATTCTACTGGGGAAAAAAGGGGGATTCTGGGAAATAATCCTCCTCAAAGGAGAGAGTTTCCATAGTTATTTACATAATCCGCCGCCCCCCGCCCCCCCCCATCTTTTCATTCTCAAGGCACAAGGATAAGGGAGCCTAATTACAGGAGTGTCTGGCCCTGTTCTCCTGCCATCTTTACATATTTTCATTAATCTTTGAGACTCTCACCCCCAGGTAACTCAAAAATTGGCTCATCTGTAGTTAAAAAGCAAAGTTAATTAGAAGCTGGAGCTTCTCTCTTCCGCCAATTCCCCTAGCTTAGACCCAAAGCCTGCCTTAATTGAGACGTCTAGAGTTTGTGACCTGGGAGGGAGCAGAGAAAAAAACGCTCATGTTCGCAACGCTCATTCTTTCAAGTGTCAACCCCAAAGCATTTATGGTTGCAGGGACTCTCCCAGCAAAAGGGTGGACTCGGAAAAGTTGCCGTCACTCACTCCAGAGCTGGTTCCTGTAAAAGCGCACAGCGCCCACTGCAGGCAGTGGCGGGAAGGAGCGATCCTACAGCATAGGGGCGCCGGGGGGCGGTGGCGTGGGGGGACGGGGGGCGGTGCTTCACACCCAGGCCTCCAATCCTGCCGCTGCTTCCTGTGCGCCTTAGGTGTCCAATTCTAGTATGTGACCCTCGAGGGAGGACACCATGTCTTAGCCTTCTTTATATCTTAGAGACAAGAAGGTCTTCCTCTGTGGAAAAGATCAATTGTGACTATTTATTGGGAGGACTTTAAGGGGAGAAATAGAGTCCCTTGAACAACAGGACGTTGTGTGAATCGCACATGGAGGCTGGTCGAAAATCTCCTGTGGACTCACAAAACTGATCTAGAATCTCCTTGTGAAACCTTTTGTTGTGCGTGAGAAGCCGTCAAGGGAAAGGAAATTAAACTAAGAAACTTTTTTTTAAGTCGGGTCCAAATGCGAAGAATGAATCTGGCAGTATTAGACGAAACATAATCACAGAGCTGCTCCTGAAATATCATTTAGGGAAGACAGGGAGCAGGGCCTTGCCGGGGTCACACGGGCAGATTCACAGCACCTGGTTTCCCTGTGCTAAGTTTCAGTACCTGAGAGATTCTAAAACCAGTAACAGGATGGCCAGCAGCAGCAGAGGGAGCAGCAGCTGACATCTGCTGGCCCATACTACATGGCAGTCATGGTGCTAAATGCTTTACATTTATTGTGGAGGTTTTACAACAAGGCAGCAAATTCTTTAACATCCCCCATTGAGAGGTGCCATCTTTGTCCTTCCCCTTAAATCTGGGTGGGCCGTGACTTCTTTGACCTCGAGAGTGTAGCAGGGATGTTAAGTGACTTGAGAGGTTAGGTCTTAAAAGACTATGTGGCTTCTGCCTTGGTTCAGAACCAAGAAGGAAGTGTGACTACCCAAAGCTGCCACACTGTCACGGAGCCCCAGCCAGAAAGAGAAGCCACGTGTAGGCACTCGGTTGACAGTCCCAACTGAGCTCAGCTTTTGAGTCATCCCCACCCAGGCACTTAGACATGAATGAAGAAACCTCCAGATGATTCCAGCCCTCAGCTGTTCAAGTTTTTGGCAGCAGTCTTCAGTCTTCCCAGCTGACCTTGAACCTACCAGCACTATCCACACGACGAGCAATCATCTGTGAAAATTATTTTACTAGCATGCCAGTTCCGATTTCGCTAGCCAATATCACCATAAAAAAAAATAAAATAAAATTATTCTACCAGAATTGGATAGATCTGGTGGAACTATATGTAATTACGGGCTAAATTCTCTAAATACAGGCCTAAATAGAGCATGGAACCCAGAGAAGTCATAGCTGACCCGAGGTTCATCTAGAGGCAGCACTGTGGTCCCTTCATGAACTAGCCTGCTGGGCATCGCCAGGCCATTCTCTGTATGAAACTAGATCCAGTCACTTGCCTGGTTTTCACACCTTCGTGCAGTCCCCAGCCACACGCATAGCAGGGTTGGTCTGTGTGACCAAAATATGGCAGAAAAGTGACAAGTCACCTTCAAGATTAGGTTATCAAAGACCGGGGCTTCGGTCTTGGGCACTCTTTGTCCCTCTCATCTCTCAGTCTGAGGCAAGCCAGTGGCCGTGTTGTAAGGACACTCAAGCTGCCCTGTAAAGCCCACCTGGAAAGGAGCTGAGCTATCTGGCCATCAGCAGGCGCATCTCGGAGGCCGGCCAACAAAACCCCGCTTCCCCAGCTGCTACCAGATTCCCGACCCACAAAAACGGTAGGATGATAGTGTTTGTTGTTCAAGCTGTTAAGTTTGGGGTAATTTGTTACGCAGCAGTCGATAACTAATACACCACCACGGCAGCTGGGTGGCCCAGTACCTGCTCCAGGCTGAGTATAGCAGAGGCCCCATCGACAGTTGTGACTGAATAAATGGTCAGTACAAACACCCCTCTACTGTAATTGCGAGCCAGACATGTTCTTCAAGAAGCAAGGGGCTGAGTGAAAACAGTCAGCCCCCAAGACCACATCCTGTGTGATTTCACGTACGTGAACTGTCCAGAAGAGGCAGATCCCCAGAGACGGACAGCAGAGGAGTGGGTGCCGAGGGCCAGGGGGATTGGGGAGAGTTGGGGTTTGACTGCCAATGGGTATGGCTTTTCTTTTTGGGGTGATGAAATATTCTAAAATCAATGATGGCGATGGCCACATGACTCTGAATATACTAAAAACCACTGAATTATGCACATTTCATGAATGTTATGGTGTGTGAATTCTATCTCAGTGAAGCTCATTATACTAATTAAAGAGGAAGAGGTGCTCGGGCAAGGACACAGGTCCTGAGCAGGGGTGACACCAGGGAGCCTGGCCACCCGCAGGGCTGGGGAGAGCTTTGTGGTGCTTGAAGTGGGGGGCGCCTCCCCAGGCCTGGGGCAGAGAGCATGATGCTAAGAGCTCAACACCAGCCCCGCTCACTCAGCAAAAGGGGGTTTGCATGCTAATCTCTCAGATGACCCTGCCTTGTCTCAAGCCCCCTGGAGCCCAACACGCAGAGCCTGGACACAGCCCAGACTCCCACCCGTGACTTACACCAGCCCTCACAGGTGGGCTCTCCACTTGTCCAAGCCCAGGCTCCTCACGCAGAAATGGGGGCCACAAAACCACAGGCTGCAACTCTCCCAAAGGACAGCTGGCCTCGCAAGTGAGCCATCCTATAGTGCGGAGTCACCAAACGACACAGGGAAGCTGGTCCTTGCTGAATGCCTCCCAAAAGGAGTAGTGAATTTAGGACAAAGAAAGGGATTTAAATGGCACAGAGTAAACTGGCACATCGGCACTTAAGAGGTGTTCAGGTGGCTTCAAGCAGACTTTGAACAAGTGGTCAGAGGCCTTCGTCCGGAGGCCTCGGGCATCGGAATCCTGTATCCATCTATGGCATCTGGATTTTGGATTCAGAATTTCAATGAAAAGAAGCCAGCAGTCGGACCCCAACAGCCCTTCAGTGAACCCTAATAGAGACCTGGAGGAACCTGGGGGACACCCAGGAACCCTATGTAATTATATGCAAGAACGTTCTTATATACAGGAGTCTTTTTTGGGCGGGGGGGCTGTGGTTTTTCAGCAGCTTTTCGGAAAGACTTAAAATCTGAAAAAGCTTAGGAACCACTGGGTGCTGGGGTTCTAGGGTCACTGATGAACGGGGTTCCCAGGGCCAGTTCCGAAATCGGGGGAAGGTCCCCTCGCACCAACAAACAATTCTTAGACACCAGCAAGGTGTCCAAGAATTTAATTCAATTTTGACACTATCTACCTGGAGATGGCACCATATTCCACCGGTTAATCATTCAGTCCGACAAGACTGAGCGCC
>NW_011889265.1:60631-69143 GCF_000151845.1 Pteropus vampyrus
CTTCCCAGCTGGGTCCCACCCAGGAAAGTTACTAAACCTTTCTGTGCCTCGGTTTCCCCTTCCGTAAAACGAGGATCACAATAGTACTTATCACATAACGTTGAGTCAATTTGTATTTCCTAACTACCCGACCGATGCCTAGCACAGAGTGCACACTACAGAGGTATTTGCTGTTGTCATTATTAGACAAAGAAACAGCAAGCTAGATTAACAAAGGCGGCAGTTCAGAGGTGGCACAGAGCAGAGCCCGTAAGGACAAATGCCGATGGGAGCCACAGAGAAACTGGCGTGCGGCACCCCCCTTCCAGATCTTGCCGTGCGCGTTCTCAGTGAGGGGCTGCTGGAGCTTAGCTGGGAGCTCTACACCAAACCCTGCTTCCGGCCCAGACTCTGCGATTCCCACGTCTTAGCCGACCTCTAACTAGCAGGATCGGGAGTGAATCAGCCTCTCCATTCCCTCTTCAACACTCCCTGACCGCTGTCCTCAGCGCACTGACCGCTCAGGCCAGCAGAGCGCCCGGATGCCAGGCCCCGGCCCCTGCCCCTAGGCCCAAATGTGCCCAGGTGTTCGCCTCTGCAATTACACAGCATAGTAAGTGGATAAGTGAATGAAATACAGGTGTGAAAAGCTGTTTCCATGAAAACGGAGAAGGATGCTTTAGAAACTCAATAAGGACAAGTCATTAAAACAAACTTTCTGATGAATCAGACTGGGGAGAATTATAAAACCGTAGGACCGTGCATTGCACTGCACCTCACGTAGGAATGATGAGCTAACCCTAACAAAAGCCCTTGGGCTTCTGTCAGTAGACCAGTGAACCAATGTGCATTTTTAAGTTTTTTAAATTAAAAGAAACTGTTTGAGGTGCGGCACTTTAATAATCTCTACCGAAAGCAAAACTTACGTTAATTTCATTGAATCATTCTCCATACTATTTTGCCCTGATCCCAATGTTTTTCAAACGATGGTTGGAGATACGGTGCTGGGAGTAGCGGAAGCCACAGGAAAAAAAAACATAAACATCTTCCCAGAGCATCCATCTAACTGAAAAGTTAGGGGGAACTATTCCCCACAGTAAAATAAACATGGATTTATCAGAGCATAGCATGTAAAATTAACGTTAGTGTTAAAAATAAAACTCAAAGCTTCAAAGCAAGGTCATGGTTGGGGTGGGTTGCTGCAAGCTAGGGTTGCACATCCCATCCTCTGGCTGGAGGAGTGGGTGGGAAAGTTGGAGAAGCACAGTCCATGAGGGTCAAGATCACTGCCAGCCACCCGGCCATCTTTCAACCACTTTCCCACAAACGCACAGCGCAAAGGGTCCTGAGGTGGCTGCCTCAGAGCAGCCCAACCACCTGGAATCCCGTCTCGCTGCTTCAGCTGACAGGTAACAAGACCGAGCTAGGACCCACTACCACGGCCAAGGTCACTAGTACAGGCCGGGTAAGCTAGTCCAAGGCTGCTCCCGCCACCTGCCAGGGAAAGGAAGGGAACAGCCTGGAAAAGATTTCACCTCCACGGTCCTCAGCAATTGTCGCCCAAACTCCTTCGGACCTCAAAGGATTAGAAAAAGCTGAAAAACTAAACCTCCAGCTGTGACATATCAGAGAGGAACAGGCAGATAACAAAAGACAAAGCAATTCCGATCTCTACCTGTAAAAGGAGGTATTTATTGACATATGCTCTATGAATTTCACATGGATCGTTCATAGAAGGTCCAATAAGATAACGAATGACTAAATTTTCCCTGACCGCGCCCATTACTTATTACAGGTTTTTCCCTGTTTCTAATCTTCACGACAATCCAGTAAAAGAAGTACCGTTACCCTAACTTTCAGATGAAAACCTGGAGGCTCAGAGACGTAAGAGAGCTTGCTTAGGTCACAGACCTGTTAAGTGTCAAAGCCAAGATCTGAGCTTCCACCTAATTAATTCTAAAGCTCTTGCTTTCGACACCGATGTGTTTGTTCTTTTTATTCGTTCTCGAAACACTGTGACTTCTTGCACCGTGCTTCCTGCTGGAAATATGAAGCCACACACACCTTAAGAAACCACCACGCATTAGATGTGCTGCTGCGCCTAATTTAAAAATAGACCACACTTCATCACTGGTTTCCAAATGACAGTGGATGGCCTGTATTTTTCAAATATTCGTGATGCCACACAATAGGGAAAAAAGGTCCACGAACCAGCCATCCAGCTCCTTCCTGTCCCGGAACCATGAGAAACAGGAGGTGTGGTCTCGCTCAACTGTTGATTGAACGCGAGAAACACTTTTAATGGCGTTTTTTGAGAGGGACAGGTGAGGGGAAGAGTTGGGGCTTCTGAGTGTTTTTCCTCCACTAGAAGAAATTTCTCCTGAAGTAGTGTATCTGAGCCCAAGATCCTGGTTTTGTGAACTTCCTGCTTAGACAAGGCCAGCAGCAAAGAGGAAAGCGTGCACTTTAAGCACGAGTAAACACACTGGGTGCTTGACTCGGGTCTCCTATCACTTGAGGCTCCTGAAGGGTTGCAAAAGCAGGCTCTGCAGGCAGAAACCCAAGCTGGTGCCAGAGCCCGCAGGGTCCTGCCCCCCGAAGCGCCTGCCTCAGGTTCCCAAACTGCATGAAGGAGCATCCGGATGTCCACAGTGGGACAGTCACCAAGGTGAATTTCAGACTCAACCATAAGTAAGCTTCACTGCCACGCTAAGGAGGCTGCAAGAACAAAGGGGGACAGGATCCCAGAGAAACAGTCCTGTCGGTACCTCGAGATTCCCCACAGCCCATCACAGCCCCTCCTCATCCCTCAGTGAGGAAGCATCACCCAGCACAGGTTCATTTGCTTGTCCCAGGGAGGTTCAGACTCAAATCCGGCCAGACAGACAAGGACGCGGTCTATTTCATCAGAGAGGGGCTGTCAGCGCCTTCTAGGATCACCTACCTTTAGTACAGAAAAGTCGATCCCTGTGCTTAATCTAAATCCCTTTGGCTTAAGTATAAACCGTCTTTCCTTGTTGAAACATGATGAATCTTGAGGGCGAATGGAGATTTGTTAAAGTAAATTCCGATGTTAACAATAACAGTTACTGAGTATCAACTATGTGCTAGGTGATGTTCATTATCTAGTTTACATCAATTCATAAGATGACCCTAAAAATAGATCTCATTAGCTTCATTTTGCAGATGAGGAAATGGAGGATCAGAAAAGGTAAGGGTTCTACTCAAGGTCACACAGCTGGGAAGTGGGGAAGCTAGGGCTCGAAACTGAATCCATCCAATTCCAGAGTTCAAGGGTCTAACTGCCGCATTACAGCTCATACTATCCACACGGCTAGCAACCGAAAAGAAAGCTATTTCACGTCGTAAGCAATGAAAGAAACACATTTAAGATGATTACGTTTTAGACCTATTAGTAAAACATCTTTTTTTTCATTCAACACTGGCAGAGTTGAGTTCACCCCATATCACTGGGGTGAACTGGTCCAATCTTTCTTGGAAAACCATTCGGCTCTAAGAGTTATAAATATGTTCAATGCCTTTGATGCAATCATTCTTGAATATGAAAAAAGTCATATGCCTGAAAATGTCAATTATAGTATTTTGAGAGTGGGGTGTGTGTGTGTCTGGAAGCAAATAAATGTCCCGCGATGGAGGATGCTTAAGAAAATGATGACGTCCTGCTTTAGGACACTTATACTGCCACTAAAAAGGATGGCTAGGCTATGAAGCGAGGTGGAAAAATGTTATGAGCCCACGTTAAATGAAAAGGGCAAATTACATGAAAGAAGCTAAGAAGTACAAACTGCCGGTTATTAAAAGTTACACAGATGTGAAGTACAGCATAGGCAATAGGATCAATAAGATTGTAATAACTAGCTGTGGTACCTGATGAGTACTAGGTTTACTGTGGAGACCACTTCGTAAGGTATATACATGTCTAATCGCTACGTCGTACACCTGAAACGAATATTGTATGTCGACTCAAAAATAAATGGAAAAAAGCAAATCACAAAAGCATATGCCTCGCTACTCAAACAATTAAACGCAGAATTACATATACCCCGGCAATTCCGCTTCTGGGTATATGTGCAAAAGAATTCAAAGCAAGGGCATGAACGGATAATTGCACATCCGTGTTCATAGCAGCATTAGTCACAAGAGTCAAAAAGTGGAAGCGACTCAAGCGTCCCCTGATGAGGAAGGAATGAAAATGTGGTGCATGCACACAATGGAGTGTCACTGAGCCTTAACAATTTAGGAAGAACATTCTGACACTTGCCGCATCGTGGATGACCTTGAGGACATTATGTTAAGTGAAATACACCAGTCACGTAAGGACAAATAGTGTGCGATCCCACTTATCTCAGGCACGCGGAGCAGTCACACTCATGGACACAGAAAGCAGAATCTGGTTGCTTCATGGGTAAAGAGTTTCGATTTTGCACAATGAAAAAGTTCTGGAGATGGATGGTGGTGACGGTTGCACAACAATGTGAATGTGCAAATACCACAGAACCGTCTACCTTAAAATGATAGATTTTGTTATGGGTGTTTCATCACAAGGAAACAAAACTGAAGATAAAAACGTGCATGCCTTCCAGTTACGAGTCGATTAAAAACGCATTAAAAAAAAAAAAGGGAAGTGTCTACGTTGAGATAGTGGGTTAATAATATATTACCTAAGGACCACCCACGACATGCCAGCTCCTTCACATTGTGTGTCCTGTGTGCCTGGCATTTTCCATGTGACAGTATGTGAAATCTTACAGACCGACCGTAGGCATTGCAATTCCGGCGTTATTGCTGGGAATTCTGAGGCTCAGAAGGGTTAAGCTATTTGCCAAAGTTCACCTAGCAGATAAAAAGTGGTTGAGATTAAAAACCCAGTCTGGCTGACTCAAAAGATAGCACCCTGTCTTGCTTGTGGCGATTCTCCCAGCTCCGCCCCGCCCCGCCCAACGCTACAGAAATGACTTTTCAAAGTTTCAATAACAGGGCTCTGATCTTGTTTCCTTATTGATAGGGAAGTACTTCTTCCAGATTTCACATCCAAGCAAAAAAAAAGCTCTGCCCCCTCCCTGGGGAGGAAAGTAGGCAAGAGCCATGGAGCACACCACCCATTGCAACCCTCCCCCTACCTCCAACAAACGCCACGACTGGGGAGCTCCCCAAAACCCTTCCAGCCCCACCAGCCCCATCCCCCAATGATGGTCCCTGGAGGAGGACATGGGGACACAGCAGCCAAACTGAGCTCTGCTCCCACCTCCCCCAGGGGCTGCTCAACAGAAGAAACCCCCAAATGTGAGGGGCTGGGTGGCCCCAGACAGAGGAGGGAAGCCCGGGGTGGGAGGGGACCTGAGCAGAGGAATGGTCCTTGAAGAGAAAGGCAGGGAGGGGGCCAGGAAAGGCGACAAGGAAGAGGCACTGCAGCAGCTCTCTGCAGGTGACAGACTTAAGTCTTCAGGGCCAGAAAATTCCTTTTCTGCTACTTGGACCCTGGGGAGCAGGGAGACTGCTGTAGCAAAGAAGAGGTGGCGGTCAGTTCACCGAGCTGGGGAAGGGGAGGCGGAAAGGAGGAGGAGGCTGGAGACGATGGGGCCGCACAGACCTCCAGGGACTCCGAAATCCTTGCCTGAGGTCCCCAAAGGAAGCGGCGCAAAGGGCTAGAGGCAGGGGGCGGCGGCTCCTGGCAGCACTTCTCCGGAACATACCAGAAGACACACTCCCAGCCACTTGCGGCTGGCTGAACGGGCTCCCGAAAACGAATGTCCGAGTCTTCATCCCAGGAAACTATGAATTATTTGCAAAAATACTAATATGAGAAAAAGGTCTTTGCAGAAATGATGGAGTTAAGGGTTTTGAGATGAGATCATTCTGGATTTTCCAGGTGGGGCCTAAATCCAGCAAGTGTCCTTACAAGAGATAGGAGAGGAGAGACGCAGACACAGAGAAGGCCACGTGACTGGGGTGGTGCTGCCACAGGTCGGTGGGTGCTGGAGCCACCAGAAGCTGGAGGAGAACAGGGAGGACCCTTCCCTCAGCCTCTGGAGGGACCGGGGTCCCGCTCACACCTTGAGTTCGGACTTCTGGCCTCCAGAAGTATGCGAGAATACATTTTTGTTATTTTAATAAAGCCACAAAATTTGTGGTAATTTGTTACAGCAGCCACAAGACAGGACTATGGCATCCTTCCCGGCCGGAAAATCCCAACCCAACCTGGCAGTTTGCTTTCTACCTGCGCCTGAGTCTCCACCCCCTCGCCCCCTCGCCCCGCCCACTGTCACTCTCCAGGCATTGCGTCTGAGTAGAAGGCAATTTCTCCCAAAGTGAGTGAAACAGGATCTGACCCATCTACCACTGTAGACACGCCACACCCACTACTCCCAGCCACTTGCCCTCTGGGCTCAGATAGGAGGTGGCCTTGGAAAGCACCCATTTCTAGAAGAAGCCCTGACCTTACGGGAGAGGTGAAGATATCACTTCTGAGGAGGCAGTGGAGTGGGGGTTCTCATACTCATCCAGCCAGTGCAGCCGGAGGGGGAACTCCCTCAGGGAGGGGAGAGTGGCCATAGTTTGGGACGACCCACAGAAAGTCACAGTGTTTGTAAGGAAAGAGTGAGGGGGGACGTTCCCGTGTTTTAAGTTATTTTTTCCATCTTGAAACTGGCAGCATTTCTGATATGATTGCGGGGGATTTCCACCAGCCCAATTAAAGAAAATTCCGTTTTAACACTAACTGCAAGGAGAGAGGAGGAGTTTTGCAATCTTTGTCATTTCTGAATGACAAATGTCCTTCTGGCCCTGCCCCTCCAGCAGCGTTGCTGGGAAACCTGTTTGTCCCTGGGGAGCGTCTGAGAGCTTTTCTAAGGAACCACAGTAAGGTAAGGACGTGCTTGCTGGGGTCCCGCCATCAGACCCGCACGAGCAGCTGGCCTCCGGGAGGAGGGAACTGCTCTCTAAACAAAAATGGTTTTGAAAAATAAACCAGCCAGAGGGGAATTGCTTCATAAGTTGCACATTCACTTCTCCCTTTAACAGTGCAATTGAAGAAAAACAAGGTAAAGCAGGAACTGACCCCTCACCCCCGACTCACACCCCCACAAACTCACTCAACACAATTGTGCTGGGCGCAGAAGCTGACGGGACCTGAGGCTGGTCTCTAATGATGTGTGGACTGTCTGTGTCCTGTCGGACCCCCAGAGGCTGGTACCCTAGCAGTCTACCTGCCTGGTTCTCAGCACAGCCCCTGGCTGGCAGTTGGATCTCAGTAAACACTTTCTAAACACAACAAAGCAAAAGCAAAGAAGGAGCCCACAGCATCATGCACGGACACGCTTTATGCGCCTGTCCTGGGCATGGACCCAGGCTGCTGGAAGGGGACATCGACGTGCCCAGGACCACCTCAGGGGCACTCGCTCTAATTCCTCAAACATCTATATTCCCAGAGGGGCCAGTGCTGTTTCTAAGCATGGGAGGAACAGGTGAGGAGAGGGAGACTCAGAAAGAGGTAAGCTCGGTTGTCTGTAGAGTAGGCCCCTGCTAACCAGATTTTAAGAGCACTCCATGCCTGCTGCCCGGAGCGTCTTCCATTACTTGTACGAGTTTCTGAAAGCACCAAAGGGACTCAACCTCGACATGTTCTAGGCTTTCCAGAGCCAGGATGGACAGAATCCCAAAGTCGAGAGATCAAACCACAGCAGGACTAGGAAATGCTGTGGAGTTGGAAATGTCTGCTCTGGAGAGTGCAGAAGAGAAAGATCTGTTTCTGTCTCCTTGTGTTTGGTACCAGCTTCCTAAATCAGAAGAATCTTCATCCCCACTTATCATATCCAACAAAGCTGGTGGCTAATGGTAGTGGAGAGTTTACCCAGGAGTATCAAAGCCGGTGCGTTAGAGGCTGCACCTCTGAAAGGACCCCCCCCCCCAGAACTATTAGGAAACATGCTCCTCAATTTGGAGGCAACAGCACCTTCCAGATATTTCAGGCTACCGAGTCTGAACAAGCTGGGATTTGGGAGAGCTGCTTGTAAGCTGCTTGTGGACAAGTTAGTTCGCTTTTCGGAGCCCTAGTTTTCTGCACTGGAAACTGGAGACCACACCATTCATTTTCCTGAGGTCGTTTAACTGAGAACACGTGTAAAAACCATCAATTCTGGAGGGAGAGGGGGCGTCCCTATGGCGCCATTCCCTTGACAAGAGCACAAGGCACTGTCAGGCACTACAGCGGAGTCCAGCCCTTCCGGAAGCGGGCTAGATCAGGCTTCGGTTTCAAGGTCCCTGGGGCAGTGAATCTTCCCCGAGGAGCCTCTTGGGAGGACCCCACCCCCTCCCCTCACCCCCCACCCCCGCCCCGCGCGGGCCCAGAAAGACACACCCGCCGCACATACAGGTTCTACTGGGCAGGATATCCCCGAGGGTGGCACCCGACGGGGCTTCTGCAGGAGCCGGGGCGAGGGAGCCCTTCTTGATACACCCCCAGGTCGCAGGGGGCACCCGAACAAGCGAAGGCGGCTCACTCATCCGAGGGCCC
>NW_011889265.1:70983-73955 GCF_000151845.1 Pteropus vampyrus
TCCACATTCACACACCCAAAGAACCTCAGCAATGGCCGGAGAAGACCCCGGGGTAACATGGGTGTGAGGGCGGGTGGGCGAGGCCGAGGCCGCAGCGAGCAAAGCGCTCCAATTCCCACCCGGCCCGGCCCTGCGGCCAAAGCGCTGGCCTCCAGGCTTTGGTGAGCCAAGAGCTTGGGTGCGCGGGGCTAGCCGCTCCCCAAGATCACACAGGTAACTCTAAATCACTCTGGGGTATGGTAGGGGTCGGTGGGGGGAGGAGCCAGTCAATTGATTAGTCTGTCAACTAAGAAACGTCCAAACCTATAGAAATTTTTCCATGAGTTTGAGTCAAACAGAAGACATGTGCCAAGGAGCAAGATCTCAAATGTCCCGGAGAACAGTTTTTGCAGTTTCTTGGACGCGTTCGAAATTAAAGAGGAGACCTAAGGAAGATGACGTGAAGGCGGGAGAAAGCGAGACCGGTCTGGATTCCGGGATAGTTGAGATTGTGGCTCTACCCGCAGACTGAGAAGGAGAGGGCTGAAAGGGGGCGTTTCCAACGCTGGTTTAACCCAGAAGCACAGAAACAATGGACAGGGCTGCGGAAGGCAAAGATTAGCTTTTTACTAAAGAATTTATATATGGGGGTGGGAGGGTGGGGGGGACTACTCACCAGGTCCCGCCCAGTTAGGAATGTATGGTCAGATAACCCCCGGAGAGGTTACTTTCCATAGAACTCCTTCTTCTTCTTCTTTATTTTTTTTTTTGGTCCACAAACTGTGGCTTAAAGCACCCTCCCCAGCCAGGTCTGGGCTGCTGTTTTGTTCCTTTGGACAGATGAGGAATCTGAGGCTTGGAGAAGACCTCTTTCTACCCAAGACTGGCCTCCCTGGACCAGCCGCAAGGGGAGAGGCAGAGATGGTTCTGTTTTCAGCCAGGAAAGAGGAGTGGGTCACTGACTGGTCCCAGTTTCCTAAGATCTAAGCTACTGACTCTGGACTCCCAACCGGATACCTGTGGAGGAGCCAGAAGGGACCACAGGTCTCTTTGGGGGCAGAATGTTGGGTCTGTCCCCAGAAGAGTACCCTCATGTCCTTCCTGCGGGACATCTGAAGGTAGCAGCCTCGCCTGACCTCAGGCCCGGATCATTCCTCCACAGAGGTCTCCAGCCCCCTCCGGGGAGATCCTGCCAAAAGCCTGAAGAGAAATGGGCATTTCAGAGAGCAAATCTGATGGCAAGGTAAGTAGCCTCCCCTGGGGTTTCTGACGCCTGTCCAGTCCTGCTTCTGCTAGGTTGCAGTGTAAACACTGGTCCCTGGTCTCCAGGATTCATCGTAAGAAACAGTCAGATGAGGAATGCTTTTGCATCATCCAAAAGAACTCTTCGTTGAATATGTATTTGCTGGCAGCCAATCAGATCATGCTGCGACAGGCAACAGCTCTACAAGGTAAATCTTATCATCCCCACTTCACAGATATGAAAACTGAGGCTCAGAAAGTTCACATTGTCCTGGGAGGGCCACACAGTCAGTAAATGTCTAACTGCTTCCAGATCCTCACTCTTTTGAAAGTTTCACTTTCCCAAAAAGTTGATGTACTTCCTTTTTGAAACCACACTACAGGACCGCCCCCTCTTTGGCCCGGGGGACCAGGAAACTGAGGCTAACTGCAATGTCAAGTACAGTCATCATTCTCCCCCAAGTTCTGATCAACTTGCCTTCTGCCTCCCTCTCTGGTTTCTGATCTTTCGTACTTTATTTTTAACTCTTGTCATGTGTGTTTTGGAGGAAGCTACTTCAAGTTCCCTTTGAATTGTAAATGAAATGGACCAGTTACAGTAGAGAATTTGCAGCCTTAGCTGTAAAGAAGTCACTTTGTATTACTCACGTGAACTCCGGGCTGGGGATCCTTTGGCCCCATTTTATAGAAGGAAGGAGGTCTTACTTATTAAGGTGGGGCTGATTGGTGGACAGGCTCACATGGACAGAAGGCAGGCTGCAGGCCACACGGAGGAGCACACACAGCCATTTCCCTCTGTCCCTGCTAGGCTCACCTGCGGAACTTCCCCCTCCAAAAGCCTCCGCAGCTTCTCGCAGATGCAGTAAGCAGCTCTGCTTTGTTCGACCTCCAGCGGCTTCACCATCACAGACACCTAGCGGCTCCGCCATCATTGACACCCACACATGCCCACCAGCAGGGGTAGCTCAGGGCGGCCAGAGGCAAGCTGATTGCTAGGCACAGGGCTGCAAGTGTGAGGAGCCCACTTCCTCAGCCGCTCCAGCTCCACGGAGGGCTCCAGACACCTGCCTCCAGGCTCTGTCCTGGCAGGAAGCCCACTTTAATTTTTTTTTTTTCCTTCCAAGCACAGTAAAAATGGTCCAGCTCAAACCCTTGTTCTTTTGCATTGGCCAAGAAATGTGTGGTGAAGCCTAGTGGTTCAGGGCACCTTTCCTGGAGCCAAACTTCCCGGCACCGCCACTGTGGGCTGTGACCTCAGGCGTGCGACATAATCTCTCTGTGCCTTCATTTCGTCATCTAAAAAACAGGGACGCCGATAATGGAGTTCAACGTTTGGAATTGTTTCTAGGATTAAACGAATTAATACATGTAAAATGCTTATAACAGTACCTGACACAGAGTGAACACCCAGAAAGTGTAGCTATTGAGTTTTTCTTCTAGAACAGTCTCTGCTCTAGAACGGGGTTCTTCAATAGCAGCAACAGCGGGTTGTGACATACTAACAGATTAGTGAACTGGAAATGCATTCGGCGGGGCGAGTTTATAAAAAGCGGAGCACAGTAGAAAATATTCGATTATATTATCTGTAGTAAGAGGGTATATCACGCCCTGAGGCTTTCGCTCGGTTTACAGATTCGTGCGAGTGGGCGTTAAGTAAGATGTAAAATGCATTTCTTACTGCAGGTCTCAGTCAGCACAACTAGAAAGCCGCTGCCCCCGACAACATAATGGCGGTAACGATGAAAGGGTGG
>NW_011889265.1:75000-113967 GCF_000151845.1 Pteropus vampyrus
TAGTATTAGGTTAGAACCCAAGGTATAAAATAAATATTCTTGAGTCCAGGCGGATATAAATAAAAGATTGAATAAATAAATGAGGGAGACTGAGTAAATCTTCTGCACAGAAGAATTCCAACTAAGTTAGGTAGGTACCTTGTCTGCCGTTTTTAAGTGTGGAAGTTGCCTAGCGACTTCCTAATGAAGAAGAAAGTATGAAACAGGGAATAACGAGGAACTTTCTAGTAGAGACACCCACTAGGCAAACACCACCTTTGATACGATGCCATGAGAACGACATTTTGCCTCTGGTCTTCCTCCCAAGAACCCATAAACATAGGTCTGTCTAGCCATGAGAGAACACAGACACCCACACACACCCCACAACCCCCAAATCAGGGATGTTCTACAAAGTTCCCTGCCCAGTTACTCCTCAAAAACTGTCAAGATGATCAAAGACAAGGAAAGTCTGAGAAACTGTCGCAGCCCAGAGGAGCCTAAGGAGACATGACAACTAAATGTTACATGCTGTCCTGCGTGGACTCGTGGGACAGAAAAAAAAGACGTTAGGTAAAAACCATGGTAAACTATGAATGAAACGTAGACTTGACTTAGTAATAATGTATCGATATTGGTTCATCAGTGGTGACAAAGGTACCACAGCAATGAAAGACGTTAGCAGTTTGAGAAACCAGGTGTGGGGGGATGAGAACACACTATACTATCTTTACAATTTATCTGTAAATCTAAAACTATTCTAAAATTAGCAGTTTATTTAAAGAAAAAAAAATCTTAGAATGGTTGGGGTGGGGAGGGAGGGTAGACGGAGCCAGGAAGGGTTTGCAGAAAGCAGAGTCATTATGTTAAAAGCCTGGAATACAATGTTGTTGTTTTTGGTGGGGGGAGGCAGAGTCAGGGAAGGGGGAGGTGCAGAAAGCGAGAGGGCAAGGCCTTATTCTCCACGCTGGAGTCTGACTTGGTGGAGGTAATTTTGATCCTTCTCCTCTGGGGACCCCAAGACCCAGCTCTGCCCCCAACACCCTCCAGTCTGTTCCCTCCCCTATAAAATGGGGTTTGTTACTCCAACTTCAGAGAGGCTGTGAGACTAAAAAGAGCTAGGTGACAGGTGGCAGTTCCTGAGTCGCTTGCTTCACCCCGAGTTGCTGGAAGGCTGTGGGGTCTGCTGGACAAACGAGAGCAGTATGTTGACTTGCAAACCAAAACCGAGAGGGAGAAATGTGTCTCCTCAACGTCGCAGAGGGGATCCTTCTCCCCTGGGCCAGAACTATTCAGAGAAAGGCTCGGTACAGCCACGTGATAGAATAGTATGCAGCCGTGGAAATGGAGAGCCTGGAGCCCCGTTGCATCATGGGAAATGGTCACGTCGTCACGTGACCAGGCTCAGGGCAGAACTGCTTCTGTGCACTCGGACGTAGTCCGCGGGGACTTAGAACAGTGAAAGCTGCGTGGGAGGAGGGTTACCAACGTTTTTCTTTCCATTTTTTCCTTTCTGTTCACATTTTGCCAAACATGTAATAAAAATGCAAAAATATAAACCTTTATTTCCCCTCCCCAGTCAGAGAGCACTAACTTCTCCTACCGCTGTTCACGCCAGTCCCGGGATGACCAGTTGCTCTATTCTGTCCAGCCTCCAGTCATATTGTTTTGCAGCCAGATGCTCACATGCCTGCCTCGTCCATCAGTAACGGGGGTGAGGACCCAGGAGAAGAACCTCTTTGGGAATACAGGTGGCATCAGGAAAGTCCGTCAGCGATGGCAGGACCTCAGCCAGTGGGAGCTCTAAGCCAGGGAAGTGTCCAGATGGCGAGAACAGCGCCCTTGGGGTGTGCGCCCAGTTCTTTCTCTAGGACTGCTTCCTGTGCATCCCATGGCTGTACCAGCAAGCATCCTCTGGTCCTGCAGGCTTGCCTTGGAGCCTGACCAAGCTGATTGGACCAGGAGTCATCACCTGACCCCAGGAGAGCCAATCAATGATTTCCCCAGGAATATGGCTTTAGAACCAAGAGAATAGTGACTCTTCTTCAGGTGCCTGGAGCTGGGGCGCTGAGATACGTCAGCTGGGGAGCTGTGGGGCCTCTTATGTCTATCAGAAGGACTAAAGAAAGCAGAGGAGCTGCTGTGCAGAGAGGATGAGAGAAAACCATGAAGCCGATGCACAGAGAGGAAGAGAGGGTCACAGATGAGAGATAAGATTCCGGGCAACTTTTCAGCTCTTGGTCCCTGTATCTTTTTGAGGTCCCACTGCATCCTTGCCCTAGGGTTCTTCTGAAAGTCCCCACAGCCTATGCCTTCCCCCGTATTCTGCTTAAAATATGTGTCAGTTTCCTTGGGCTGCTCTGACAGATTAGCTGAAAACAACAAAAATTTATTCTCACGGTTCCAGAGGCGATGAGTCCGAAATCAAGGTGTTGGCAGGGATGGTCCCTTCCAGAGGCTAAGAGGGAGAGTCTGTCCCATGCCTCCATCTTATCCTCTGGTGGCCGCCAACAGTCTTTTGTGTTCCTGTCTCGTCTCTTCTGGGGGCTGCCTGCAACCCTTGGCATTCAATGGCTTTCAGATGCATCACTCTAATCTCTTCCTCGTCTTCAAAGGCCATTCCCCCTGTGCGTCTGTATCCAAATTTCCCTCTTCTCACCCTAATTCAGTGTGACCTCATCTTAACTAATCAGATCTGCGAAGGCAGGCCCTAGTTCCAATTAAAGTCACATTCTGAGATCCTAGGTGGGCACGAATTGTGGAGAGACAATGTTCAACCCAGAACAAGCTCTCTTGAGTTGGTTTATGTTATCTGAAATAAACAAATACAAAATCCCAATTAATACACAAATGGGTATCAGAAGTGGGATGCCGAAAGAAACAGTTTTGCAAAGAAAGTATTGAAACTCGATGTCTTGAGGCAGAGTGAGGGACCACGAGCATTCCTTATTCTTTGATGGGACACTGGCCATTCTTGCTATGTAGCAACAGATCCGTTAAACCATATGCAATGGTCTCATGGGACTTAGAACATGTGCCAACCAAGACCGAAGCTTTAGGAACCCGGGTGGCAAATGTCCAGGATATCGCGGTGCGAGTTACTTCTAGCCACCTTTAGAAGGTGCTGTTAGACAAACTTCAGTCTAATTCTGCTCAAGATCAGGAAAAAGCAAGGCAAACACTCTGTTAAGGGTAATTATTTTTTCCTATAGCCCGTGGCTACCGTGCGTCAGGTAATCATGCACTTGTACGTGGAGCAGGCACGTTCTCTGCCACGCCCTGTTAAGGGCACCAAGGTCGGCACACCGAACAGGGAAGTGCGAGCTCGCAGTTGGAATGCGGATATCTGGGAGGTGTCTCGGGAGGTGAACAACCCTCAACCTCCAGTCCCTCGAAAGCCTCCCACTGTCAGGTGGCATCAGGGCAGGCAAGGGGAGCATTCCAAGAGAAATTGGAGAAAATGCCTTCCTTCCACCCTAAGCCAGATGACAATTCCCTCTTCTCACCCTTTGGTTGGAGGAAGAATCCTGGGCCCCAGGGCACGGCCCAGTCTAAGGCTCTGTGTTGAACTGGACAGAATTTCATGGAATTGGGTACTGGAAAATGACGTGACCCAAAATAAAATCGACAGGCAGCCCAACTAGGATCTTATGGGGATTGGAACTCCAGGAAACCCAAAAACCTGGCCCACACACTGACGCCAATGAGACGCAGGCTCCTGGGGCAGCTGCGTCCTCTCCTGGAAAAAATTTCCCACGAAACTCTCAAGGGCGGACCCGAAAGACTTTAGACAAGGGATTCTGCCCCAGTGGGCAGAGCCGGGGGCAGCCATATTCGCCAACCCAGGAGCCACGGGAGGTAACCAGCAAAGCAAACCCCATATGAGAGCTTGTTCCTAATGTTTCATTTATTCTGCTGGTCCAGAATGTGTTTGTCCATGGCATGTGCTTCCCATAGATCAAGGGCGGTAGGAGAAGTTAGCATGGTCACTTAATCCATCGATGTGGGGGGGACCCCAACGAGATACCTTAGAGGAGATGCAGCAGAAGTTGAGGGGGGTGGGTGTCAACTGGACATGGCAGCTCTGGGGTGGAGCCCCGGATGCATCAGTTTGACATGACGTGGATTGCCCCACACTGGACAAAGGAAGAGGTATTCGTGGCTGACTTTATGCTGTGAAGGTTTAAGCAAAAGTAGTTGGGGTAGAGCCATCTGGGAAGAACCGAGGGAGCGGAGCAAGGCTGTGTGCTGGGCAGGGACGGACGGAATGGACCACGGCTGACGCTCTTATCTTTTAGGCTCTTACACTGTCCGCCTGGCCCCCTTTTCGGGTAAGCCCCCCTCATGTGAACATGAAGACAGGCTCTCAGCACACAGACCTGCCCACTGGCCACAGCTGATCGGGCTGGAGGGGAGGCTCCAATGCAAGGCAGACAGTCAGCTTCTCCCCAGGAAGATGGGCCTGGAAGTAGTTCTTTTGGGCAAAGGGATCCAGGATATGTCACTGTGGCAAGTGTGACACAGGTGGGCAAATGGGGATAGGCAAGTGATGCTGAGAAAGCGTCCAGGGCTGTTGGTTCCAGCGCCCTGAAGCTGGGCTGCGTCTCAGGGTTGCATGGGTGCACCCTGTACCCTTGCTATTAAGTCCCCTTCCTGCCTCAGCTAACGGGTTGATGTCTGGTCTTCAGACCACTCGTGCCTGGACTGGGGTATGGGGTGAAGCTGTGCCTTGAGAACAGGTAGACATTTGGTTAGCAAGGGAGCTGGCCCAGCTAGCCTCCCAGGGGTCCACCCCGCCCCCCCACCTCCTCGCCCCGCCCTCCATGCTGCACCGTGAGCTGTGACTCGCAGTTCCAGGACACCCTGGGCTGTCTCTGACTCCGCGCCTTCGCTGATGCTGTTCCCTCTGCCTGGAGCGCCCTTCCCAACTCTTCCTTCTGCGTCCCCAACACTCCATTTTCCTGACTACTCAGCACAGACATTATCTGCTGGCTCCCTTGCTGACTGGGGTCTTAAGTGCAGCTTGTGCCATCCCCACTGTGACAGCCTGTGTGCTCGGCCACCCTGGAAGCGGGGACTCTGCACAGACCTGGGCTGGCCGCCTGGATGGGAGCTCTGTGTCAGGCACCCAGAGAGCGTTTGTTACGAGTGAGTCTGCAGAAACACTCACTGAATGAGCTGAGCAGGGCAGTCATGGCTGGACCGGTCAGGCTTTGCTCTGGGAGGGGTCACAGGTCTGCAGCCACCGCAGAGGCAGGACAGGGGTCCTGGGCCCAGCCAGTGTGGGAACAGCTCTTCCATTTCCTTCCAGGAGGAAGCCGACACCCAGTGGCTCCACAGCTGGATGCTCAGAGGCCCGACAGCCTCAGGGAGGCAGGGAGGCTGGACCCATCTCTCAGAGTGGCCCCTCCATCCCTCATGGCACCAGAGATGCGGGTTCAGCCTGGCTCAGTCCATCCCTAGGCCTCACCCCAAGCCTAGGAATAATCAATGTTTCCAGACTGAGGATGGGAGCAAGGCCCCCCTCTCTGCTCCTCCCTTCAGCAGCCTCGCAGCCTCCCCCGCTGGCCTCCCAGTCTGTGCTGGCAGCATCGCCTGGAGACCTGAGCTGGAGACCACAGAGTCCAGTGCCTGGCAGCACGTCCATTCTCTCCCCAGCTTCCAGATGCCCCCCTGGATTCCCCCTGACCCCTGGGTTCCCTCCCCAGGCAGGCCTCGCCTTCACCTCCCCCCGCCCCCCTCCAGCTCTCTGTGATGAAAGACAGTGGTGCAAAATTCGTTGGGGAGAAAAACAGGAAGTGGTGCCTGAGAGCATGCCTGCAGAAGCGCTGCCCAGGTGGCGACTGTGGCAGCCCCTCCACCCGCAGCCTTACAGGAAAGTGGTGGGGGGGCAGCCCCAGCCCGAGCTGCGGGGGCGTGGGGGGCGGCGAGGGGGGACTCCAGCCTGGGACCCTTCGGCCACGAGGGGCTTTATTTTTAGCCCAAACATCACACCTACATCCTGCATTTTATATCTTCTCTTACCTTCTCACAAGGCTTCAAAGGTTAGCACAATGACCCCACTGTACAGGCTCAGAGAAGCCAAGTGACTCGTCTGAGGCCACACAGCCTTTCCCACGGCTAGGTCACGGCTCCTCGATTCTTTCTCAGACTTTGATTTCTATTTGTGGTGTGTTTTTGTTCTGGGCCTGTGAGCCCACAGTGGGTGGGAGGAGGAGGAGGGGGAGTGTAGTTTCTGGCTCCTTCATCTCTGCACATCTAAGCCGACGGTGAGAAAAAGGAGCAGAGACTGCAGCTGAGGACCCATCCCCAGAGGTTCCGTTTCCTGGAATGTGTTCCTGGAAGGGACAAGGGCCCCGGTCCCTTTGTGAGAGAAGAGGAGCAGGGTGTCAGGGAGAAGTCACCCAGCTGACAGCCGCAGAGGGCGGGCACTGGCACTGAGCCCCCGGCACCAGTCAGGCGTTTATGACCTCGACTGGCCGACAGGCCAAAGGACTCAGAACTTCGGGTGAGTTCAGAACCTTCCTTCTGTCCCAGGCCTGGACCACGGGGAAGCCCCAATCCCATAGCTTCGTGACTGAGAAGCCTCATGAGAATGAGACCCCAAGAAGGAGTGGGACTCGAGGTGCCCTGACCAGAGCGATAACCTCCCTGAGGGCCATTCCCATCCAGGTTCAATCCCTCGCCGGACCCCTGACCTCCCTTGGCCCAGGACCAATCACAGTAGGCAAACCGGGGCTTCTGGTGACTGTCCCCACAGAGACTCATCCCAAGCCCTTCCCTGCTCAAGGCTACTGGAGATCCGAGGCCTTTTTTTTGGGGGGGTTACCCTTATTGCTCAGGTTCCTCTCAGGCCTTGACCCACGAGGTCTCCCCGTGTTTCAGCTCCCCTTTGCCACCCATATCGACTTCCTGAACATCACCTCTGCCTCCAGCTATCTCTGGGTATCCCCCAACAGTCCACAGAGCTCTCGGCTGAGCTCCCAGGTCCACCCACCCTGCCCAGCCCCTGTGGAAGGCACTGCTGCCCACACGGTCCCTGAGGTTAAAACCACGGTGTCGTGCTGTGGCCTTCACTCACCTACCGCCCACATCCACGCCGTCCTCTGCCACAACAGGGCTCCTTTCTTAGAGGCCTCCGGGGACTGTCGGCCACAGCAGAAGCCAGGTGGGAACAGGTCCGAGGCACTGTCTGACTCGGTGGTTGCTCTGCTGCTCTCTGAGCGACAGCTGTGCTCTGCTCTGCCCTCTCCTGCTGGGCTGCTGGGCTGCAGAACTAGAAACAAAAGAGCCCCCCACTCCCCGCTCCGACCCCCCATCCCCCCCCCCCCACCTTCAGCATCAAAGGCATCCCCTCCCCCCTCTGCCCTCTCTGGGTAGCAGTGCCGGTCAGGACAGAGCAGCACCCGGGGCCAGCAGGAAGGCGGACATGGTGGAGCGGGCCTGGCCTCCTTTCCTTTGTAGAGGACACTCAGCCTCCGGTCCCAGCCACTCTCATATGAAAAAGGACTATAAAAACAAGTCGGTATTGGCAACGTGCTTAGAACAAGATCTGACTCTTGGTGAGGGCTCAATACGTGTTTATCATCATCATCATCTAAATCCTTGCAACCCTGTGAAGCCAGTCACACACTCCCATTTTACAGGTGAGAAAACCGAGGCAGGAAGGCGAGCCGCATGCCCACGTTTACGCAGCCTTAGTGGCTGAACAGGAGTTTGAACCTAAGTCTGTTGGAGGCTTGTGCTCTCAGCCATGGAGCATGCTTTCCAGTCTCCTCTGGTTGGGCGACCAGCTTTGGATGTACACAGAGCGCGCGTGCACGCACACATGTGCTGCTCCCACGCCCTGCAGGAGGACTGAATGGGACGAGGAGGCTGCACCCCGACGAAGAGGCGGGGCGCGGGGGCGGAGCTTGCCCGCCGCCCAGCCCACCTTCTTCTGCCAGGCTCCGCCTACCCCAACCTCGGAGGCCTCCCGGTTGGGCTCCAGGGAAGCACGAGGCGCCACCTGGTGGTGATGGGGGTAAACGCCGCCACTGTCCCAGCCGCGCACCCGTTTGGCTAAGGCGTGCGGCGATTCGGCCACGCTACTGACGACGCCCAGAACGCGGAGTTCACGCTCCGCCCGGCTCCGCTTCTCCCGGCGTGGGGAAATGAGGGTGAACCCTTGCGTTGCTGCGCTTGGGCTGCTGGTGGTCTGAGGCAGGTACCGAGGCAGCAAGCTCATTTTGCCGGAAATATATTGTATGTTCCTCCAGACTTCCGTTCCCTTTCTTAATTCCTGCCCGCGAGAGGCGGGTCATTCCGGAGCCGCTGTCCCGCTCAGCTGGGTGCCGGCGGCTCAGCCCGGTTCTCGCCTTTTGCTCTTTCCCTCTTCCCGTCGGCTCAGCGCCCGGCGGGCACCCAGCTGCACCCTGTTACAGGCGTCCCTCCCCTCCCCAGCTCCCCAGCGCACCCTGCAGCAGCCACGCGGCCTCTCCACCTGGGCACTTGGCGGCCCCTTCCAACCGAATCTGACCCCAAATCCACTTCCCGCCCAACCTTCCCGCTCCTGCACTGTCTGCTTCAGTGAAGGCTGTCCCCCTGGGGACAAAGCAAACACCTGCCTCACTGTTCACTTCTCTCTTCTCAGCCACCATATGCAGGTGTCGCCAAGCCTCGCTGTCTGTGTGACCGACAAGGGGTGGGGGTGAGGAGGAAGAGAGGGTACAGGTTTCACTCGTTCATTCAACGCATGCTGTCAAATGCCACTAGACGCTATCCTAAGCTCTGAGGATTCAGCAGTGACCAACGTCCCTGCCCCCAGGGTATTCTAGTGTGAGTGCGTGAGGGAGCAGATGACGCAGAAACAAATAAGAAACGAGTCCGTTCAGACCCCTTGCACGGGCGTATGTGCCAGGAAGAATAAGAAAGCGGAGTGGGGCCGCCGTCCCCAGACCCCCGGGTGTGCGCCTCACCTTCCTGAGGCTCCACCCCCCGCATCAGCGGCTGCTGCCTTCAGCCCCACCGGGCCTTCCTCTGGGCGAGTGACCCCACGCGAGGACTCCTGCCCTCCCGCCTCACATCCAGTATGTCCCGCCAGGCGTCCTCCCGTGTGGATTCCCTCCTCACCTGGCTGGGGGGTCCAATGCCTCATCTGGCCACCGGGGCATGTGCTGTATGGCCTGCTCCCCCCCCCACGCCCCCACCATCCTGATGCCTTTGGACTGAATCCTTAAGGGAGGAGAGGGGACAGAAGGAGGAGAAGGAGAGAAAGCAGCCCTTCAACTTGATATTTTGAAAAGTTTCAAACCCATCAAAAAGCTGAAAGGGTCGTGCAGTGAACACCACGTGCCCCGAAGATATATCTTAAGATGGCGGGAGGGGGCAGGGGAATAGCCTGTTTGAAAGCTGACGAAGCAGGCGAGGCTGGATGGAGTCCTTGAGAGGGGAGGCTGTGGGGTGAGGGCTCGGCGGAGGGGCCGGCCGTGGGTGGGATCCGGGACAGTTCAGCCATGGTGACAGGCCGGAGGGGAGAGGACAGAGCCGGCTGTCCATGGGCTGGGAGATGCAACGTGGGAGCGTGTGGACTCTGAGTTTTGTGTGTTTTTCCCCTTAGTCAGAAAGGAAGCTCGTCACCGAGAGCGAGAAGCGGGAAGGAGGTGCTGAGAATGGCAGGCAAGGTCTCCCAGGCGCGGGGAGGCCCGAGACAGTGGCCCCCCGGTTCTGCCGTCATGCAGCTGCGGGGAGACCCATCCGCGTGGCTGTGCTCTTCTCCAGCGCTTTGGTCTGAGTGGTTCTGCACCCCCACCGTACCCCCACCTTGTCTTCCTGCTGCCCCTGCCCGCCCACCACCCCCCCTCGCCCCGGAGATGCCCGATCTCTGGGGGCAGGGCCTAGAGGAGAGAAGCTGGCAGCCGAAGCTTCCTCCCTCCGGGCCGAGAGGGAAGAGAGGTGGTGGAGGGAGGGCCTGTCGGCAGAGGCTCTGGGTCCAGCCACAGCCAGGCGGGCTCCCCCACTTCCTCCACCCGTGTGACGGTTTCTCTCACTTTGCCGCCTGGAGCATTTCGGTTGAAACTTCTGATTCCAGCCCCTTCCCTCTAATTCGACTGCCCTCTAGTCTCTGCCAGATCCTATTTCTATGAGTTCAATGTCCTACAGGTGTTAGCTAGGCAAAGACATAGAAAGTTCTGGAAAGGTCCTGAGTGGGAATGATCGTAAACAGCTCTCACCAAGTACTAAGCATCCTTTGTGTTAACTCACTCAGTTCTCACAATGGTCCTCTACGTAGCCTCTATGACGGGTTGCATGGCACAGGTGAAAGGTGGAAGAACAGAACAGAGAGGGGCTAAGGTGATGTGCTCGTGTCTAGACAAGCTGGAGTCTGAAGCCAGACCCCCCCTAGGCCTGACATGATCAAGAAACTGAGGGGGCCCACCAGGCTGGATGGGAAGGGCGGGGTGGTGGCAGGATCAGCTACATAATGTGCAGGGTCCCGTGCAAAGTGAAAATGTGGGCCCCTGCTCAAAAATTATTAAGAATTTCAAACTGGTGTTTCTAGCAGAGCATTAAACCAAGCGTGGGCCACTCAGGTCACACGCCTGTGAAGCCAGGGTGGCGGAGAAGAGAGACAGGCAGGACCAGAGAGGTCCGGGGCGGGTTGTAGTGGGAGATGTCACGCTGTCACCTTTGCCTTCTCGCAGGTGACCTGCTCCCCGGCCTTCCAGGCCCAGCCCGCAGGGGCTCCGTTGTCGGGGGCAGAAAACCTCCCGGGTCCTGAGATGGCCAGGCCAGAATGCAGGGACAGGGGCAGCAGCCCTGTGACAGAGAGGAGTCACAGATGGGGCTAGGTCTTTTCTTCCTTCAGTACGACCCCTCCTCTCTCTCCAGACCCCCTTCTCTGAACCCCAAATCCCCCAAACCCTGAGAGATCGCTGTATCAGGACTAGTGGCTCCCTCCACTTCCTTCTTCCTCCCACACTAGGCCATTGGCTCAGGGAGATGGCCTCCATCCCAAGGCACGGGGCTGGCGACATTTAAAATGTGTGACAAACGTGTTCTGAGCATCCCTTACACACACAGAACTCCCTACAATTCACCCGCGCTCCCGCTGAGCCTGTAACTGCGACCATCGTGTCCTCTTGGCCCATTTGCATGAAGCCCGATACCCAACAGCAGGGTGGGGGTGCTTACAAAAGTTACAGAAAAGACAGAAAAGTGCGCCATTATTAGAAATCGTGGAGAAGTACTTTAAAGGGGAGGGACAATGCCAGGATGTGAGACAAAAAACGAACCAGAGCATCTGCTGCTCCCTGGCCCCAGAGGGCTCTTCACGCTCTTGTTGCCAGCCCCGATGAGAACCCCACAATGGGGGCATCGACACCCCCACTCTAGGAGACCCAGAGACCCAAAGGCCTGTGTGTGTTCGCCCAGGTGAAAAGAGGCGGAGATGGGATCTGAACTCAAATCATCTGATGACACCAAGTTACAGCATCAACCACCCATGCTCAGCTGTCCGCCCCATGGACCCAGCACCGTGCGGGTCCCTGATACCGCATGACACCTAGACCTCACCCCCGCCCTGCAGGGGACCACAGATCCACCATCTCTCATCCCAGCCCTTGGGGCCTAATGGGTTTCAGAATTTGGGGCGTTTCGATTTTAGAAAGCTAACAGACCCATGCTCCATATCACGGCCAGAATCAAACCCATGAGCAGCTCTGCAGCAAACTGTGTCTTTCTCGCAAAGCGTGTGTGTGTTGCGGGCGGAGATCGAGACTGTAGCTTCACGCAGTTCGGGTTAGAGATTTTGCCAAGCGAGTTTGTCTCAAATAGACAGTTTCTCTTCTCAGAGCTCTGGGGCTTCAGAATTCACAATAAGGAAGGGATTGGGAATCTATACACAGAACTGAGGCACATAATAAAGGGTCCAATCTGACATGGAAAGTGGCTGAGCTGGGATTTAAATCACGTCGAGCCATCAGCTTCTGGGCTCGCTGCCCGCTTCACCCCCTCCCCCTTCATAGCTACTATGTAACAAGCAGCCGTTTGTTACAGGTGTTTCACACCAAGCACCTTCACACTGTAGGCTGGTTTGATCTCACAGCATCCCCAAGAGATAGAAAATGAGTCCCAGTTTTTTTTCCAGGAAGAAACTGAGTCTCTGCAGAGTAATTAATTTATCCAAGGTGAGCGGGTCGGTAACGAACTGGTACAGACGGGATGCCATCCCTTTCCACCTGCTTCCCACGGGGCAGCTGGATTTTCTCTGAACAGTTCCTCTTGTGCTCTGGACACATACATACATATATAATACACACACGCGTGCACGCGCACACACACACATATTACAAACCGTAAGTGCTTGGAAACGTGTATTGTGCACCGGATATAAGAAATCCTTGCCTGCTTTCACTCCTTCTCAATCCTATCTCCCCGGGTAATTGTTGCTAACAGTTCGGTTCCTTCACGGCAGGGTGGGGTGTGTCACTGAGGGTTCTGGTGCAGGATGAAAATGCGGGGCTTCTTGTTCAAAAAGCATTGAGAATTCCAAGATGGCGACAGCAGAGCATTAAACCAAGTAGATCGTGGGACCTTTCTGAATACGGGGGCTGTGCCACCGCGCGGGTCTCACACTCAGGAGGCCACTCTTGCTTCTTGGTGTGTTTCTTAAAATCACTCATAAATACATGCAGGCCTTTAAATAAATATAAAAAGGCAACCAACTGTATGCGTTATTCTGCAACTTGCTTTTCTCATTTATGAAGAATAACAAGTAACACTGTGGACCAGGCACTTTACATGCTTATCTCATTTCCAGTGCTATCACGTGGGTATGGCAGGATATAGGATAAACCGTCATTATCCCCATTAGTACAGATGGGGAGACTGAGGCATAGAGAGGAGCAGTCCAGGGCCACCATGTGGCAGATGGAGGATTAGAAGACAGGCAGTTTGGTTTGGAGATTGCCCGCCTCGCTCATACTGGCTTGTTAGCAATAATTACTGTAGATTGTGGGTGGCTTCCAGGTTCTCGACTTCCTACCAGTAGAGACACTGAATAGAGATGTGCCATGTTTATTTAATCGGTCCCCCTGACAATGGACATACAGGTTGCTTCCAATTTCTTGATATTTACATAAACAACCCTGCAGTGACCCTCTTCAGCCCATTTCTTGATAAAAAAATGTTCTCTGGACCTGACTGTAAATAAAGACAGGGTCTCAGTTCGGGCCAATGCAATGATTTTCAATCTCAGGTCTACAAAACTGGGGTAAC
The DNA here is from genome assembly GCF_000151845.1 of Pteropus vampyrus. Classification (NCBI taxonomy): domain Eukaryota; kingdom Metazoa; phylum Chordata; class Mammalia; order Chiroptera; family Pteropodidae; genus Pteropus; species Pteropus vampyrus. The sequence goes on from NW_011889265.1 coordinate 88,237, forward strand.
TTTAAAAAATTTTAACTTTATATTGAAATATATCATCTGTATTAGTTTGCTAGGGCTGCCAAACAAACAAACCAACACACAGACCGGCAGCTTAAACAACAGAAATTTATTTTCTCACAGTTCTAGAGGCTGGAAGTCCAAGACCAAGGTGTTGGCAGGTTCGATTTCTCCTGAGCTCTCTCTCCCTGGCTGGCAGATGGCCACCTTCTCCGTATGTCCTCCCTCACACGGACTTTTCTCTGTGTGTGCACATCTCTGGTGCCTCTCTCTCCCTTCTTATAAGGACACCAGTCCTACTGAATTAAGGTTCCACCCTTATCACACCTCCTTTAACTTTAATTATCTCCTTGAAGGGCCCATCTCCAAATACAATCATGTAGAGGCTTAGGGCTTCAACGTACAGACTGTGGGGATGCAATCCGATCCATCACATCCATGTGGGGAAGCGCACAGCTCCTAAGTGTGCAGCTTGATAAGTTTTCACGAACTGTTTTAACAGTGAATAGATCAAGAAATAGAATATTAGCAGCATCCAGAGGCCCCCCCTCCCAAAAAAAGGTCCCCTTCTAGGTAGGTACTTCTCAACCCCCCGAAGAGTAACCACGATTGTGATTCTAACCTGATAGATCATTTTTGTCTGATTTTGAACTTTTTATATAAATAAATATTTATGTATTCATTTGCGTCTGCCTTCTGTCATTCCATAGTATGCTGCGAGTTCATCCATGTTGTTGGGTATAGCAAAACTCTGTGTATTTCGTTGCTGTGTAGATGTCTACATGTATAAATATCTACATTTATCATGATTTATGTATCCATTCCACGTGGATGGACATTCAAGTCATTTCTAGGTTTTGGTCCTGCAGCAATTGCAAGAGATGAATATGGACTGTGCTAAATAAAGAGCTCTCAGCCTCTGAGAATCTAACAGTTGAAGGAATCAAACTTTAATGAGCTCCTACTATGTGCCAGGTATCTGCACACAGATCATTGTGCTTGGTTATTTTTCCTGGGCCCGTGAAAGTGGTCTGCTCGGCTCTCTAGCCCAGTACTACTGTTCTGTGCTTATCTGTTTCCATGTATTCCCCTTTCCCCAGCTAAACTGATCCATCCGGGTCTCTGGGGATCGGAACCAGCACCAGTAGGTTTTAAAGTTCCCGGGGGATTCCAATATCCTGCTAAGGTTGCAAACCAGTGATTTCAACTCAAAATTTTAGAGCCATGTGTTAACGAGGCCGGCCAGTTCCATGGGCCTGTGGGTGCGGCTTGGGGGGTCTTGGCTGGCCCCCCTTCAGGCAGCTGGTTACAAAAACCAGCCTGGAATCAGAAGGAAGACTGGGGTGGGCCAGGGGGTGGAGAGCAGGTGCCGCCTCCTGGAACTGCCCTCAGAGTCCCTTACTGGCACAGACAGGGGCTTGAGAGCAGATCAAGGCATCGCCCCCGCCCCCAGAAGCCCGCCAAAGACATAGATTCATGGGTTCCTCCCCAGACCTGAGGTCAGACTTCTAATGAGTCCTGTGCACATGCAAGTTTGAAAAACACGGATTTCAAAAGCAGGCAAATTCAGAATATGGGATCCAGGGTGGCAAGCCACTGTCCCATGTTCCTGTGGGGAGAGGCAGTGCCTCAGTCTCCTCATTTGTCAAACGGCTCTGACGATCTCTAAGGCTTTTTCCAGCAAGAGCCTCTGGTGCAACCTGAGCCGAGTCTGAATTGGTTACAGGCAGAAAGCTTTTGAGTCACTGTTAAGTGCTATGTTAACACCTTAAAAAAGACACCACTTTCAAAAAAGCTGCATTTGGCTGGTGGTGTGTTTCTAATGATAATTTGGGAACCAAGGAAAAGAGTGGAGAAATTTATTAGGGGGAAAATGCCTACAAAAAGTAGTTAAGGCAACTGTCCCATTAGGCAGTGTTATTGTAAATGGCTAGGATTCCCCAAGTTCTGTAAGATATTTTTAAAATAAACTCTTTAGTCTACGGCCATGCTACCCTGAACACACCTGATCCCGTCTGATCTCGGAAGCTGAGCAGGGTCGGGCCTGGTTAGTACTTGGATGGGAGACCACCAAGGAAGACCAGGTACTGTAGGCGTAAAAAAAAAAATAAAATAAATAAGGGATTGTAAGCTGAACAAGGTCCTTGCAATCTGTGAAGTCAACCAAGGGTTGCCTCGCCTAAAAAATAAATAAGGAACTTTTTATTGAGCATGGTTTTAGATTTTCAGAAAAGAGTACAGAGAGTTCTTGCATCCCCCACATCCAGTTCCCCCTGTTGCTACCATGTCACGTTATTGTGGCATTTGTCACAACGAATGAACCAATATCACTATTAGCAAAACTCCATAACAAAGTTTTGTTCTTACGTAGGAAGGTAGTTAGGGAATCCATACTAATGGCATGGAGTCCAGTGATTTTTGCGGGGTAAAAGTTCAACAGAATGTGTCCAGAAGCAACTTTAGGCTGCTTACTGTTTACTCAGCACAGAAAAAGGGACTTGCTTGCTTGGTCTCTTCCTGCACCGCTCCACTGTGCCAGGGGTCACTCGGGGACACGTATGCAAGCCTTTTTGTAAAGTCGTGGGCAAATGCAGTGAGTAGTTTGGTAGGTTTTAGTGATGGGGCCAAATAGCAATGAAATATTGTAGCCGACTGCCCCCTTTACTACTTAAAAGGTCAGAAGAGAGAGCTCTTGTCCCCCAAACCCGATCACAGTGAATTTGGAAGCTGCAAGTTCATAACAAGCTGTCGAGATCTCTGGGAAAAAAAAAAAAAAAAGAAAGAAAAGAAAACCAAATTTCCAGACAAAACCCCAGCTCAGCAAAGCCCTCAGCAGCTGCTGGGGAGACTCTAGGTCACAGAGTGAGTGCCCTGCCCCAGGACCGGTGCTCTGTGCTAGACTTTGCCATAAAACTGGCTTCCCAAGACCTAGCAGTTCTTGGGAATGCCTTGGCGACAAGGCTTGCATGCTACGGCCGTGCAGCCTGGAACTGCGCTAATGCCTGTCGCTTAGACGGATTAATTTGGAAATATCCACTAGCATTAGAAGGAAGAGTTAAATTCACGTAGAGAAGTTTCTATACAAGGCACGGAGTGGCGCCATCCGCTTGCCCCCACCTCGGTCACGCAGGCGGTGAGGGGACCCCTGCATATTTACACACGATTCAAGCCAAGTACCAAATCTCTAACGCGATTACGTAGAGGAAAACATCAAATACATTAAATGCAGCTACATGCGTAGATCTTGGTCTCAGATCTTTCTTGGTTCTCCGAAAATTGACAACTTTTAGTAAAAAACAAACAAAAACAGAAAACTTTCCACCTTCAGAGTTGAGGGGGACCACGAAAAGACCCCAATCGATTTCACCCGTACCCTCAGCCCTGAGCAGTTGGGCCGGTGAGCGCACCGAGCAGGTAGACGGACCCACAGACATCGCACCCTCAAATTGCCTTCTGTAAACTCAAAGCAGTTGAGTGTCTGCCCCAGGGGGCTCTTTCTTTGGCGTCGCGTATGCTTTCTCTAGGCAGCAAGGGCGGCGCCCACACTCGGCATCCGGGGCAGTTTTTGGACCTGCCCAGACCCGCCTCCGGGAAAGCGGCCGGCTCTGCCCAGAGCTGCCCGCCCGCGAGCGGCTCCTTAGCGTGCTCAGTATTCGGTTTTAGGGGCAGGACCAGTATCGCACGGGTCAGCAGCAGCTTCGTTCTGCAGGTCCAAAGCCAGCGGCTCCGCCCATCCCCGCCCCCTGCCTGTCCCCCGACCCCCGAGTCGGAGGCCCCACCCCTGCGACGAGGCCACGCCCAACACCCCCCACCTCCACCCCGCGCGCGCGCGCTCACCCCTGACCCGCCGCGGACCTGTTGTCTCCACTCGCCCCTCCCCCCCCCCCCCGATCCAGCCTCATCCCCTTGCCTTTGTTGGGGTCCCGGGAGGGTCAGGTCGGTGGGGCCAGGCCAGGCAGGACATTCGCAAATGCCCTTCCTTCCTCTCCCTCTGCGAGACTCTCCCCACCCCGAGCCCTGCCCAGTCTTAAACCTCGCGGACGGCTCCCCTGAGTGTGGATGACAGGCACCTTCCCCCAAACAGATCCACAAAGACAAAATTGCATATATCAGACCCGTTCGTTCCCTAGTGACTCCCAGTATGAGATTGGAAGTTGGCTCCCACCGGGGGTCACCCTCACTGGCCTTCACAGGGGGCCCTCCAGCATCCAGGTTTGGCTCATAGGACGGGGCGGGGCGGGGCGGGGGTGTGTGTGTCAAAGCTTGTGTCACTCAGGTCTTTGCAAGCTAAAGTGCTACAAACCCTATGGGACTCCTTTTCTGGGCACCAGCCTTCTGCCACTGTCACCTCTGCTTCCCGCCCCACTCCAGGGGTGTGGATTTTCAGGGCGAGGGGAGGGGCTGGATGCCTCCTGGCCTCTGCCGTCCTATACAACGTTCTCTTACGATAGTAACTTGTGACTGTTCCTTTAATCCTGTCGAACGGACATTTCATTCATTCATTCGAAAACATTTAATGAGCCTCAACTGGGAGCCAAGGTCTCCTCCCCGGTGGAAGTTGTGTTCTAAATGGGAAGGCAGCTGAGCCAAGTAATCGAAGGGGACAGCCACTTCTTGCAACTGAATGGAGGCAGTTGTAGGATATTGAGAGAATAACAGGGAACCCATTCAGGCCACTCCTGGGCGGTGGCCTTTCAGTGGGACCTGAAGCTGTGCAGTTAAGGGAGGGGAGCTCCTGGCAGGAGCACAGCAGAAGCTGTCAGTCCCATCAGCTCTCTCCAAAGCACTCAGTGCACATGCTCAAAGCTGAATTTTAAAACCTACGTTCTCCCCATGCCCCGCTTCTGGTTTCCCCAGATCAGAAAGGGACACCTCCGTGCAGCTAACCGTGCACACATAAACCCAGAGGTCAACCTGGACGCCCCTTCTGCCCCCACCTCCAATCACCAAGTCCTGTGGGTTGTCCCCTGGAACCCGATGGTGTCGCTCTGCTTCCATCCTGTCCTGGCGGCCATTTCTCTCCCCAGAATGGTGGAGCAGCCCCCTGCCGGCTCTCTGGTTTCCTTTGTGTGCGTCCGACCCAGGTTCGCATTCTGCTAAATGATCCTTTAAAAATGCACCTTTGCTCCTGGCACGATCTTGCTTAAACTGGACACTGGCTTTCTCTTTACTGTTAGGATGAAATCTACACTCTCTAATGCACCCTACATGGGCCCCCGCTCTCCTCCTGGGCTCCTCTCGAACCACTTACATCCTCCCTCCCTGGGTTCTTGACACACTAACCTTCCAATTCCCTGCAAGCCGGCCCCTGGGCCTTTGCACGAGCACTTACTCCCACTCACGGTGATCTCCTTCATCTTGCCTTCAAGTTTCATCTCCAACCTCCTGACTAGTCACATCCGAGGTGCCATGTCCCACCGCTTCACAGCCCTTTTGGTGTGGCTGTGTGATGACTGTGTGCTCATCTAAGGCTGCCTCTGGCCCCGTGGGGCAGAGGCATCTCTCCTTTGCTCACCTTTGTAGCCCTGCGAACCTAGCACAGCCCGGCACGTGCTCAGGGCACAAACATGGCTGGCGATGGATGAAGGAAAGAGCGTGCTCGGGAAACCATGGCTCCCTCCCTTCCTTCACTGATCCAGCTCGCTCTCACCGGGTGGACGGACAGGATGCACACATCCAAAGCTAGTGAAAGTGCAGACAATCCCACGTTGGCCCCGAAGCTAAGCTGGCTGTACCCAGCCCTCGAGGGACTGAGACCAGCTTTCCTGACGTCTACCCCTGGTAGCAAATGTCCTCAGGGTTGCTACCATGAAAAGGCACTTCGCAGTGGTGCAGCCACTCCGGACGCCCGGACGTGCCATGAGAGGCTTCTGCCTCTGATCACCCCTCAGAAGGGCTGGGAGACCACAGGGGTCCTCCCTCTCCCATTGCAGGGAGGGGCCCAGGCATTGCAGGGCTCATTGTTAAGGGGGGCGTGACATGCTAGCAGTGGTCCTCAAACCTTCTTCTGACATAAAACTCAGGTGAAGCCCAGCATATGAAAACCGAGCCTCTCTGCCAGGAGGTAGGTGGGCGCCAGGCTTCCTGCCAGCCTCTTCCTCCTCCCTGGAACCCGGGTGAAAACCACCTCTTTACAAATATGACTAGAGCCTGGATCTTCTGATCATCCTTCCTCCCCTCATGCAAGCTGTCTGGGATCGAGGGCAGGTTTCCTAAGCAAGTCGGCTCAGGATTTTTGAAAAAAACTAGATCATTTTCTGTATCTTCCTAGAATGCAACCAGGCAATGAATAGAGCAAGCTTTAGAACCTCGATAAGCCTTTGATAGAACGATTCAACTCTCAAGAATTATCCTAAGGGCCTTAAATACAGAAATGCATAAGACATAGGTACCTACAGAGATGTTCTGTCTGTCCCCATTATAAAGGCAGAACTGACGGGTCTAGGTGTGTGGCAGTGAGGGAAGGAAGGTGGCCTTTAAGAGGGATGAGAACGCACTTACGGACATAACAGGTGACAAAATCAAGTGACTAAATGCTGTGTACAGAAAAATCTCATTTTTGTAAAAAAACCATGTAGATACATATGTAGAAAAAGACTGAGTAGGTACCAATATTCAATTCTGAGATTATGGGACATGTTCTTTTTTGCTCACTTGTATTTTTGGGTTTTCTATAATAAATATTGCCCTTTCATAAAAACAGATGACATTAGTCATGAAATATAAACTAGAGAAAAAAAAAATCCCACCCAGAAACCACACATGGGGATTTGGGGTTACGTAGGACCCCCCCGTTTGGTTCCCTCCTCACAGTGTTGGGCTGCGTGCGGGAGGGGAACCCTAGACAAGGGATAGGCAGGTGACCTGTGGGAGCCACAGGTTTTTCCTTGACATGTACTTTGCAGGGGCATGAGAAAAGTTGAGTTTCCAAGTGGGCTCCCTTTGGCCCTTAGAGGTCACAGCCTCAGGGGACATCATAAGGACTCAAGGTCAGTGAACTCAGAGGTGTTTGTGGCTCCAACTGTGGGCAGCTTGGCCCTGCTTCCCAGAACGCCAGCTTCTAGCAGAATGACCGTCTGCCCCCTCTTGCCTGCCCCTCAGCCAACCACCCACCATCCTCCCAGGGGACCCTGGGCTAGAATGAGTCACTCACATTTACTGGGGATCCTTCTGCACCGTGTTGTGGTTTAATCATCCACTCCTCGGTCCTGGAGGGTGGTCTTGTGACTTCAGAGTCAAACTGAAGCCCACAGAAATGCAGACCCACACTCACCCGGCAGCCCGAGCACGGAATTTGTGCTTCTGACATGTAGGAGGCCAGCCCCTCGGTCCCCTACCCAGGCTCCTGGCTCAGCGTGAGGCCAATGCAGCATCACCAAGGGCTTTCTCAGTGCCTACTCGGCCCTTGCTCACGCTGGGCCAGTTGCCCTCAGCCCAGCCACTAGGCCCAGAAGCCCGCCTCCTGAATGCCTCAGAGCTGGGCCTCCTTGCCCAGCCCGGGCTGCGGGCCCACCCGGACGGGTGGTGTCCAGCTGTGCACCTGGTGTTGGACCCAGCTGCTGGGAGGATAGCTGGGCCATTCCAAGTGGGCTCAGGAGAAAACAAGGTCTCTAGATATGGATGATCCTGGCCCCTGCAGCCCGGGGCCAGGTCAGGGCCTGCTGGTTGGGACGTGCTTTTCTGGAGACAGGTGAGCACTTGCGGCCCAAGACCTGCTCAGCACACTCCTCCTGTTCGCCTCTCTGGCCCAGATGCTAACCAGGTGCTGGCCTCCTGTCAGAATCCCTTAAGACTTCCGGGACAGTCGCACCGCATCACCCCATACCATGAGCACCGGGGCCCTGCCCCAGCTCCGTGCTGAGGACGTGAGTGGAGTCACTGCCACCTCACCTGGGGCTCCCCCTCATCGTCAGGGTCCTCATGCCGGCCCGAGCCGGGAAGCAGACAGAATAAAGACAAGAGAGACCGAAGTATAGCTCAAAGGTTGCTATCTTTTTTGGTTTCCTTTTTTGCTTTTGTAAAGAAAAATAAGGTTGGATTTTTGTTTCAAAGAAAACATAAGAAAGCCCCTCCCCACCCAGCCCCTCCCCTGCCTCTGCTGGGGTGTTGGCTGCGCCTGGGCAGGACGGCGCAGACCGCCCAGGCCCCGAGAGGAGAAGGGTGGGCTGTACGGGGCTTCCTCAGAGCCAGAGAGGAACTGTGTTTGAGAACGGAGTTTGGCTTTGTAGGCAAAAAATAAAATTAAAAAGTCGACACACGTGCCCACTATACAAATGGGGGCCAAGAGACACCATCTCCGAGTTGGAACCATCTCTGGCAGTTGGACTAAAGGTCCTGATGTGGCCCCGGGCCCCCTGGGTCCCCATGTTCTGGGGGGAGACAGGGCAGGAAACAGCAGCTCTCGGGACAGAAGTGGGGGGAAGAGGAGAAGGGGGAGAGTCAGAGCAATCTCCTTCCCCGCATGGTAAAAACAATCACTAAAAAAGCACCCAAAGCTTAAAAAAACTAAACCTCCCTGGCAGGGAGAATTGGGGGCATCCTGCTTATCAGCAAAATGCCTTACCTGGCAAAAATGTGTAGAAAAATAAAATTAAACTTTATCCCTGAATGACAGAGTGAAGACCCTTCCTCCTGCCCTCATGACCCTCCCATCCCCTCCCCCCCAAGAAGTCTCAAAATTCACCGAGGAAACCAATTCCTCCCCAAGTGGCACAAACACGTGCACTGACACACACATGCACCCGCACACATACACGCGCTGCCCACACCTGTGGCCGAGGCCCAGGGCAGCAGGGGCTGGGGGCTCTGATGTCCACAGGCACACGCAGTCTCTCATCCCTCACAGCATCGTGAGGGTCCCTGTGCCAGACTGAGGTCCCTCCTTCCTCCTCCCAGGGCAGGACAGGACCCCAGCACCAGGGTGGGGGGGTGGGGTGGACCTGCAGCAGGGGTCAGGAGGGCGGTGGGGGAGTAGGGCAGGAAAGCCAGCCAAGGTGGCCTGAGGATGAGGTCACACTCAGCCCATAGTGACAACAAATAAAAGGGAAGAAAGTGGGGTCTCAGCGGCTGAAGGGAGCCAGGTCTACAGTGGGGCGGGGGTCTGGCCTCATCTGTGACCTACGGGCTGCCCCGGGCAGTCCCGCAGCACGTGGAGGGGCCCGGAAGCGCAGGCCTGGGTGGGGCGGGGGGGGGGCCCTGGGCAGCCTTCACAGAGCAATGGGCTGCCGCCGGGGAAGATCGCCAGAGGTAATGCAACGGGTGCAGAAGGGAGCCCGGGGGAGGTGCTTATGCTAGTCCCTAGCTGGGCTCCTGAGACCCAGGGATTCTGAGGAGCCCGGGGCTGGGGACCCCAGACCCCCAGGGCCCCCCTGGGAGAGCCAGCGGCCAGGCTGGGCCTGGAGCCAACGGGAGGGGTAAGGGGGGGAGAGTGTGCCCACCCTCAAGGGGCCTGCCCAAGGGACCTGTTTCTCATCGGGCAGGGCTGAGGACAGGTGACATGGGGGCCTTCCCCCCCGCCTCCCCCAGGGAGCCCGAGGCGGCCGGTGGGACAGGGGTGTACAGTACTGAGATGTGGTCACAGCCCGCGGCTTGGGGTCAGGAGGCATGTGGCCCCTGCCGCCATTACAGCAATAGTGGTGTCGCTGCTGGGCCGGACCATGGGGGACCCCTGGGGTCGTGCAGCCCCTTGGGGATCCCTGGCTTCAGGACAGCACCAAACACAACTGATGTGAGCCAAGGAGATGGGTGGAGAGGGGTGCGGCCTCACGGACCACACTCAGCCCTGCAGTCTGTCAGGTGAGGGGACAAGGCGTCCTGAGGGCAGGACTCGGTCCAGTGGGTCGAGGGCCCTGGAGAAGAGGGGGAGGCAGAGCCCCTCGGGAGGGCTCCGCGGCCGGCAGTGGCAGCAGCATGCACCTGGGCGCCGGGAGGCTGAGGGCCGCGGGTCAGCGCAGGCTCTGGTACAGGTAGGCTGAGGTGAAGAGGGCATTGGCAGCCAAGCTCACGGCCAGGAGGCCTCGGACCAGGGAGGGGCCGAAAGAACCTTCAGGAGAGAGGGAGAGACGCGGTCAAAGGCACAGAGGTGGGAAGATGAGCCTGTGGGTGGAGTCCCTGACCCGGCGAGCAGGGACACTGTGGGGCCAAGCCCAGCGCTTCCCTGGTTCCCAGAGGCCTCTCCACCAGAGACCTCAACCTGGGGTCACCTCGTCAAGTGCCCCCTCCCTGAGGGCGCCTCCTTGCCTGAGCCACCGGGCAGGCCCTGGGCTAGGGTGTCACGCACTTGTACCTTGGTGATGGAGGTGGGGGTGCAACACCACTTTACAGACAGGAAACGGGGCTTTAAGGATGAGAGCCCTGCCCAGGCTCAGCGGTTAACTGGCTGACCGAGGTCCCGCACTCCAAGTCTGTGCTCTGGCCACGGCTCCGCTGCTGGGTCACACCCCCAGGCCCCGGGAAAGCCCCTCGTGTGCCACTCTGTCTGTCTTCAACACACAGGCCCCATGCTCCCCAGGGACAGCTAAGTGCTGAGTGCTAAGCACTCGCCAGGCACCCCACACCTTATGCGCATCTTACGCAGAGCCGGGACTTGATCTTGCGGGGCCGGGACTGGGGCTCCGACTGGGGCCCAGGCACCCGGCGCTCCATGCAGGCCTGCAGCCCCCACACTAGCCCCCCCGCACCCCTGCTCTCCAGGGCATGCCCTCCCAGGCGGTCTCTGCGAAGGCGGAAGTGTTTTTGTCTGTGATGTCTAATAAAGCAGCCACGGGCCACACGTGGCAACGGGCACTTGAAACGTGGCTGGCACAGGAACTAAATTTTCATTGCTATTAAACTTTGTTAAAATTTAAACGGCTGCCCGTGAGGGGAGGCGGCTGTCATAGCGCGAACCCAAGCCCGGACTGAGGGCGAGAAGGCTGTCTGCCGAGTGAGCCTGGACCCAGAAGGTGCTGGGTGCGTTATCTAACTAACCACCCTGTCGCTTGAGGGCCCCCCTGAGGGGTCTTTCTATCAGGGTCCCAGGCAGGCCAGGAGGCGATGGTGGCTGCAGACCCGAGCCTCCCACACTGCCCTGCCCTCCTTCTGCACGTCGGGGCACAGACCTTTCCAGGCGGTGGCATCCTCTGAGCACCCTCTGGTGGTGGTGTCCACCACACAGGTGGATGACTGGGACGAGTCATCCTCTTTCTTGATGGAGCGGCTGCTGCAGGCGCTGCCTCTCTCCGGCACTGACCTCATGTCTGCAGAGAGAAGGGGTGTCTGAGTAGATGCTCACAGTTCATCCCCAGGGACAGACACGGGGCTGCTTCAAACCCCAGGACAGCCCTTGGACATGGCCGGTCAGCACTGTCTGTCTGTCCCAACCCGCTCACCCCACCCTGTGCAGTGGGAGCTGTTCTACATTGGGAACGGCAAACTCTAACGCCATCAGGTGCTGACAGGTGATGGCCAGAGTGAAGCTCCTGAAGGAGGCAGGTCAATGGGGTGGGAGTGGCAGAGATGGGGACGTGGGACCTCAATCTGCCCTTCTACTTGTCTGATCAATATTCAGGCCCAGTGTGGCCAAATCTTCTGACCTTGTAAGAGACACAGGAAATCCACACATTCATGCAAAAGCTCTAGATTTTAAAGGTTGAGGCCTAATTTAAAAAAGGTAAAAACGCTTTGCCAAATATCATTTGAGCAAAAACGAAAATATCTGTTACCAGATGCAGCCCAGCAGGGCATCGCGCATTTCTGATCCATCCCAAGGAACAGAGGCTCCCTCAAGGTCAATTGCAAAACAGGAAAATAAAATCAGCCAACAGAGAGGACCATGTCCTGGAGGGTTCAAGGTCACCAGAAGCCAGGCCAGAAGTGACTGGAGCTCTTGGGAGGGTGGCCACACGCACTTGGATAAGATCAAGGACAGGCCCGGTGCAGCCTCTCCCACTGCGGCACTGACCGCGGAGGCGCTCCCACAGCCCTGCCGGGCTCCTCTGCCTCCGGGGAGGGCGGTCAGAGGGTCGTACCCACTGTGTGCTTCGTGTCCTGAACCGGCTGCCTCTGTGGGACCTGGGGTGGCTCGGTGGGGAAGAGGCTGCTGTTGTGGGGCGAGTGTTCATCTGAGCTGCTGGGGGTGCTGGGGGCCTCCCCGGGGGGCGACGGGAAGAGAAGCAGCTTCTGTCCCCTCAGGTTGAGCCGGGCAGGGCTGATGAGGGGCCTGCGGTAGCGCAGAGAGCCAGAGCTGGAGGCCACCGAGCCAGCCACGGAGGGCGCGGGGGAAGGGAGTGGGGAGGACGGACAGCTCCCGGCCCGCAGAGAGAAGTGATCTGCAGGGAGGACACAAAAGCAACACATTAACGCATGAACGTTTGCTATTGCTACAGCAAGCTGACATGGCTATTTTGTTAATCTATTACCCAAGAAAGGAAGGCAGGGCTCTGCAGAGATAGGGGGCGGGGGGTCAGAGCAGGGAGGGGAGTGCACCCTGCCAGGCACCTGGGGGAGGGGGGAGGACCATGGAGCCTCAGCCATGTCCCCTTGGCCTCCCAGTTTCCATCCAAAGCCCTGGTACTGCCCTCTGCTGAGAGCAAGGCCCAGAGACTGAAGGTTGGGGCCTCAGAGCTCTGGACGACAGCACTGTGTCGAATCTGAGAAACTGCCACGCCCATCTGACCCCAAAGCTCATGCTTAACCTCTCTCTGTTCCGCCCCACACAAGGCTCCGGGAAGCCCGGCCTGCACGCTGCCCCCACCCAACGCGGCCTCCCTGTCACCCCTCTCAGCTCTCGGTTCTCCTCACCTGAAAGAGGAACCTCCCCGGATCGAGACACCTGAGACGGTGGGCGGCTCCCACTGAACAGATACCCTGAGTCTAGAGGAAAGAAAGGTGACATAGGTCGGGCCTGCGGAGATGACAGCCACCTACCCTCTCCCTCTGCATGGCCTGCTCTGCTGGAATCCAGCCTGCCAGCACATCCCTGCCTCTCACCCTGGGGGACGATTAACCCCAGTCGGTTCATTTCTAAAAGAACAAACCACGAAGCAAAGTGCCCATCCCCCGCAGTCTGCCACCATCTCCTCACGAGATGGTTAGCCAAAGGCTCGGGCAGGGCCTGCACCCACCCTGGGCACAAACCCGCTGCACCTCCACCCCGAAGGCCTAAGACCCTGTGCCCGGCTCCTGGGCCTCCCAGGTCCCGAGTCTAGGGTGCTCCACGGTGCCCCTGCTCTACCTGCTGCTCACCAAGGGCCTGGAGGCCTAACAGAACCGGGGCCTGCACTGGGCCAGGGCCCAGCTGTGTTACCTGCCGCGGGCAGGGCTCGGGGATTCTGCTTACTAACAATTTCCTGGCGGGAGGACAGGCAGCAGCCCCTCCCTCCTGGCAACCCGGCCACGTGTGGTTACATAGGAACACTCGGAGTCTGGGTCCCTGTGCGTGGGGCGATCACACCTCCGGTCCCCCCGAAGGCCTCGAACCTCATCTGCCGTCAGCTGAATACCGTGTCCTCTCGTGAGCCATCCCTCCTGCAGCGTGACCCACCCTCTACCTAGGAGGACACCCACCTACACACACGGGGCTAGAAGTCTGAGCGAGGCTCAAACCCCACCTCCTAGCACAGCGGGACGCCGAGCATGTCACAGGAAGAAACTGAGGCTCGAAGCGCCTGACTGAGCTGCCGCTCCCACTTGGCAGAGCTGCCGAGGGGCTTAGATGAGTCAGTGACTGCATGTCAGCAAGCCCGGCGTAGCTAAGCCGTGCCCATATTCTCAGGGGACGGGGTCCTGCCCAGCAGCCCCAGCACCAGGCCTGGGACCCAGGGAGCCCGCCCCAGGCCCCCAAGGGTGAGGAAAAGCTACCGCACAGCGGCTTCCCCACTGAGGATGATCGTCACAGAGCACGCGCAGGCCTCTAGGGTAGGAAAAACGGGGTTCGGTCGAGTTTCCAGAAAGACCCTACCGGGAAATTTCAGTGAGGGATGAGACAAAGTCTCTTGTGACAGAGATCAGGTCTCGGTCCCGCCAGGGTCCACATGCGGCAAGTGTTCAGTAAACATGGCTGACCTGAACTGAACCCGTCCTCTGGACCACACAGAGAGGCAGGGGTCTGAAAACCACAGCAGTGATAAGGGCAAAGTGGTGGTGGGAGAGAGAGACCCAGAGCGAGGACATTTACGAGTGGCCAACGTGCCACCCTCCAGAGCACCTTAAACGCGTCACCTCACTAACCCTCACAGCCCCCCAAGGCAGGGTCTCCTACTACTAGCTTCACTGCTTGTGAGGGAAACTGGTTCAGAGTGGCTAAGTCCCTCGGCCAAGGGCGGTGGCTGGTCCTGCCCGTTCCCGACCCCGTCCCGCACCGCCTCCCAGCCCGTGCCCAGCGGCCGGCCGCCCTGTCCGCCACGCCCCAGCGCCTCTTACCTGCGCGGGTCAGAGAGGGTATGGTTCCCAGCGAGAGGGCCCGGCTGAGGCGGCCGGGCAGTGAGGAGGGTGAGGCCCGTCGGGGAGACCGGAACAGCTGCTGGTTGGCGAGTGGCAGGAAGCCAGGTGGGGTGGGGATGAACAGAGATGGTGAGGAGCCTGCGACACTGGAGCAGGGGATGGCCAGGCTGGGATAAGTGGGGAAAAGGCTGGCAGAGTCTCCTGGGAAGTACCTGTGAGAGCCATGGGCCGGGGGGAAGAGGCGGGTCAGCCTGGGGGGCTCCGAGGCAGCCTCCGCCCAGCCGTCTGTCCTCCCTCCCCCAGTGCAAGGTGGGCCCTGAGTCGGGGTCCCAGAGGAGGCGTGCGTTAGTTGAAGCAGAAAAGCAGTTTGACCACATTCACACCATTAGGACCAGGTGGCTGGGAGGTGTCAGCGAGACCCCCCTCCCTGCATGCCCCTTCCGATCTCCCTCAGCCTCACAGCAAACTAGTTCCACTACAAGTCTCGGTATTAAAGTGACACTGTCACCCTTGCCAACCTCATGCCAATCCTTCGCTCCACCTCACACCAGGCTCTCAGTAAAGGCTGTGGCCTTTGGCTCCCCTCTGCCTTTTCCTGCTTGTGCCCACAGCCCTGGGGCAGCGGCCGCGCTTGGAGAGTCCCCTGCTCCCTGGGGACTGACTCCAGGAGTCCCAGCGCTGCTCGCTGGCCTCTGACACTAGACACTAATCTAAAGCCGCTGGTAGAGCAGGGGGGAGGTGGCCGGGCTTGGGATCTCCGGGGAGAGGAAAGCAGGACACAAGCCAGACTTGAACTGAGAAGAGACCCGTGAGTGATCGCAAGGCTGTCCCCCAAAGACGGATAGTGACAGTGTCTCTTTAACTCGAGAGTGGTACAAATCACACGATAGGACCTGGTGGCCCCAAGCCAGAATGTCAACCATGCTTCTGATTAAGGCAACCGATTACAGAGGGGGAGGGGCAGAGACAGTTAATGTATTAGTCCGCCCACGGTCTGGACGGAGCTGCAGAAGTCCAGCCTTACCTCGGTCCCAAGGGACAAAAGAGCCCATAAACAATGTGTCGATGGACAGCAAGGCTAGCTCAGGCCCTGCGGCAGAGCTGGGGCGGCTAGGGGACATCCCCCCACCCTGTGCCCATCTCGACTGAACACTCGGGGTACCGCCGGCCGAGCCGCACTCCCCCGAGTTCCCTGATATTTCCGCCATGCTCCTCCCTTTGAACCAGCTTTATGGGGTCAGTGTGGGGTTGGTGTCACCCTCTTGGAGATCTAAGACCTTTTTACTGTCTTCCAAAGGGCCAGGCCACATGGACTTCAGAAGCAAAGGCAGCCTCAGTGTTTGGACAACATGGAAAATCAAGGAAGGAGCTCATCAAGCCAAGCTGCTGATGCCCATCTGACACCCACCTCCTTGCCCCCGAGACACCTGGGGAAGGCCCCATCTCTAAATAGAAGTCACGATTTTGTGCTGTCGCTTTAGAACTACCATGCCATATTTGGCAGGGCAGTGTGTGTGTGTGTGTGTGGGGTTAGCCTTAGGCACCGCAGGGGCTGTAAACACGCGAGACCTTTGGTCAGCTTGTTCTGATCACGCATGGAGCTGTCCCCTGCTGGGGCCTGCGCCTCCTAGAGGACCCAGGTCTGTCCCATGGAGCAGCAGCCTCACAAGAGCAGGGTGACCAGCCCCTTCTAGCAGGTGGCAGCAGGACTCTGCACCCACCCCCACCAGGCAGCCCTCCGGAGGACCACCCCTGGGAAGCAGCACGTGAGAGGACAGGGTCTGAGCTGGGCTGCGGGTGTCAGAGGTGGTCAGCTGGCCCAGGACGAGCTGGCTCTTGCTGGCCTTTCCCCACTTCTCCCAGATCCCGCTCACAGCCGCAGCTGCCCCGCACTGAAAACCCGAGTCTCACGTCCACCTGGCACAGGTGGGTTCCCAATTTGGTGCCACTAAAAATAATGGTACTGAGGGGAAGAGTTCTTCAACCTGATCCCTCTTGCTGGGACACCCAGTGACATCACTTGACTAGCTGATCCTTGTAAAGTGCCAAGTGCGAGCTCTGGCCGTGACGCTGAAGATGGTCCCCCGGGAGCCCCGTTACAGGAGCCGGATCTCTGCTGGCTCCAGAGCTCTAAATGTCTCCACGCTCCCCTTGGCGAGGCCCCCAGGCTACCCTGCACCCTCGAACCCCATCTCAAATAGGCATTCAGCCCAGAATCCCAAGTCCACTGGATAAAAGGGTCTGAGGAGGAGATGGGTGGCTGTCCAGTGTCCCATCCGACAGTGGGAAGGATGTTTGGTCTTTCCAACCAAACCCTAGTTCCAGCTGGGAGCAGAAGGAACAAGGACTGTTTAAGTGGCAGTTTATTGAGGTGGGGAAAAACATCACCCAGCACAGTACACGAAGACAGCTAGATCCTGAGCCATTCAATGCCCATGGCGCCAACTCCCAAATCTGACTCCTGTGGGCACGCCTGCACCCCAAAGTCCCCGCCCCGGCAGAGAAGTCTCTGAAGGAACGTGAAAGAAAAAACAAAAAAGACATGGTACCTGACGCCCACCGGTAAAAGCAGGGCCCCGGGGGCATTTATTTAAATACAGCATCAAACACATAGCATCTATGGCCAGGAGCTGTGGTTACAGTGATTAGAGGGTCACTACACAATCATCCACAGTTCTACTACATGACCAGAGAGAAGACGAGACACTGAGCAACAGTCACAGACAGAAGGGACACAGGCTCCTCCCCAGGCGGGTGCGTCGAGGCAGTTTGCTCCTGTCCAGGTGTTACTGGAGGAGCCTGCTTGGCCCAGGGTGGAGACCCCAGACCCAGGGGGAGATCTGTAGCCACGTGTATCTCCCTCGCATCTTGGGGACAGTCACCCTGATCCCGGATGGCCTGACAGTCGCTCCCAGGGGAGGGGAAAGAGGTCCCTGACAGGGGTGACACATTCCCAGTTAATAGGCCATGATCCCAGCGGTGCCTGCACGTCCTCGGCTGTTGCCAATAACACGAGAAGGTGCTGAAATGCTCTCAGAGGTGGAATTTTAAGGGACAAATGGGTAATTTAAAAAAGTCGCACAAAACTCTAAAAAGGCCAGGAAGCCTTTGTCTGAGGAGGTTCGCCTCGTGAGGGAGCCCTCCCATCCCCGCTGGAGGGCGGGAAAGACACCTGCTCAGCAGGGGCTCTGGCCAGCAGGAGAGCTGGTTAAGGTTATTATAAATAATTTAAGTTAAAGACATACACACGTACACACAGATGGCCTGCTTCTACTCAACGCCAAGAAAAGCAGCCATGAGCATCGCGCTGCCAGTCTCGAGAACGGGAGACCACAGACACGCACGGCTGACAGACCACTGGCTCTCCACCTGGGACTGCTGCCCCTTCTCCCCACGGCAGGTGGACTGGGGTGAAGGGACAGGGAGGTGCTCCCCAGCCCCGCAGGCAGACAGCCGCTGGGGCTGGGTCCTGGTTCCAGCACCCCACTCCTTGCTGCACCCCATCAGGCGGGGCCTGTCCGGGGTCACGCAGCTCACGGGGCAGCTCCCGACCCACCCAGGCACTGCAGACGAGGACGCTGAGTAGGGCCCAGGACCACTTGGGCCATGGGAGGCGGGGGGTGGGGGTGGGGGCGGCTCTTACAGCCCAGTGAGTGTGAGGGTTAGAGTTGGGGGCGCTCAGGGCAGCTCTCAGTGCTCTCTGGGCTACCTGGGGCCTGGCCAGTACACTGACCCGCCTGCTCCTCAGGTCCGGTTACTCGGTGGCTCCCCGCGGAGTGTGGCCCTCATGCATGTGTCATGTTTCTGCCTTCCTTGGGCTCTGATGGGCGCAGTGGGAAGGCTGGCACACTTGGGCCACACCTGGAGGGAGGCTTAGGTTCAGAGTGACCAACAGCAGGACATGGGCCCTGGAGGGAGTGTTTAGCCTGCTCTGGGGGCGTCAGAGCATAGAACACCAGGCAGGGGACGGCCTTGGTCCAGCCTCCTGCCATGACCCTTAGACGCAGCCCCCAGGCCAAGAACTTCCTCCTGGGGGCAGCATCTCCATTTCCAGAATGTGTCTACACAGTGGTCAGCACTCAAGGGTCCTAGAAAGGGGTTTCCCTCATCTCACAGATGGTAAACTGAGGCTGAGAACGGCAGGGACCTGCAGGACCACACAGCTAATGAGTTAACAGGTCTGTGCCACACACCAGCCCTGTCTCCTGGAGCGGTGACTCTGGGAGCAGGCAGCGCCTCCCTTGTGGGGCTCTGGGTTGTCACTGGCTCTGCTCTCCCACCTGGCCCAGGCAGAGTGACGCTGCAGCCCAGTGGGCTCCGTGGCTGCCCTGCATGGAAAGCAGGCGCCTCAGCACGCTCTGTGAGGGCCTCCAGGGGCAAGAGTAGTGATACTGACCAGCCAGAGACACAAAGTGACAAATGACCTGGTATTGTTGTGGACCTACATGTGCCTTGGGCCACTTACCTCGTGCTAACTTTAGTCAATTAGATCTTTTCCCCGCAATCTCATGAGGGGAGTGAGTGCAGGAAGCTGGGGACGCCACAGGCATTGGGGGGTCGGAGGTGGCAAGGCCAATGAGAGCCATTCAGGCTCCGCACTGCCAGCCAGTTAGGGTGGCCTTAGCTCGGGAAGCCTGGACCCGAGTCCCTGCAGGGGCGTATGGAGGGGCCAGCTGTGGGGGTCCTGCCTTTCCGGGGCAAAGACGGGATTTCGAGAGTGTGGGTGGGGCATGCATGACCCAGTTCTGTCTGGCCCACAGTAGTGCCAAAAAAAATAAAGGACAGACTTCAGACCCCCTCATCATGGGCAAACTCCCGCCACAACCTGTTGAGAAGAAATTTGCTGACCCTAAAAAAGCAGACTTTTCTACTACCCACCTTTAGAAGGGCCTCGCCCCACAAACTCATGGCCAAGTCCAGTCTGGGCCCAAGAACCGCACCCTCCGTTCCCAGGGCAGGAGGCTGAGGGATAGCGGGGTCTCAGGAAGGTCTCGGAGCAGGAACTGAGCAGTGGATCCGGGGGACAGCCCAGGCAATGAGCCGAAAGGACAGACCGGAGAAGTGATGTGGGGAAGAGGGGGTGGGGGGGCTCTCCTCTGGCCCCCGCTCAGCAGCACCTGCCTGTATCAAGCTACCTGAGTGCTCAGGCCATGCGGCAAGGGCCAGCCTAGAGCCAGTCACCAGCCTGCGTCGGGGACTCAGAAATGGGGCAGGTTAAGAAGAGAAGCAAAGATCAGGCCCACAACCTTCATCCCACGGGTCAGTCAGATAAAGACCCACAGCCAGGATGGGGGCGCCTGGAGCTACCAGCAGGAAGCCATAGATCACAGGCAGGCTGTGTGTGTGTGACCCATGTTCTGGCCTCGGGGCAGTAAGGAGGTCTTAGGCCAGAAAGGTGGTGGCACTGGTGAAAAGCTAGAGAGCACTCAGGAAGTGCCTTAGGTTGGGGGACGGCTTATTGGTGCTGGAAAGGGAAAGGTGGGGGAACAGGCTCAACTCCTCAGGGAAGTAGAGGGGCTGGACCAGGACTGGGGGCTCTAGGCTGGGCAGGGGTGAGAGTGAGGCAGGTAAGAAAGATGCAAGACAGAGCGGTGCCCTGCTCTGGGCCTGTCCGTCCGTCTGTCCTCCCCCCGCAGTCACTGCCGCTTCTCTGACCTTCGGGGCCGGAACCTCCGGGGACCTGTCGCCTTCCTCGTGGCCACAGCTGCCGTGAAGCCCACCAGGCAGCACAGGGACATAGTGCTGAACTTGAGGGTGTCCAGCCAGCTGGGTGAGTCAGCCTGCAGGTACTGCTCGGCCAGGTGCAGCGCCAGCAGCAGGGCCCACAGGCAGGCGGAGAAGGCGTCAACCCTCCGGAGCCTGCGGGGAGATCGGGAGCGGAGTAAGAGTCCATCTCGGCAGGACGAGACTCCTCCATGTCCTGCCACTTCCTGCCTCCTTCATCCACCTGGGCCCTGCTCAAAGGACCTGATCCAAGGCCAAGAAATGTGAGAGGGCCTCGGTCCCGCCTCCAGCAGCTGCACGCTGTGCAACTGAGCCTCAGGGTTCCAGCCTGTACAACTGGGCTAAGACCCCCTACCCCGGTCACTGGGTCCAGAGACCCCGCCCTGCCCTCCTCGGTCACTGAGATGAGGTGGACACCACTGGGTACAGGCGCCGTGACTGCATTGGGAGGGAGCGCAAAGCCCCAGAGCCAGCAGTCAGTGAGGTGGGCGGTTACCGGCGCTCCGACTGCAGATGGGGAAGCTAAGGTGGAGAGAAGCAGGGTGACTTGGCCCTGGGGGCCCCGGCACGCAGGGGTGAGTCCTGCTGGGTGCCGCTGCCCCCTCTACACGAGTCACTTGCTTCGCCTCGCCCACTGGACCCCCGGCTGCCGGGGAAGAGGGGCGCACCTTGTCTCAGTGACGCGGCGGAGCTAGCCCAGGGCTGTGCGCGCCGCAGGCCCTCCTGGCTCCAGCCCCAGCGGCTTCCTCCCAGAGTCCACCCCAGGCAGTAACCAGTGACCCAGGGGCAGACCCCTGTCCCGCCTGGTCCCACACGCACCTGATGCGGCCGGCTAGCAGCATGGCCAGCAGGCAGGTGAGAAGGCCCAGTGCTACGATGCCCGTCTGGTGGCTCTGCCCGAAGGCCCAGGCCTCCCGCAGCTTCTCTGTCATGTGCTCTGGCAGAAGGTCCAGCAGCTGCCGCCAGCCCTCGGCCCCAGTGGCAGTGCCGTTGTCAGGAGTGGCTGAACCATTGCCACTAGGTGGCAAAGCTGGGGGCAGGGTGACCCCAAGGGTAAAGGGGTCACTGGTGCCATACAGCGCGGTGGCCACCAGGAAGGCACAGGCCAGGAAGGCAAGGGCACGGAGCATGATGACCTGGACCGGGGCCTTCACCGCGGACGAGCAGAAGCTCTGAGGGAGGGAGAGACTGGTCAGTGCAATGGCCAGAGCCACCGACGGGCATTCTCAGGCCCACCTAGTGTGCGGGCGTCTGGCCAGGGAGCTACAGCACTCCCTGGAGAACGCGGCCGGGTCCTGTCGACCAGAGGTGCCGTCTTCGCTGTGCCCTCAATTCTCGACAGTCTCGGCTATCCCTAGGCTTACGCTGAGCCCCGCTTCCGGGCCCTCGCCCCGCTGTGAGTCACTGTGTGAGGAGGGGTCTACCGCATTCTTTAGAGAAATCTTTTTGATGTGTCGGTGACCTTATTCTTTCAAATAAAATTTTCAATCATTTTGTCAAACTGTCATCAAAAATTCTTATTATGATTTTAACTGGAGTGCTAATAAATATGTAAGTGACCCTGGCTAAAGTTACATTACAAAAATACAGACGGCAGTGAGCTGTTCTGTCTGGAACGTGATGGTGAGGAGGAAAACCAAACACCCGGGTATCCTGCTGCGCGCGCACGGGCATGTGGGCGGGCGGCGTGGCGTGTGGTCGGAGGCCCAGCCACAGACGGAAACCACATGCCAACTGGACACGGCACATCTGGGGACCCGAGGGGGCAGGCAGAAATTTCTTGGGGGAGGGGGTGATTTTTACTTCTAGATCCACTTGCTACTATTATCCGATTTTAAGAAACAGAATATTCCACTAACTGAATACTGTGATAAAAAATTAATGAGTTTTAGCCAGATGGTCCTGGGTTCAAATCCTGGTGCCTCTAAACACCAGATGACTGGCCCTCTGAAAGTTACTTCACCTCCCTGTTCGGTTTCCCATACTGTAAACGGGAGTCGCAGGGCACATGAGTACACCCGCCAAAAAAGCTGCCGGGAGGAACCAATGCCAAGTGTGGGGAACGCGCCCCAACGCAGCAAGGCAACTCAAAACCCTGGTCAAGTACGCACGTGACGAGTGGATCCCGCTACTGAGCCACGGTCCACAGGACACCCACTCTGGCTGGTGACATGAAAGGGCCTGGGGACAGAGTGGGCATGTGGACCCATGGGAAGGCTGTTTCCTTTGGGAGAAAGGTCTCAGCTCTGGAGAGCTGCCCTCCAGTCACTGGGGCCCGGCCCTCAAAGAAGGGGTTTCCTGCACAAGCTCAAGGGCTGCGATGCCCCGAATGCCCCGTGGCCACCCCGTGCAGACCTGTGTGTGGCTCTGGTCCACCTCCCGGCGCCTGAACTGGTGGCTGAGCAGCAGGGCGCGCAGCTGGCGGTTCTGGTGCTTGATGTAGTGCTCCACGGCCGCCTGGCACGGCCGGCACAGCTTGTACATCTGCTCCAGGTGGTGCCGATACACCTCGATCTCCTCGTCGTATCTGCCCTGGGAGTTGAGGGGGGACAGAGGCTCAGGGTCTTTGGGTCGACTGAGGTCGAACCTGAGTTCACTTACAAGTGGGGTGACCATAGCGAGTCGTTCCCACTCTGATCCTGCTTCCTCCACTGCCCAGTGGGACAAACAGCCCACTGAGCATGGTGACACTGGCTACTAGGAGTAAGGGCTGGCCCAGAGCCTGGGACACAGCAGGTGAGGGGAGACACGCTAGCCCAGTTCTCACTCCAGAGGATCCCCCTGGAGGCCTGGAGCTCGAAATGCGGTCCTGCTTCAGGCCCTGCTCCTGGACGTGGGCTCCAGGAAGGCAGCGTGCCACGGAGAAGGTGGCACTGGGCTGACGCAGCCTGAACTCGGGCACACGTCCAACCCCGAAGCAGAGCCTTCCTTCCCTTAAACCCAAGGATCTGGAAGGCTCTGGAGAGCCCCTGGCTGGGCCAGGGTCTTAGGGGTAGCTGCAGGGTCCCTGGGGCTTTAACAAGAGCCCAGAAGGGATGAGTCAGTCCCACCACCCCTCCTCCTAGGGATACAGCGATGCTCCTCTCTTTCCCCATTTCCGGGGCAGCCGAATGCCTCAGTCTGCAGTGGCCAGGACGGATATCAGTTTGATCTCCTCTTGCTGGGACCAAAATGCCAGAGAAGCCGCCCTGGTTGCCAAGTCACACATGCCTTCCCTTCTTTCTGCAAATTCCCCATCTCCCCCTGCCTGGCCCTCCCTCCCTCCCAGTCTGCGCCTTGGGAAAGCCAGCATCTCTGGGTCTCAGCTCCTGAGGTCACAACCACTGGACTAGGCAAGGTCTGGCGGTAGGAAGGCAGGATTCGCTAGATAAGGCCTCTGGGATCCATGGCGGGGCCGGAAGGTGAACTCCTAACACCCAGCCGCTCAGCAGTATATCTCTTCCTTCCTCTCCCAGAAGCCAAGAGTGTCCTTTACCAACTAGAGCAAACTGCCCGGGCAGCCAGTGGGCAAGCCTGACTCAGAGACAGACTGGTTGGGCCCAATAGGGCCCCAGCTGGAACTACCTCCCTCTGCCCAGGGATGAACCCCCCTTGGACTGGCTGGCGCTGACACCTGTATGATGCTCCCAGGCCTGGAGCCAAGAGCAGAGGGACCATGAGAAAGAGGGAGCACAGGAAGCATGGTCCTAGTGAGACGGAAGATAACACACCCGGAACGAGGGGCCAGCACAGGGTCAGGGTGAGGAGGGGGCCCTGCGAGTATTCAGGACGGGAAAGCCACTGTCTGGAGAGCCCTGTGCATGCCTCTCCCAGAATCTTCTAAAGCAGCAGTCCTCAGCCTTTCTGGCACCAGGGACCCGGGCTCCTAGGAGAATCTAATGCCTGATGACCTCAGGTGGAGCTGAGGTGGTGATGCTGGGCTGGGGAGCGGCTGTAGATACAGATGACGCTTCGTTAGCTCTCCTCCTGCTGTGTGGCTTGGTTCTTAACAGGCCACGGGCCAGTACCAGTCTGTGGCCCGGGGTTTGGGGACCCCTGCTCTAAAGAACCCCCAGCCTCACCTCATCACGCGGTGCGAAGGCGGCCAGCTGCTTGATCTTGGTGGTCTGGTGGTGGCTGCACCTCCTACACAGTAGCACCTGGCTGCTCACCCATTGCTGGGGCTGTGTGGGGGCACCGGGGTTGGGTGCGCTGCTCACCACGTGGTTCAGGTGCTCCATATACTGGGCAGGGATCGGCTTGTTGTAGTCACCATTCTAGGGAAGGAGGGGGTCACGAGTCAGTGCGGGAGCCTCAACCCCAGTGAATCTCCCCAGTGGCTCAGGCTTGGTGACAGGGCAGAAGCCCCGAGCAGCGACACTCTAGAAAGTGGTGGTGGATCTCAAGCATCTCCTCCTGTCTTTCTTTACATGTGACAATTAGCAAAAGCTTGTCTTCCAAAAAAACTACAGAAAAACCCCCCGACAGGCAAGGTGCTGAGAGCACAGCCCTCATCTGGGACCTCAGGCTGGAACCGTGGTCTGGTGCAGGGGTCTGCAGACTAGGGCCTGTGGGCTGGCCTCTCGGGTTCGAGAAGTTCTCTGGGACCACAGCCACGTGCACTCGTTTACATGTTGTGCGTGGTGGCTCAGCAAGCCGAGCGGCGGGAGCCGTGCCTAGAAAGCCTGAGATGCCCTCTGCAGAAAGCCTGTCGACCCGCCACCTAGTGCAAAGCGGAGTGGGTGAGCCAGAAAGCTCTGGGTTTGAACCCCCATCTGCCAAAGCGGGGTGACTTTGGACAAGGCACCTTGGCTCCCTGAGCCTGTTTCCGCGCCCTCAGAGGAGGGGCGCGGGGCGGTGAGGCGGGGGCCTGCCCCAGGGCCGGGCCAGGCAGCGGGGTGGCCGTACCTCCTGGAAGCCGTTGTACTGCTCGCAGTGTGGGCAGTCCCAGCAGTTGCGGTTCCCGTAGGGTACCACCGTGTCCTGGCTGCAGAACCAGCAGTTGACCGTGGTGTGTGTTGGCTTCGTCCTGTGGACAAGGAAAGAGAAGAGGCAGCGGGAGACCCGGCGGGCTGAGCAAGGGCCCTGTCTGGACGTTCTGCATCTGCTGGGAGGACCGGCAAGGGGGCCACGCTGGCTCAGGCTTCTCAGCCCCCCGGCAAAGCTCCCGGCCTGAGCTGGGGAACAGCTGGAGACCCACCATATCCCTTGGCTCCAGCACGCCCATGAGGCGACCCAGGGCCACCTGCCCCTGGTGTCCTGGGGCTCAGGCATGGGGGCACCAGGCCCCAGGCTGGACAGGCCACAGGGCAGACAGGGACCAGACTCCAGGACCTCTCCTCTCCCCACGAGGCTGGCTCCTACACTGCAGAGTGGTGCTCTTGGGGAGCCTGCAGGTGGAAGGAGCCTCCTGTGCTCCACAGAAGTCCCCAGGGCTGAGGGCCAGGGAGGCTGGGGAAGCAGAGACAGCTGCCTGGCTTGCAGCTGGCCAGCCCTCCTCAGTAGAGGGAAGAGTGCGGACAGGCCACAGTGGCCTTGCTGACCACACTTGTGGTGACAGGTGGGGTCTACAGGATAATCCTAGCCCAGACACTAGGGGATCTGTGCTCC
>NW_011889265.1:114017-120143 GCF_000151845.1 Pteropus vampyrus
CTTGCAGCTGGCCAGCCCTCCTCAGTAGAGGGAAGAGTGCGGACAGGCCACAGTGGCCTTGCTGACCACACTTGTGGTGACAGGTGGGGTCTACAGGATAATCCTAGCCCAGACACTAGGGGATCTGTGCTCCGGGGCCCTCCATCTACCTCATTGGCTGTGGGGTGTGGCAACTGCCCAACAAATCCCTCCAGTCCTAGGAATCTAGACACAATGTGACAGTAACAGGTGGCAGCTGCTTGAGCCCCAGGGTCCTGGCCTTACCACTCCTGCTCCCCTGCCCTCCCCCAGAGGCCACCTCCTGTTTTGGGGCTGCTGCCTGGACCCCTGCTGCAGTGGGCAGCCATGCCGCACAGACAACCCTGCTGTCCAGAGGCAGCACAGCCCCCAGCTACCAGGGGCCAGAGTTTCCGGCTCTGCTACCTTCTAGCCGTGTGCCCAGCCTCCTCTCCAGCCTCGGCCCGAGTCTGCAAAGGGTGAGATCACGACACCCATGGCATCGCGCGTTACAAGGATCAAGCGACGTAAAGGTGCTCCGCAATGTGAAAGGCCAGCTCTGTCACTATCCTGTCCCTACTCCAGACATGGCAGCTGCCTCCTGGCCTTGCCCCTCCACTGACCACGGACAGAACTTACGAGAATTCTCCAAGACTCAGTCTTATCATCTATTGACTGGGGATAAGAACATTGCCCTCCCAGGGGGCCACATGTGACAAGTGCTTGACAGTGCCCAGCCTCAGTGCCCAGTAAATGGTAGCTACACGGGGAAGGCAGAGGGAGGTGGCGGCTCAGGGAAATGCTGCCCCATAAGCGCCCCTCAACCTACTTCTCTCCCAAGCCAGAGGGGGCAGACAGAGGTGCCAGAACCAGGAGACCCACAGAGGGCACCCGGATTGCCCCCTGCGGCCGCAGCCTCACGCCCCTGCCCCAGCTCGGCCTTGTCCTCACAATGGACAAGGACAAGAGACCGTTACATCTTGTCAAAAGCACAGGGCCAGAGGGCCCGGCCTGGAAAGAGGAGCGTCAGGCAGCATGGCGCCGTGGTCAGTGTGGCCTTTGGAGAATGTCATCCACTTCACTCATTCATCTGGCCAGTGGGGAGAGCGATAATCCCTGTCCCAAAGAGAGGCTGCTGAGAGGATCAAACGAGAGAATTAGGAAAGTGCTGAGCCTGGCAGGTGGCAGTGCAGCCAAAGCCGGAGGTGTGGACGCTGCTGCAGAGATGCCAGCACTTGGCATCCCCGGGCAACGAAGCGCAGGCTCTCTCTTTGTTAATTTGTACCTGCTTTACAGGCTTCTTTGTAATTGCACACAGTGAATCCTAGTGGGTGAGGATGCAGGCTGGTAACCTCTCTCATCTGCCCCCTGGGCCCCTCCAGCCTCACAAAGGGCCCTTCGAGCCCCTTCACCCGAGAACCCCACCCCACCACACCTGGCCTCTGGACAGAAGCCAAGCAGAAGAATGGGAGCCCATGAAAGAAGAGAGAGACCGGGAAGGAGACAAAAACACTGGCCCCGGGGAACACTGGCCAGCACGCAGGAACTGCTGCTTTGGTCCAGGGAGCCGGCCACACAGCCCCTCCCACCCCGGGAAGTCACCAGTTGCACTCTGAATCTCAGGCTCTGTTGCTAGGGAAATGAGCCTGCCTGGAAGCCAGTGGCAGGAGGGGGTGGGATCAGCCCCGGTCCCTGGGGTGGCTGGCTCCAGCTTGTCACTCTCAGCCCTTGGTAATCTCTGCTCAGTGTTGGGGGTGGTGGCCCCCCCTCGTGGCCAGAGCACCTGCGGCCTTGGCCAGGCAGGGGTCCAAGGTCAGGGAGGCCGCAGCTCCTCTGGGGGGAGGGGGGCCTGCAAGGCTCTGCAGGCCTGTGAGCGGCAGTGGACTAGCAAAACCACAGGGGGCTAGGTGCAAACCTCAGCCCGCCATGCATCAGCACTGGGCCTCCCGTGCGTTAGACATGTGGGCCAACGCCAGACGTGCCTGGGAAGGATGCACCTGACAGCTTCCACGGCCGGCCCTGCACCCACCTCCACCTGGCCTGACACAGGAACGCTTCCAATCTATTCTGAGCCAGCTTAGCCCAGGCCCTGCTCTTGCTCAGGAAAAATTCCCCCCAGCTCCCTTCAAAACCTCTCAATGCACTTCTCCAAGCCAAAACTTCTGCCCCCGCAGGACTCTGGGACAAACTATTCTTAGTGGTGGACAAGGTCTGATGTGACAAGAGAGAACATCCCTTGACAGAGAGTTAAGATGGGCCTGGAGAGACCCCCTCAGGAGGCAGCCTGGCCCCAGCAGGTGGGCAGACGGGAGGCCTGGAAGGTGCTCACCCAGCTCCCACCACCCTTGTGCTGACTCTGCTGGGGCCGGAGGGGGCTTGAGGAGGTCAAGAGCAGGGGGCCCTCGGGAGGAGCCAGGGGCAGCGGCATGCCCTGGACCCAGTCCTCCACAAGTCCCGAACACACTCTCGGGAAAAACGATGAACACATGTCCTTAACAACAGAATCACTCCTTCGGTCCTGAACACAGACGTTTGATTAAAACAAAGCTGAAGCCCTGACACCATCTCCTACAGCTGGTGTGTGCATGTGCGTGCATGCACGTGTGTTCTAGGAGTGAGGCCACCACTCTGAGGGCTGCGGCTCCAGACCCTAGGCCCAGGACCCTGCCAGGGGTTGGGCACGTGCTGCAAGCCCAGTGCTGTGCACACGGAGGACACACTGGGTGGGGCTCAGTCTCTGTCTGGGGGAAGCCAGTTTTCGCCAGGCCCTGAGAAGTGCCCAGCCTCCCCCAATGGGCCTGGCACATTGCTTGTGACCTGGGCACCGTGTTCTGGCCCAGTGGGGTCTGGAAGATGATCCCTCTGGTCAGCGTCTGGCGGGGACCCAGGAGGACATCCAGGACCATCCTAGATGTCCTAGATGGGCCCTTAGGTGGCTCCTTGCTTGCTCCTGTGTCTTAAGTGGGCAACACATGTTGTCCTATCCAGCTGCGAGAATCCGAGAAGGTGCCTCCTGGGCTGCAGTGACAGCGACACCGAGATGCCAGGACCCAACGGGCCTCCAGCCCTTCGCCTTTAGGTCCAGACAGAACACGCTTGAGTCTACACCGAGACAGCCCCCAACCCCACCTCTCTGGGGCACGCCTGGCCTGAGGTGTGTACACACCGCCCCCCTCCCCATTCACCTCGGTGCAACCGTGTTACTGAGCTAGGCTTACAGAGAGGCAGCAATAAGCAAACTCTGCACTTCCGACTGGGACACAAGGACAAGAACAACAACCTCACAGGGCAGCTGGTGACAGATGTCACTGGAGAGAGGCCAAACAAGTGGAGCATCTGCTGTCACCCAGAGAACAGGTTTGCTGGCCAGCAAGGCAAGAGGAGTGGATGGAATTCAAACAGGCGGGGCTGCTGGGCAAAGGGAGGGCCACCCAGCGTGCACCCAGCGTACACCCGGCGAGCAGTGTCCTCCCAGCGTGCCACACCGGGACAGCACAGAGAGAGGCGAATGGGAAACAGATGCCCTGGGTGCCAGGACAAAGCCCTGCTACTTAACCTGGAGGCTGCATCCTCTCGGTGTCCCAACATGACAAAGGGGACAATGCAGTAAACACCTATGGGTGCCTCAGGAGGTACCTGAGGTTTCGAGCAGGGACGTGTCAGCGGAAGATGGATCCTGGATGCAGTGTGGAGCAGCAGAGTCTGAGGGTGGGATGGGCACAGGAAGCCATCACCACTGCCTCAATCCAAGGCGAGTAAGCCCAGGGAAGTGTAATTCGGGCTTGCGCCCTGTGACGGTGCTGACAGCTGTGGGCTCCCGTGGGGGCGGAGGGCAGCCAAGGCACTCAGTGCAAACCCGGAGCGCCAGGCTTGCTCAGGGCAGAAGCCCAACCTTCCAAGCCTTCGTTCCCTCAGCTGCAGGATGGGGAGTACAATAGCATCTGCGCACGCTTCACCAGGTGGCACCATGCAGGTGCTTCCCCATGCCACCAGCATGAAATCGTCAATAATTACCCGGTCAGGAGACTCCGCAGGTGGGGACGCCGGACCGGCCTGCCTGAGGCTCTGGGAGCACTGCAGCCCTTTGGAGAGGGGACCTCTTTTTGCAGCCCCTCAGCCAGTCGTCCCTCCATGTGCTGAGCCCACAGACACCCACCAGGCCAAGTCACTGTCCCAAAACAACTCCCCTCATGTACCCTCTCAAGGGTCATTCGAAACCTGTGCTGTGGCCAAAGCCATTGTTCCTCGCTGTCCCAGTTCCCCTCCCCAGAAGGAGAAGGGCTCAGTCTCTGTGGGGGCTGCTCTTTCTTCCACATCGTGACAGTGGCCAATGTGTGACCCCCCCAGACAACAACCAGTGCTCTACGAGCATCTCAGAGCATCATGGGAAGGGCTGGTCCTTCTCAGCCCAACAGGACCCAAAACCACACCACTGGTGTTGTGCCAGTGGAGTGGGAAGCCTTCCAGGCACCCTCCTGGCTCCCCTCATGCCAGCTCGCCCAACGCTGCACCACGGTCCTGTCTCTGGGAGAGGAAACAGTATGGCTGGCAGCCCAGGAGGGGAGAAGGACCCAAGGACAGCCACAGCATGAGACAAGGGAACGTGGACGCAGTGGGCAAACCTGGCCACGTCACATACAACCGAGGTGCTGCGGAGCTGGGGAGCAGTGCCCAGGCTCTGACCCTTGGGCCGACATTCTCCCGCCTTGGGTTAACCGGGAGGCAGCAGCGTGTTCGCCTGTGCCTGCTTCTGCCGTCATCACGCTCTGGGATTCTGCAAATCGCCTTGTACCTCTGCACCTCAGCCCCCTGGTGTAGATAGAACATGACTGGTTTGAACCAGCTGACCCTGCGAGCCCCTCCAGCTTCCAGAAACGGGGCAAGAACCGGGACACGTAGAGACGTGGGTTGTCAAGGACCCTTTGTGTTGAGAGTTCCCTCAGTTCCCCACTGCCCTTTCCTGGAGGCCGCCCCCTCCTCAGGCTGCCAGTCTGGCTCATCCTGCAGATGCAGCTAATGTCCCTCCTACCCCTTCCTCCTCCAGGAAGCCTGTGACTCAGTCACCCCCACACTTTTTCCCCTTGGGTGAGAAGCAGTACATAGTGGTATTTAAAAAAGAACAGCCAGGCTGCCCAGGTTCAAATCCCAGCTCCACCACTTGCTGCCAAGTGACTGCTCACAAATGCCTTCGCTTCTTCCACCCAAGACGAGCCTCTCACATCTCTTGTTGAAGCTAAAAACCACCACTGACCCCGACATGTTCTCACAACCCCACCTTTGCCCCCTGACCCCTGGAAAGGTGGATCTGATGGAGAAACAGTCAGGATGCGCGAGTCCCTGCTGAAGCAAGAGGCCATTAGGAACTTTTGCTCCTGACAATGAAGGTTCTTGATTGGCCAGCTCTGAATGGGGGTGAGCATGATTTCTGAGCCTGGGCCAGAGCTGGGGGCGGCCATGAACCAGCTCAGCAGCAACCGCAGCCCACTCTAAACACCTCTGAAGTGTGTCAGGCTCTCCCGTTCTTGGACACAGCAGAGCCCAGCATTTAGGAAGGCAGGCTCCAGGGCCAGGCTGCTCCCCATCACACCCCACTCTTCTAATAAGTTTCCCCAGCTCTTCTGTCTCTTAGCTTCTCAAGGGGGAGCAGGGATTGTGACTCTGAAATGGGCTAATATGAGATTAGAACACCACCTGAGACGGCATATGCAGACCATAAAGTGCCACCTAATATCGTGCCACCCCAACGTGCTCCCGAAGACCAGGGAGCGAGGCTAAGGGCGGAAAGCAGTCAGAGCGCAGTCTGATCCCGCTAGATTCTCACGCGCGGTTTGGGGAGCCCGGGTGGGTGTGGGGGGAGGCCCTGGAGACCCTGCGGCTTGGCCAGCACACGTCTCCATGAGGGAGGAAGTTTGTAACTCACATGCCGGCTGCCCTCGCCCACCTGGAGTCCCTAACCCACTCCTCAGCCGCTTCCCGATGAGACTTCCAAACCCGGACTCCTCTGGGGGGATGGGGGACGTGCAGAGCGGGTCTTAGCACGTGGGCACACAGGCCCGTCCCCCACCGCGACGCTGCGGCCTCGCCGGTGCGGGCAGGGAGGGGCCGTGCGGCCCGGGAGCCCGCCAAGGC
>NW_011889265.1:121761-125031 GCF_000151845.1 Pteropus vampyrus
GTGAGAAGAGACACACCCCTTGCAATAAGCTTGGCACATACTGGGTAGGCAGTGAGGGTTTTAAAAATCTTTATATACATGACTACTTAAAAATAAATTCCCAATGACTAAGCTTGTGGAGAAATAAATAAATCATGAGATTTCTCCCTTAACATCTCAAACAGTGGTATTATTTCCCATTTGAAATCCAACAAGCCCCTTTACAGAAGCATCACTTCCTGCTTGTTCTCTTCCGACTTTTGGACTCATGTTTCTTTCATTTTAGGAAAGGAGAAGCAAGTGGAGAAATAACCTATACTAGGTCAACATCAAATTTATCAGTTCAAGAATGTATAAGTGAAAATCACCTCCAAATAATTCTCTTACCCAATTAATGAATATCAAGCAACTTAATTTTAAATCTTCGTATTGGGTGAAATCTTGAGGAAAAATTCAGGTTTTAATATGCATATTAAAATAGGGAGATGTTGCTAAGTGCGACTATCAAACAGTTAAAATGAGGTTCCGGAACAAGACTGTATTGAAGCAGCACTGAAACTTGACTACAAGTCATTTGACTTCTACGTAGTTGTTGACAGTTACAGCAATTGTACTTGAGAACTCAACACTGCCAACCAGCCTTCTTCATGACTAAAGGCGAACAAAATTAAACTTGATCTGAACAGTTAGAAAATCTCCTCATCCCTACCAGAGTATCTGCAACTCCAATGCATCTATTAGTCAAAAACATCTTTCTAGGTATTCAGATTGAAAAATGACCTAATGTATAATATGTGCAAATTCCAGCGAAAGGGCTGAGGAAAGACTATCCACCTTACCTGCCTTCTGTCTTATCTTTTTGTGTCTTATTAAATTTCCTTTTCAAATGGGAAGTGGGGGGCGCTTGCAATTTTGGCTAATTTCTCATTTCTGGGATTTTTTTTTTTTTTCAAACTTTGCACTAGGGTTCAAACACCACCAACACTTTCTATCAGAATAAAAGCAAACTGCTCCTCTTCTCCGCAGCAGAGACTCAAGGTCAGGATTAAGGATCTGAGGAAATGTCAATCACCCAACACACTTGGCAGCTTGGGAGGCCACACTCCAACACACTGACAGCGTACCTGGGCTTAACTTAGGCTTAACTTCTGGAAATATGCCCAGGAGCAAGGCCACTGGTAGGCAGGTCTTTAAAACTCTTGCTTTTGGTTCAAATTGGGTATAGAGGATAACTGCAGAAAAATGTTCATACTTTAAAAATATTTAGTGTCAGAAAGTTGTACTAATTCTTTTTTTTTTTTAACTCAGCAGCCTGAAAGCTTAGATTATCAATTTGTATGAGACTTGGAGATGTATATAGAAAAATAGCTGGAAAGTCTGTCCTGCTCTGCCCGGTGCCATCAAAATGATATTTCTTACTCCTCCAGTGCAAGATTTTATGTTCAGACTGGAAAACAAGTGTACTTTCACTTTAGAGTTTTTTATGCATTTCTAGGGTTACGTTTCACTGAAGTCCTTAGCTATACTTTATAGTACAGTGAACATAAAAGAGGACACAACCAAATTTATACTTAAATTAAGTGGCATGATTTAATTTAGTTTCTGCTTGATCCTGAATCCTCATAAGTTAAAAAAACAAAAGTTATAATTAACCATTAGCGTTAATGAATTTAAACCTTCCAGAAAACATGAATCCAAAAGGAAATGTCCGACAGGTGACATGAGCCACATATTTTATGGCCCTTCCTGTTTCAGTCTCAAACATTCTAAACATCAATGGAAAAAAAAAAAATTCTCTATTGAGTTTTTCAGTTTTATTCTTCTAGAGCACAATTTTCTGTTACTGAGGATGGTCTTCTAAGAGGTACACAATTAACTCATAGGTAGACAACACAATGGCAGTGTTTGGTATCTGCCGGATGAGCTGGGCAAAGAGTCCTCTATAAAAGGCAAGGTAGCCTTCTTCCCGAAAGACCAGCCGAGCAGTCTGGACAAAAGACTTATACTTGGTGCCCTCCTCCCGGAGCCGCGTCCTTATGACTTCTGCAGAGAGAAAAACATACTTTATGTAACAAATCAACTGCATTTCCAGGCAACACCAGGAGACGACTGAAAGCACGCAGCTTTGTAACTGTCAACGCACACCTCTGCCCGTTTGCCACCCCAGCTCTGTTTGGACAGCATCGTCCCATAGAGACAATAAAAGGTTAAGATCTGTTTAGAACATTTTCTAACTCTAGATAGGATAAGGTACAAAGTATACTTTATCCATACAAAGTATAAAATAACTTTTAAGGGATTAAAGAAAGCTTAGTTTAAATAGGACTTAATTTTAAGATAGTTGATGGTTTTCTACTCCTGATTAAGCAAACATTGCAATTTCACTGAAGGGGGACTCTGTGTTCAGTAGGACAATATCCTCCATGAGAGTTTATTTTCATGTACTCCCCAACTTTCTCCTCCTTCTAGAACCTTCTCCACTCTGTCCAGATTAAACACAGCCTCCTCCTTTTTGAACCTTTGCCCACCTGGCCCTCCCTCGCCCAGGCACCCACAGCATGACACTGTCTGTCACTCCTTGCCATTGCTTGTCAAGCAGACCTCTGCACACGCTTTGGTCTCCCTCCCACAGAAGGCACCCCAAACTCCTCTCCATGACCCCTGAGGAAGCTCAGTGCCCAGCACAAAATGGGGACTGAATTACCTGTTATTGAGTGCACCACGGGCATTTGTCATAGCTGACAATGCAGCAGACTTTTGAAAAACAAAACTTGTTTTTTGTGACATGATCAACTATTTTTTTTAAATGGTCAGAAAGACATTAAGCTTCTAATTTCTTAAAAAATAAAACCCAAAGTAGCCTTACTCAGTACTACATTCAAAGGGGAAGCTGAGAGACTTTTTTTTTTTAAAGTTTGGCTCCCATGTAATTTTTGTATATTGTGGAATTTTAAATAAAATCCAGATATTTGGCTTCTGTGAAAACATCATGGGGCTCGCATTCTACACAGCAAGTGTTGGCCACCGTCAGCTGAGGCTGAGTGATGCCAAGTCCCTGCGTGCTCAGTTCCTTTACACCTGCAGGCATTTACATTTCATTCGCGCTACGGGTCTAGATATACTGACGAATGACATAAACCTGACGGCTGTCTTAGTAATCTGGGAGAGAAGGCGACACATACCGTGCGGATAAGCGATACAGGAGGCACAGCCCTTAGAAACAGCAGCAGCTGCCATGAGTCCAAAAAAATTTGTGGAATTCTTTTCAGTCCCATTTGTAGAAGGGGCTAA
>NW_011889265.1:126251-129023 GCF_000151845.1 Pteropus vampyrus
CTGCTCTAATGGCTCTCCTCTGCCTCAAAGAGAAAGCCCAGGTCCCGACTCCAAATTCCTTCCCAGGGCTTTTGAGGACATGGCCTCCGCTCACTCTCCAGCCGTCTTTCTGTAACTCCCTCCCTCTCCAGCACTCACGCGTTCACTACACTCTCGCCACACTTCCCGGCCCTCGGCTGCCCAGGATTAACGACACCTTCTTGCCTCCAGATGCTCTCTCTGGGCACAGGGTCCTCTCTACAGCACTCTTCGCTGCGGCTAGTTTTCAGACAGTAGGGTGGACGTCGCTGCCACAGGGGGCCCCCCAGTTCCCTCTCTCCGTCCATCCTGCCTAGACTGCGTTAGGGACCCTCCAGGGTCCTGTAATACTTCAGGCCCCTCATCCCACCAGCCTACAACTCTTTCTATTTTCTGTAAAGCTCTTTCTGGAGTTGAGTTTCTTATTCCCTGTTCCCCCACTGACTAGTGCACAGGAAGCATGCCAGGAATACTCACTGTTGAAGGATATGTTAAGAGAGTCCACCCAAACAAAGTTTAAAGTGTCCTGAGCATGGACCGCTACTAGGTAGATTTGAAAGAATGTACAGAATGGCTCTTAGCTGACTCGTGCATTTACTTACTACTGAACAGAAGAGGTGTATATTACCAAATCATACATTTTAAAAACATTAACAACTGTATTTCAATAACTGGTTTCCATTGCTTCTAAAAATATCATTCTAAAAAAGGCCTACAGGCTTCACCAGGCTAACCAAGGAATCACGCATCATAGGGAAGAGTTTCGGGGCAGAAATCTAGTGTATCTGGAGAGTAAAGTGACCCTTCTGACACCTGAAGGTGTTTGCTGTTCTGCCCTTACTGGCATCTTCCCACTTGGAAGAGAAGCCAGCTGGAGAAGAGCCCTCAGCGCTCCAACCGGGGTGGGTCGGGCAAGGGCAGAGGTCCACTCGCCGAGAGGAAGTCAGGACGCCATTCAGGGGTTGCAACCGGGTGAACTTCCGATCTCCCTTTGTGTGTTATTTCTGGTGGTGTCTGTCTCCCCACGATGCCTGACAGCACAAATCTCAAAACAAAGACGTTTCTACACAGGCTCACGTTCAGAAAAAAACAAGGATGGGGATGGCTAAGGACTTGGTACACCTCACACTTCGCAGGTGGAACTGCGGGAAGGAAAAAACCCCCAAGAACCCTTATATTAAAGAAAGAACAATTAATAACTTACTTCCGTTCTAGCTGCATCCGAGTTTTAACCATCCATATAGGATTCATTAAGGAATTTGTGACAAAAGCTGGAGGAAAAAGAACAGAAAAATGTCATCACTGAACACCGTTGATGCTGATTAAAATTGTCTATTCCGTCTGATAAACTTTGAAATTAGGCTGTCAATAGTTTAGCAATAAAAATGGGTGGTGGGAAGCAGTTACATTTCTATTGCGGGCGGAAACTGTAGTCCTGGAAAATGTACTATGTCCGACCCAAAAGAAATCTTTCAAGTTTCTGGAGCCCTGGCTGGCGTTTCCAGCCTCCAGGTGGTGCTGTTGACACTTCTGTTAAGTGGTCCCTACGGTAAAAATCAAACTTCCAAAAACTCACTTGATAAGCTTCAGGTCCAGAAATAATTTGTTTTAAACAGTTGCTGATCTAATCCAAACTGTTACCTTATATCAAACTGAAAACAGAAAAAAACTAAATCTCCATTTACTTGAATCCAAACTTAGACATGTTAATACCTGACTAATCACTTTAGGAAACTGAAGTTTTATGACTGATCTGCTTATAGAAACCATTATTTTAGTAAGTCTCTCCGATTTTAATATTGTTAATCGTTCCAGACCAACCACCCTCCTCCTCCCCCTGCCAAAGAAAGGGCGGTATCATGGTATTAGCCTGACACACAGGGACATTTTTCATCCCCTCTACTGTCCCAAGCAGATTAATTAGATACCAGGAACCTAGATAGTGGTTTAAAAAACTCCCTCCAGGTCCGCTTTATTTTCCAAGGGTTCTTCTAACTTAATTTTGCAAAAGTGACAAAACTGATAAAATAGCTTTTAGCTCATGGCTAACTCGCTGCTGGTCTCGTAAGTGAAGACTGACCTGTCTCGCCCCCACGCTTCCTCCTCGGTAGAAGCGCCTCACTGTGTGCAGCAGCTTTGCTTACAATGTTTATCTGGGCTCCCGAAATTATTGTCTACAACTACTCAGAGGGGTTACCGGCACTTCCATTTGGAGTAAGAGAGGCAGACGGAACTGGTGTATACATTTGAAGGCTGGCAGAAGGTGGAACTTTTTCATAAAACGCCAAATTAAGTTCTCTAAAATACCTTTCTATTTAAATGGACATGAACCTTATATATAAAAAGACATAACCTCCTCTCAGCAATCAATCTGCGAGTCCGTGTATTTTGCCAACTATTTCCTGAGGAAAAAAATCCTGTTATGAATTTTTTATAGTGAGTGGAATGACTCCCTCAAGAGAACGGGAGTGGCCTGATCTGTCACCGGCCCACTAAAAGACCTCCACTATGAGCCCCAAACTCTCATCGTAGACTCCAAATGGTAAGGACAGAAGTGGCAAGTGTGCACGGCGTGTGCTGGGTCCCATGGAGACTCACGAAAAAAGCAGCTCCAACTTTAGAAAATAACTCCATGAAATAGAGACATGAAAACACATTAAAATTCCTTTAAAAGAAGCATACCACTAACAACTAGCATGTACAGAACATGTATATTTTGAGGGAGAATAAAAAGCTTTAGTGGTCAAAGAAACA
>NW_011889265.1:129073-131565 GCF_000151845.1 Pteropus vampyrus
AGTTGCTGATCTAATCCAAACTGTTACCTTATATCAAACTGAAAACAGAAAAAAACTAAATCTCC
Organism: Pteropus vampyrus; assembly: GCF_000151845.1. NCBI lineage: Eukaryota > Metazoa > Chordata > Mammalia > Chiroptera > Pteropodidae > Pteropus > Pteropus vampyrus. The sequence continues at coordinate 129,139 of NW_011889265.1, forward strand.
ATTTACTTGAATCCAAACTTAGACATGTTAATACCTGACTAATCACTTTAGGAAACTGAAGTTTTATGACTGATCTGCTTATAGAAACCATTATTTTAGTAAGTCTCTCCGATTTTAATATTGTTAATCGTTCCAGACCAACCACCCTCCTCCTCCCCCTGCCAAAGAAAGGGCGGTATCATGGTATTAGCCTGACACACAGGGACATTTTTCATCCCCTCTACTGTCCCAAGCAGATTAATTAGATACCAGGAACCTAGATAGTGGTTTAAAAAACTCCCTCCAGGTCCGCTTTATTTTCCAAGGGTTCTTCTAACTTAATTTTGCAAAAGTGACAAAACTGATAAAATAGCTTTTAGCTCATGGCTAACTCGCTGCTGGTCTCGTAAGTGAAGACTGACCTGTCTCGCCCCCACGCTTCCTCCTCGGTAGAAGCGCCTCACTGTGTGCAGCAGCTTTGCTTACAATGTTTATCTGGGCTCCCGAAATTATTGTCTACAACTACTCAGAGGGGTTACCGGCACTTCCATTTGGAGTAAGAGAGGCAGACGGAACTGGTGTATACATTTGAAGGCTGGCAGAAGGTGGAACTTTTTCATAAAACGCCAAATTAAGTTCTCTAAAATACCTTTCTATTTAAATGGACATGAACCTTATATATAAAAAGACATAACCTCCTCTCAGCAATCAATCTGCGAGTCCGTGTATTTTGCCAACTATTTCCTGAGGAAAAAAATCCTGTTATGAATTTTTTATAGTGAGTGGAATGACTCCCTCTAGAGAACGGGAGTGGCCTGATCTGTCACCGGCCCACTAAAAGACCTCCACTATGAGCCCCAAACTCTCATCGTAGACTCCAAATGGTAAGGACAGAAGTGGCAAGTGTGCACGGCGTGTGCTGGGTCCCATGGAGACTCACGAAAAAAGCAGCTCCAACTTTAGAAAATAACTCCATGAAATAGAGACATGAAAACACATTAAAATTCCTTTAAAAGAAGCATACCACTAACAACTAGCATGTACAGAACATGTATATTTTGAGGGAGAATAAAAAGCTTTAGTGGTCAAAGAAACAGAAACAAAGTTATGAACTGATCTCAAAAACTCACATTTCATCAGTTCTAACATACAGCTTTAGACAAACGATTTTATGTTTGTTTGTTTGTTTGTTTATTTATTTATTTTTAACGCCTACATCATGGGGTCTTCCTAGGTGGTCTCCCATCCAGGTAACTAACCAGGCCCGGCCCTGCTTAGCTTCCGAGATCAGACGAGATCGGGCACGTTCAGGGTGGCGTGGCCGTAGACTAGAAAAGTGATTTTAGATGCAACAGAAGCAGAGAGCAATTTTCTAATTCCTGGCAAAAGCTGCCGGGCACAACATAGGCTTTAGGAAAGTGAGTGGCGTGTCTCCGCTCACCGGAGTAACGACATACCTGCAGAGCCCGCCGAGAAGATGTGCACAATGTTGCTGTCGGGCACGAAGATGCCGTTGAACTGCTCTTTGGCTTTGGAGTAACAGGCAAAGTACACAGCCCTGTGGGAACCAAGAGAAGGCGGTAAAGACGGCGGACACACACGGCTCCCTCCGCGACCTCTGAGAAGTCTAGGGAAATAACTTGGGAAAGAAGTTCATGTGCAATCAAGAGCTTGACCTTATCTGTGCTAAAAGCAAAAGCTGGTGCGGGCGCCTTCAGGAAGCTCTTTCTCGTCCCTCTAGACAGTATTCAGTGATGATGCAAGTGTCAAAATAAGGAGAATGAGACTCTGGGCAGAGACATATGAAGGCCATTTAAATTCTTTATTCTGGATAAATGCCAATCCTTTGAGCTCCAACATATACTGTACCTTTAACATTTTTTAATATTTCTAAAACGTACCACACTTGTCCTGCCTTATACCAAATAAGTATGTGTAATCTGGGGGATGCTGAAGCTGCTGCCTTAGAGAACATGCCAGGGGTGGGAGCACACGCATTTTAATAAAATAACTAGACGCTCTTTCTCACACACACACTAAAGACACGCCAATAGCTGTCACTATTTCTATTTGTCAGATGTATTTAAGCAAATCCTACACAGAAAAAGCAGCTGGCCACCCAGCAGTCCCGCACGCAGGGAGCCCGCTGAGAGGGTGATGCTTACCTTGATGGCGCAACTCCAACCAAATTTGGACCCAAGCCTCTAAAGAGTGACTTTGGTCCCTCCTTCTCCAAGATTGACCTGAATAATAAGAAAAGAGGTATCTTTAAAATCCTCAGGTAAGGCCCATGCAAAACCAGGTGTCAGCCTTCACATTAGCTCTTTGGATAAAGAAAAAATTATTGACGAGCCCCCAGACCTCGTCTGTTATATTACAATATGGTATCAGAAGGCTGAAGAATGTGGCATAGAACACTCTTTTGAGGCATTTTCTTCCCACTCCAAT
>NW_011889265.1:131615-148509 GCF_000151845.1 Pteropus vampyrus
GGCTCCCTCCGCGACCTCTGAGAAGTCTAGGGAAATAACTTGGGAAAGAAGTTCATGTGCAATCAAGAGCTTGACCTTATCTGTGCTAAAAGCAAAAGCTGGTGCGGGCGCCTTCAGGAAGCTCTTTCTCGTCCCTCTAGACAGTATTCAGTGATGATGCAAGTGTCAAAATAAGGAGAATGAGACTCTGGGCAGAGACATATGAAGGCCATTTAAATTCTTTATTCTGGATAAATGCCAATCCTTTGAGCTCCAACATATACTGTAACTTTAACATTTTTTAATATTTCTAAAACGTACCACACTTGTCCTGCCTTATACCAAATAAGTACGTGTAATCTGGGGGATGCTGAAGCTGCTGCCTTAGAGAACATGCCAGGGGTGGGAGCACACGCATTTTAATAAAATAACTAGACGCTCTTTCTCACACACACACTAAAGACACGCCAATAGCTGTCACTATTTCTATTTGTCAGGTGTATTTAAGCAAATCCTACACAGAAAAAGCAGCTGGCCACCCAGCAGTCCCGCACGCAGGGAGCCCGCTGAGAGGGTGATGCTTACCTTGATGGCGCAACTCCAACCAAATTTGGACCCAAGCCTCTAAAGAGTGACTTTGGTCCCTCCTTCTCCAAGATTGACCTGAATAATAAGAAAAGAGGTATCTTTAAAATCCTCAGGTAAGGCCCATGCAAAACCAGGTGTCAGCCTTCACATTAGCTCTTTGGATAAAGAAAAAATTATTGACGAGCCCCCAGACCTCGTCTGTTATATTACAATATGGTATCAGAAGGCTGAAGAATGTGGCATAGAACACTCTTTTGAGGCATTTTCTTCCCACTCCAATATGATTCTTCAAGTTGGTTAAATTTATTATTTTCAATGGCTCAATTTTCATGGTACCCAAGATCATTTGTATTTTTAAATTAGGGTCCTCTCCAATTAACCTCCTTTTCGAACTGAGGATTTTCCTTTATTTGGTCATTATTACCTCTGATTTGACAGCATTCCGAGTTGGTCAAGCTCACAAATAATCCTATAGTTTTTAAAAGAGTTACATCATGTTTTACCTTCATTATGACATTGAAGGTTAAGATAAAAAGATACATTTCACTTTATGGAAAAGATATTCCTAAAAAGCTAATAGTAAAGGGAATCCTGCCAATTCTATTTCTACCAACTTCCACTCTTTCCACAGAGAAAAGGTTTCCAAAACCAGGCTGAAATTTTTGGTGCGTAAGAGGTTAAGTTGACGTTTCGGTTCCCGGAATGTTGATAACTGCTGGATAACGCTAAAGTTTCACCCACTTGAAGTTTTCTTTCCTGTTCTTTCCTTCCTCAGATCAGTGTCATTTTCATGGTCTAGGTTGTCTGAATGTACAAACTAAAGAAAATTCTGAATCTTAGCTTCTCCTCTCCAAATTTTTGGATGCTTATAAACAATTTCAATTGCTTGAAAATAAAGAATATTGATACCTTTAAGAGCTTTCCTAAAAAGCAGCAGGCTAGTAATTAGACAAGAAAAAAAGAAATAAAAGGTATCTAGGTTGGAAAGGAAAACCTAAAACTATCCTTTTTCACAGATAGTATGTTATATACAGAAATACTAAGGAACCCACTAAAAAATTACTATAATAAACAAGTTCATCGAGGTTGCAGGATACAAGATCAATTTGCAAAAAAAATAATTGTATGTCTACACAGTAGCAATGGACAATCTGAAAATGAAAATAAAAAGCAATTCCATTTACAATAGCATCGAAAGAATAAAATACTCATCTACAGAGACATGAAGTAAATGAGTGGTTTCCAGTGGCTGGGGGAGGCGAAAACGGGGGATGACTGCTAATGGGTACATGTTTCTTTCTGGCTTGTTGAAAATGTTCTAGAATTAAGATATGGTGATAGTCACGTAACTCTGTGACTATAATGAGAACCATGAACTATATACTTTAAACAGATAAATTTTACGGTATGTGAATATCTTAATAAATTGGCCATTAAAAGATAGTAAACTAGATCTCAGTTCCATTTATATAATTAAATTACGTCAAAACATTAGGAAGACAACAGTTTTATTTTCTAATCATAAAATCTTTTCCTTACTGGCAGGTATAAACCCAGGCCCTTTTAAGTGATCTCAAGCTACACTCTTGGTTTGTGTGGTCCAGACTAAATCCTCTGGCCCCTGCTCAGTGTCACATAAAGGCACTCTGTTCAACACATTAGACAACTGGGGAGGCACATTTCACTATAAGAACAGTGTAAGTTTCTCTTCCTTTCATGGCTTCTGGGCAAGGTTAAAGCAACGTATTTAAAATGAGACCTAGCCATAACAACAAAATATTAATTCGACAAAAAAAAGGAAGTACTGATGAACACTATAAGTATGAACCTTATACACTGTATGATTTCATTTACATGAAAAATCCAGAGGAAACAAATCTATAGAGACAGAAAGTAGATTCGCGGTTGGTTGCCTCGGGCTGAGACTTAGGGGTGGGGGATACGGATGGACTACGAATGGGTGAGGGGTTTCTCTTAGTGAGGTGGAAATGTTCTAAAAGCACACTGTAGAAATGCTTGCATGAAACTCTGTGAACATACTAAAAACAGTAAACTGTATGCTTTATATGGGCAAGTTGTATAGAATGTGAATCACATCTTAAAGCTGTTAAAACAATGGCAAGGAGAAAAAAAGGCTCACTGAAGAAGGTCAAGAGCACAGGGGCTGGCAGGAACGAAGTTTAAAACAAAATTTAATTCTTGTGTAAATCCATCGCTTCCAAGAGATAACTGACAAAACTGGAATGTGGACTGTTGATCAGTTAAAAAGTAGGATGTCAATATTAAATTTCTTAAATTTGAAATTGTACTGTTGTTTTAAGAAAATATGCTTGTTCTCAGGAGATAAATGCTGAAGAATTAAGTGGCAAAGGGGCATAATGCGTATAATCGATTTTCAAATGTTCAGAAAAAATAGGTATATATATATATAGAACAAACACAAAAAAACAAATGTGGCAAATGTTAAAAATTGGTGACTCAAGGTAAAAAGTATCAACAAGTTATTTGTACCATTCCTGTAACTTTTCTGTAAATATGAAATTATTTCCTTAAAAAAAATAAGCTATAGGCCACAGGTTGTAAAAATACCGAGACTAATGATTATAGCTCAAAAAGTCACAGAAACAAAGGTTGGGGGGTAAAGATGATTTCTGGGTTTCTGCAAACCTAACACGCTAAAGGAAGTTTGTGAAGTTTCAGTGAATTTTCGCACTGGCCCAAAATAAGTCATTCAGCCTTTCACAGAGACATGAGAATTTAGTGTTTTTCACTCTAAATACTTCTGCTCTCTCTCGACACAGGACTGAGATTTAAAAGAGCCCAGCTCTCTGAACAAAAACTTTTCTAAATAACATCTTCAAGTGCCCTACACCTTACAGTATGTACAAGACTTTCAAGTGGTCAGCACATTAAAAATGTTTCAAGTTTAGGTTCTATCTGTGGTTGTCATTGTGTACACTCTGCACCCAGCCCAGGAGTCATTTAGACACAATGAAGGGATTCTCTGGCTCCAGGAAGCCTGAAGCCTCTCATCTATAATGCAGGAGAGAACGCGTGTCCTCAACTGACCCAGGCCTCCTAACCACTGCAGAAACAGTCTCCACAGCGACACACATTAACAGTGGGCAAAAGGTCAAATTTGTTACATAATTCAAACTCCCAACCTTTCTGGATGTTTACAAAACTTTTCTAGAACAATCAAGTTCCTACTATAAACGGTACACTTCAAACTCAAAATAAAGCATGTTAGGATCCGGGCTCATTTTCCCACAGTCACGTAGACTTTCGTTTAGGGAAGAAATGCAAAAAGAAACAAGGGTCTTATTTGAAGTAGTTCATTTTCCTCACTAGTTTTAGATCGTAATCCAAGACAAAGATCTCTGAACATATCGGTTTATTCTTATAAGGAAAAGACTAGCTCACTAATATATTATTTTTCAGATTAAAAGGTACCTGACTAAAAATTACCTCAGTAATGTAAAAAATAGGAGGAGTTTGGGGAAAAAAAAAAGATCAAGTCATAAGCAGATACTGGAAATAAATGACATATTATTATCTTTTGGCAAATTTAACAGTGAGAGCTTTGATGTGTTAACATCTTGCCTTTTTTTCTTTTTAACTATACTCAAAATATAAAGATTATTAATGCTGCAGTGAAGAACATTTTTTCTCTAACAGGTTAACCGAACATGACACAAGCAAAAGCTGATTTACATTTTGAAAAATAAACTTCCTGTAATCAAATTCTGTTGCCTGTTGAGTCTTTTAAAGTAGTTCCTTCTGCAGGAGTAAGGCTAATAATAAGCAACTTAACTGTCATCATTGCCTTGCTTGGGTACGGTTCATGGAAGATTCAGAAAGCCATCCAATAACCCAGGTAAGAGAAGAGGGCCTGGCTTCGACCGGAGTGGTGTGACAGTGAAAAGGAGCCAGCTGCCATCAACCACCCTAAAAGACGTGGCCTCTTTGCCGGCACACCGTCTTGACGTGAGTACTCAGTGACAGACCACTTTAGAACCTATTAACAGGAACAGACATACATTTCCCCTGAAGAGCGAGTATGCTTTCTTCGGATGAGAATTATGTAATGTATCCCCCTTTTTGCCTTGGCTGCCCGGAAACTCAGTTATAAATCTTATGTTTAAAAAGTACAGGAAGTGCGCACTATGACAGCAGCTAGTATTTACTATTTACGCGTGTGTGTGTGTGTGTGTGTGTGTGTGTTGGGCTCTTTACACGCAACATCTTACTGATGTGCCAAAACCCATCGATTCTGTTTGTACTGAATGCTTGCTGTGTGACAGGCAACATTCTAGGTGGTTGGGGACCCCTCGGTGATCAAAACGAAGGCCCACCTCTGAGGCACTTCCATTCTGGTCGGGACAGGGAGAGGAAATAAACAATGTAAATAAATAAGCTACGCTGTACGCTGTACGTTAGATGGAGGTAAGTGCCCTGGATGAACATGGGGAGAGAAAGGGGGAGAGGGCGTGAGGGAAGGGCTCAGTTTAAGAGCATGGTGACTGCAAGATCTTCCTGCAAAGGTGACAGCTGGGAGCCAGCCTTGCATGATAACCTCCGTCCGGGACCAAGGCCCTAAGGTGGAATGTGCTAATGTTCTCCGCCTTTTAAAGGGACAGCAAGGAGGCCAGTGTGACAGCTGAAGGGGAGCGGGGACGGGAAACATCAGAGAAGTGATGGGAGGGGTGACAGCAGCGTAGAGACTGGCAGGCCGCAGGGACAACTCCGCTCCTACTGGGAGGGAGAGGGTAGCCTCTGGAGGGATCTGAGAAGGGAGCCCGGCCTCATTGCAGACCAGTTAGGAAGTTCACACAATGATACAGGTGAGGTCTGGGGGCTTCCATCGAAATAGCAGAGGAGAAAGTGGTGAAAAGGGGTCAAATTCTGTGCGTATTTTGAAGGGAGAGCAGCTAGAATTTTCTTCTAGGTTGTGAGAAAGAAGCTATAAGGAAGACTGAGACTTTGGATCTGCACGGTGGGAGGAGAAAGTCGCTTTTAACTGCCACAGAGGAGACCCTGGGGGCAGCTGGTTTGGGGAAGTTCGGTTTTGCACAAGGTGTGCTTTGGGTACCCACGACACATCTAAGATGAGATGTCAAACAGGCAGCTGGACGCACAGTGAGGCTCAGAGCCCTCGGGCCCCCAATGAGAGGCTGTCAGGTTGGAGACTCAGCGGAGGAAACAGCAGCAGAGCCAGCCAGGCAGGAGAAGGTGGTCCCCGAAGTCTGAGACGGATCTGCTCAGTGTCTCAGCGCAGAAGCGAAGCCTCGGCTAGCGCGTTTGGGGTTGTTTACTCTTAGCTGCTTTCAAGTGTTTCTTGGAAATAGGTGAATATACATTAATAATGGCCTTGAGTAAGTCACTTAACATCTAATTTGCGCTTTCTCATCTATAAGGGTAACATCATGCCTAAATGCTAATCTCATAGTTGTTGCGAAAACGTAGTAATACATAAAACTAGCCATTTTTAATTCAAAGTTACTAAATATCAGCTGAGAATTATCTTAATGATGTGTATATATTAAGCTGAGGGAAAAAGCTTCATAAAACAGCTCTTGGGTGAAAAACGCCACTTTTACAAACACTTCTCTAACAAAATATCATAATAAGAATTTTACTTAAAATTCTATTATTTATATTTTGATGTGACTATAGAATAAATGGTTTTAAAAAGTATTCATGTGTAAGTGCTCTCTCATTATTGTGTAGCTATGGCTGCACTAACCAAATACTGCTGTGGACCCACAGTAAAAACTAGCTGTTTCGTGTGCAGTGTGATGTGGGAACTGTCCTTGTATTTTAAAATATGGAGAGGCATTTTTTCTTTGATTTACATTTTGATAAACAATTGTCCTAACTGGGGAAAGAAAAATATTAATAAAAAGACAGATTTATTGAAGCTAAAGAGACAGAGATACTGGAGATGTAGAACACGCAGCCTAAAAACCCTGAACTAGAGAAACATTCCCGTTTATCTCATTTACCGTATGGCTTGGCTCTGTTGACACTCATGACCTCTGCATAATCGTGACCCAGTTACAGTAAATCTATGAACCCACTAGTCATGACTTATTTGGCAAGCATGTAAAAGGAAGTTCACTTTGGATGTAGTAAGGTTGGCAAATTACCTGTTTCATTGTGTCCAAAGCACTTCTGTTCCTCAGAAGAAAGGTATTAGTAAAGACACCGTGGCCCAAACATATATAAAGGCAAACCAGGATGGAGGTGTTTTCAGAGCCATGTCTTCTTGAGGACATCTGGCTGCCCCTCTCCTTTCTGAGATCAGAGTGTGCCCCACTCCTCTCCGCTCTGGCCCATCCCTAACCTGCTGCCTTCTGTGTCTCTGCTTTCCTTCCTTCTCAGTGTTCAATGAAAAAAACCTGATTCTCCTGGGGTCTTGGGTACCAGCCTCTTTTCTCTAGCTGGGCTTCTGATTCTCTCATTTGAGACCTTGCCCCCAGCAGCTAGTCTTGGGTCCAGCTTTGCTTAATAAGCTTGCATATACCCTCATCCACGTTTGGCATGGATGCCTAGTGACTTGTAAGCAGGCTTCACGAATAAAACAGACCTAAAAATAAATTAAGCACTTTCCAACTCATTCTATCTTATCTAAAATGTGACTGAACTCTGTCCAAAGTGCTATGTGGTATGTATGGTTTTTTAGACAGCAGTTTCGTTTCACTGCATCTTTTTCTAACGTTTCCCAATTCAACAACTACACTGATAAGGCCTTCTTGAACACATCTTCTTCCAATGAGAAATTTCAGAGATCTGAATATTATATGTAGTTAAATTTAACCATTTACTGAATATCTCTTTTAAAGTGCAAGGCCCCAAGCTAAAAATTCAGATATTGTTAAGTGCTCTTCTGAATTTCTGACTTTGTCTTAAGCATAGAGATTGATAAGTCACATTCAACTTATGAATATTTAGCTACTTTGTAAGCAAATGAGACAATTTTAATGCAGTAAAAATAATAAATTAGGCAGTCTAGGTATGAAATAAAAAATTTAAAACCCATTTTACTATATATTGTAGCTTTTCTATAAATGTAAATTATTTCCAAATAAAAAGTAAAAAATTAAAACATTTTATTTCCATATTACTTCCTCTGGAAATATTCACATCCTTTCTCTTGTACAATTTAAAAATTTTTAATTTCATTTACCACCTTAGAGTTTCTTGCTAGCCCTCAAAAGGTTCGGGGCAAGAGCAACACTTTGACACAATTTAAACATGAATTTTTTTGTTTGCTTTGTTAGGTTTACTTTAACTGTCCCTGGATGGTGACCACATACATGCACACGGGTGCCCTGCTGTCAAGGGAGCAAGGTCAGAGTTCAAAGGTATTGGTACAGAAATCCAATTCTTAAATTTGGGCAAAGACTGTGCAAACAGAACATCCAGTCTGCTGGGCTTAACGAACATTCTGTATTGATCGTGGGGGTGGGGGTGCGTGGTAGCAGGAGTCCAGAACCAGGGCTGAACTTACTTCAGAACCTGCAAAAGTCCAGGTGTCACTGACGTTGGTCTCACCATTCCAGCTCCGCTAATGGTCCCCAGATGAACCTGAGGATAATAGACTGTCCGGAGAGCTAACCTTGAAGACTGCAGCCTCGTCTTAATGACTTCTAGTGGACAAGTGAAAATAGCACCGACTGTGCCCCCACACCTATAAGAAATCACAGCAGGATCAGGAAAGCTATACTATTCTCTACACAAACAGAAGGTGAAGTTTAAAAAAAAAAAAGGCACTTATGTTCATTTCATAATTAGAACATTCGAGAGAAGTAAAAAAAAATTATAGCAGCTAAAGAGATAACCACTGTTAAAATGTTAGCACATCCTTTCGGGCTTTTCATTACTGGCTTTTTAATCTCATGTTTTGTTTTGTTTTTTTAAATTATCTAGACATTGTGACTGTCCACATAGACACTTACACCATCATTTGTAATGGTTGTACACTGTTCCTCTGGATTATGTATAATATTTTAACTAATTTCCTACTGTTCAACGTTTGTCATTCCCAATTTCACTACCATGTTGCAATGAATATTCTAGAAAATGCATCTTTTCATAATCAAACAAAAATAACTATTCAGGTAATACTACTATTTGAAAATCAGTGTTTACTACAACACAGACTTTTATAAAAATCTAATTAATTTGGACTGCATTGAAAATTAAACTAATGCTTAGTTTTAACGACAAAGTCCTTCTGTTTCCCTCAGTCAGAACTAATCGATTCATCCTCTGCAGTCTCCTTCGTCACAGTCTCCTTAGTCACAAGGTCTCTCTGGCTCAGGGTTCCCTGACAACCTTTTACAATTTGTGTGTATCGAAATACTACCTGAATTAAACATTTAAGTATTTTTCCTTCAAGACAACTCACTTATCCTAAAATACCTACTTCCATCTTTTCCTAAGCAGAACACCCATGAAACTGCGTGCTTGATGGGCTGGTGATAATGAGCAATGTCACATCCCATCTACAGCCATCCCCACACCACCAGCGACGCAGGTTCCACTCTTTGGAAAACACGGAAGATCAGGACCTGTGTCTTATTCATCTTTGTACCCCTGGCATCGGGACTCGCAAGTTCACAAACAGTATTTGCTAAGCAAAGGAATATTAAATTGAGATTTCAAGGAGAGCTCTCTTAAGGGATCTATATGTTTGCAAACAGCACCTGTAGGCGACTCTCCCAGGGGACTGGGAGCTCCTTGCAGGGAGGAGCTGCGTGTTCCTAGATTCTTGCACTTAGCACTAAGGATGCAGTACCTGGCCAACAATGGAGGTTCAATAAAAGTGATGGACAACAGCATCTCTGCCTGAGGGAAGTTAAGAACAGGGAGGCAGGAAGGACCCGCCCAGCCTGCAGGCCACTGTTAGCTTCCCTCCCCCACCAGATGGAGGTGCCGGAAATCTGGAAGCAAACCCAGCACCCAGCACTGCCCTTGAGTAAGGAATGGAGTAAAATCCTGTGCAGTATTTTAAAATCAAGAGCCCGTAGTGCCACAGAGCAAGTCGAAGCCTGGTGACTAAGAGCCAGAAGCTATCGGCTTAGACGCCAGCACTACTGCCACTGCCTGGACGGCCATCCACAAGCAGTCAATCCTCCGACAGTCCCACGAGGTGGGAAATATCATTTAGCCTCAATTCACCACAAGGAATCTGAATGTTGGAAAAAGAGAATAAAATGCACAGACGTTGGGGGGAAGAGGGGAAGAAAGGAAAGTAGCCATTTGGGGCTATTTGGGTAAACCTGCTTTAAAATCCTGGTGATAAAATACCCTGAATTGAGCTGTTTATCTACAGTGTTTTCTGAACTGTGAGCCAAAGCCCATCGACCACAAAAGCAGCACGGGATCACAGTCAGAATGGGGGCGGGCGTGGGGGAGGGCGGCAGGATGGACTCACTGTATGAACTGGCTAGCATTTACCCCTCAAAATTTTGTAGGGGGCATTATCCTTACTTTATAGATGGGGAACCTGGGGCTCAATGAGGTTATACACGTTCTCAAAGTCACGAAGCATCTAAGTGTCTAAACTGAAACCCAAACCCAGACCCTCTGTCTCCTAAGCCTGTGCTCGTCCCACTGTGCTAAGGTACCACCCTCTTTGGGAGTATTATGGAAAGACGGGTGTCATGGACAGTTTTGTCAGCTAATTTACACTATTTTCATTCACACTCAAAATGGAAAACTGTTGGTTAGGCAACTAGGCCTTTAAAACTCTGATGTGTCCTTTTGTATCCATAAAAAATTGTGAGCCTTAACTGAATGCTGTTCTGTATCACTGGCTCTAAGCATTAGAATCTAGCTAAAGAAAATGGGACGTGATGGGGAGTGTTTAAAAAAAGAGGTAAAAAAATAACTTTCTAACCCACGCCTATTCACACAAAATAATTACTCTTATCTATTACAATAACCATGTGCTTAAAAAGGATAATATTTTAAAACACTGGAAAATTTACATGCTACAGAGTAAGATAAGAAATATCTGAAATCTCTCTGTTAAGTAACATGACTCCATATCACTGAAAAAACAGAGCTTCTGGGTAAATTCTTTCATCAGAAAGTCAGCAAGTTCAAATACAACATAGGTCAGCCACCTTTGCTTTGTCCCCAGGTCAGCTGCACTCCTTACTTTGACCGACTGTCATCCAGATCTATGGTAGTGATGAAAAGCCGACCAGTGGGACAGCGCCTGCCCAAGAGCGCAGACGTCCTCCTGTCAGCGCGGCAGCCTCTTCGGAGGTGGCGAGTCACACTCAGCGCCCCAGCCACTTATCTGTTGCACGCCGCGCCCATGGGAGGAGGGGTGGCGAACGGGCCCTGCCTGGCCTTGTCGACCACTTACCGGGGGACAAGCTGAGGCTCTCTAGGGCTCACGTGCCTCTTCTGCAAGAGAGGGAAGCTGCTGCCTCTCAGTGTCACGGGAAACAATTAAAAAATGGGAAAACACTGCAAACTGTAAACAATGGTATGAAGTTACTTCTCAGTAGGTAAGCTCCTCCTTACCTACTAGTTAAAAACTCCTAGGAGAAAAAACGTGCAAAGGATTTTTTAAATCATTAAGCTGTACTGGATACATATTCACTAAAATACTCTTAATCAGAAGAAAACAAATTCTGATATTAGATTAAAATGTCCAAAGAAGAGTCTTCCTGAAATGTAAAACATTCCATAGCAGCATTTAAAAGTATCTTTAAATAGTAATAAAGTATCTTTCAGACCAACTTTTTCTTTCTTCATGAACCGACATGTACAAGATATTCATCAATCTGAGAAGACAACTGAATCAAAATACTGACTTCTCCAGATTTGCTTTCCAAATTTCTCTAAAAATATTTCATCACGTTGGGTCCAGAGCATTTTAGAGTACAAATTATTTTCCTTGCGGAAAAGGGTTCCTGTCGATTCACAATTCTCCGACACAAAGACCTTCGAAGTTGGCCTGGCTCCTAACCACGGTGGAGCGGCTCAGCTGAAGCCCCGGCCACCGCGATTCTGCAGAATTCATTAGTCACGCTTTCCCGGAGTTTCAGTTCAGAAAGGGTGGGGACAGCAGCCCTGCTGGCCAGCCCTCCCCATCACTGCTCTACTGAAGCCCCCTTTCCTACCTATGATCTCACAGGCAGATTCCATGACTTTCTGGTAACTTTTTAAATTCAGTCCCATTTAAAACTTCAATCGCGAATATGACTTGAAACCTCTGCCAGCTAGACGTGTGGCTTGAGGACACGTGGTCCGCTCTTCCATTTTTGATTTCCCGCCTTTTAGGGTTCTATGGAAATGTATTGTCTTATGGGTCCACCTGGCTACATACTATATAGTGGCTGCAGCAAACGTCATGATTTCAATGTCGATGGTGTGAGGGTGTCGAGCAACCCCAATCCCACCAAGAGCCCTGACACTGGGAACCCTGGATTGCTCCCACCTGCAGTCCACCCCTCGACCTCCTTTCGGCCTATCCCTCTGTAGTCCCCATGCTCCTTGACCCCATCCACAGGGCCCACTAGTATCTTTCCATGCCTGCCACGAGGCGACAAGAGTGGCACTTGGTAGGAAGTCATCCCCATGTCCTTCCCAAGCACAACACACTCGTCCTGCTGGCACATGCCAACGTGGCAGGCTCCCACCTGCAGGAAGCCTCTGGCCACAGCCAGTGACCCATCTTAGTCTCACCAGCTACCTCAATCTGCAGCCCAGCCCACCAGAGGTGGGGACAGGGAAGGAGACAGTGACAGGAAAAGCCTCTCTCAACACTCCACAGGCCACAGTGTTGACAACGACAACCTTCCTGCTCTCACATACCGACTGGGGTGGGAGGGTCAGTGGCAGGCACATGCTGCCACCTCTTCCTACATCTCAAAGTGGGCTCCTCTGGGTCAGCCAACGCTCAGACAACAGGAAAAGTCGCATTAAACACCCAGTTACACGGTGAGACTGCTGGCATCAAGGAACTAATTCTGATTAGATACCGATATTTCAGACCACTGAGCTCCCAAGTAAGGGGCAAATTTTAAGAGGCGTACACAATGATCCACGGGCATACGGTACAGGAAATAAAATCTCATTTTATTTATCATCAATAGACAAAATGTCTATTTTGTGTACATGTTTTCTGGTATAAAATTAACAGAGTAATATAAATGTACATGGGGACATGCACAAACATTTTAATCATGGCTGTGTGATAAAAGTTTGAAGACCACTATTCTAGACTAGTGGTTCTCAATCGGGACAATTTTGCCCCCACCCTGTGATATCTGGCGATGTCTGGAGACATCTTTGGTTGTTGAAACTGGGAGTGGGGTGTTAGCATTTGTGAGTAGAGGCCAAAGATGCTACTACACACCCTGTAACTCACAGGATAGCCCTGCCCCACCCCAGCAAATAATCATCTGGCCAAGCTCTGTTCTAGGGCAATAAAATGGATAATACATTTGAAAGTAGTATAACCAACATGGAGGGGCTGCTGGCTGTCTCCCCAGCATTTCTTAAGCCTCATGGTTTAAATGGGGTTGAACCCATTTCTAGGTTTAGCCCCAATTCACGTAAGTGAACACCATCCACGGCGCCACATGATTTGGCCCAAGAAGCGTAGTTCCCCAGGAGCAACGACTGGCTTAGAGACGGTGCCTGTCCCGGCTGCTCCAATCAGAGTTAAGCTCAAGACTTGTGTGCCGGTGGAGAAACGCTGGGAGCTGCTGGGGGCCATTCTGTGTTCGTGGCTCAACCCTGGAATCCAGCGGGAATTTCTAGAAGGTGAAGCAGTCGCCAAGGCTCCACAGTGACGCTGCTGAGCTATTTAGCTGAACTTGGTCTTGAATTCAGGTGTATGTGCCAATAATCAAGCCAGTTGGAACTCAATTTTTTATTACTTACAACGAAAAGCATACTATGTGAGCCTAGTCAAAAAAATGTACACCTAAGCTTTTCAAGAAAGCACTAAAGGGTCCATTATCAATAATCTTCCAAAAAGCAGTTAGGACTCGTGTTTCCAGCAGGCTAGGTTTCTATGGGCCATGAGGAAACTCCCTGGGTATTAATTTAATTCACCCCTAAGGTAACATTGCTCTAGTCACCGAGGCTGGAGGCCAGAGCAAGCCCCCTGGGATACTCCAGTCACTAAAATCCTCCAAAGGGTTTGAGCAGAGACGCAGAAAGGCCACGAGCGGCACTGAAATTACGTGTCTCAGCAGTCACAAGAGAGGGTTACTCTCTGCAATCTATTTGTTCGATTTTCTAAACAATCCATCACCTGGATTTCTCTGTGCTTTTTCCCTCTTTCATACTACTTGCTCCGTTTTCTATAAAAAAGTCCTCTCCCGCATTCTCTAGTTTCCCGCCCAGAACCGAAGTCTTGTGTTCATTACATAAAGACGTATTTGACCGTTTATCTTCTTGCCCACACAGGTGTGGCTGGGTGTCTCCTCTGTGGCTGAGGCTCCGCTCCTCCAGGTCACAGCAGAACGAAGCCAGCCTGTTACCACTTTGACATCCATGGCACCTTTATGCGATCACAGAACGATTTTAACCATGCACACCAATTTTTACCTTTTAACCCTGAGTTTCGAGCAATAAGCACGATTCTTAAAAACTAGATGTTTTCAACCTGTTTCCTACACACACACTGATATACTTCAGGCACCAAGACCAACATGCTCTTCGTTCCAGTCGCTTCCCGAATGGTAGGAAACTGGTTTCTGGACTCACTGCTTTTACATAACTATGTGGATTCTACTGACAAATGCTAACTTCCAGACCCCCTGTGATCCCAAACTCTGGAGCTTTTGGTAATTTCCTCTTTCATCTGCAACCTCTATAGTCATTCCTTGAAAAACGCTAGCACTTCTTTATAGAGAATTTTCTGAAATGTTTTATTGGAATACCTGGCCTAAGGCTTAGGAAAGACTGCTTATGTATTCACTCAGTTAAAGGAAAATGCATAGTTTTTGATGCTAATTATCCTTTACATGCTATTTCCTGCATTCCATCTCATTTAGAAAAAAAATTTTAACTAGCACCCAGAATGCATTAAAAACTCTATAGTACTTTCTGAATCCAAAGAGAATCAGTATCTTTCACAAATCCACAAATCCAAAATAATGGTACCTTATGCCAACACGGTTTCGGCAAATCTTAATATAGAACCATGTTCCTAATTCACAAGTAATCAAAATACCTCTTCTCTTAATTTGGAACAACTTAAAGAGCTACATCAGTCCATACTCTCAGGTAAGACGAACGATACCTTTATTCACTTAATCATTAAATAAGTATCGGTTAAGCACTTCTGACACGGGGGTAGCATACTTGGGACGTACCAGTGAAGTCCTCCTGAAGCTTATTCTAGCAGGAATCTTTCATCCAAACATCATATAGTTTTTAAAAGTGTTTGTCACATATGTGAAATACACCATATAAAATCAAAGTCAATTTATATTCTTAGTTTACTTATATAAGCCACATATAAAATATTATGTGTACATTTATATGTGTCCTATCAAAATTTCTTCATGCATTTCAAACGAGTCTTGCTCTCTACATCGTCCCCCTAGCAAATATATTAACACAGTGCCTAACACTTCAAAAGTAGCCAATTGCTGATACAGATTAAATGTGTAGGGACAAGCACAGTACAGGAGTATACCAGGTAGGTGACAGTTGTCCATAAAGGGGGGAAAATACTAAATTTTGAAAGTATCTTGGATCATATATTTTAAAACTTTAAAGATATACCATATTCCCATTAAAACATATTTTAAAGTCAATGCGAGTATATTTAATGACAAAAGAAAAAGTCATGCCATAAAAATAAGTCGTAAAGCACATAATCCAAACTGTTATCCTCGAAACCTAATGACAGCTTAGTCTATTTCAGGCACTGAGTACATCTCCTAAATCTCCAGCCTACCGTGTTACTGCTTGGTCAGCTCGCAAAGGACATCGCTAACGCTATGTGGACAACCAGAGTCCCTAAGTCATTTGACAGGGCAAAGATTAAGGAACTTTTCTCAACAGCCATAAGGCCTAGATCTCGAAGGGCCACTTCGGAGGATTTCAGTGTTTTCCTTAATGAGATGGTTTAAACAGCATAAAAGGAACGATAGGTTTTGTTATGTAGTAACAATAGAATTCATTTTGGCACTGCTACCTAGACTTTGTGAATCTGGGAATAGGAAAGAACGTAGAAAACAGCAAAATCCCTAAAGATACTAAAAGTCAACATCAAATGAATATGGTTTACTCACGCAGAAGATATCCACATTAAGAGACGGTTTATGAATGGACTGGCAGGAATATCAAAGGCTTAAAGATAGTTTTGACTCAGCAATTGTACTTTTTTTTTTTGCGATTGTATTCTAATGATTTAGTCTAAGGAAATAATAAGAGAACTACAAATGCACACATAAGGATGTCCAGTTATTTATATTGGCAAAAAAACAGCAATAAGAAATTAGAAAGATTATATAATCAGAGTAAGTTAGGTAGCCCAGTCAAATTACTGTTAACACCCTCCCTGGACTCCAGTCACTGACTTGCACACTGTCTGCCTTCTCACTGCCACCCCAGAACAGCAAGGATTAAGGGTACATGCAGAGAACTCATCACCATGCTGCCATTAGAACTTAATATACAACTAAGAAGAAAGTAATTTTTAAAATATGAGCCTATTTTAAAATTAACTATGAAATTATATTTGGTACACATATATACACATAGACTCTTTTTTCTAAAGTGCTTATTTCTAGGTGTTGGCTTGTCCTCCACTTCTTTTTTTTCTTAAAGGGCAATGATGTATTAAAAAGACGATTTACGGGGTAATATAGTATTTTCAGCTTTGTAAAGAACTGTCTTTAAAAAAAAAAAAGATTAATTTTTAAAGACTATGAATTGTTTTGGGTATAGTTTTTATTTTCCAGGATCTAAAATTAAATTTTAACCATTCATAAGCCTGTTATAGCTGATAAAAATATTTATTCAATATCATTAATTAGTGATAGCTTTAAACTTGTTTAATGTTAGTTTCCAATGGCTTTCCAATCAACAGGAGAAATGTGACATTTAAAAAGCAGGGGCCAACATCATTCAAAGGAAGTGAACTTAGTTCTTTGTAAAGATGCCAGCTTAACAACATGGAAACTAGTAACTTAGAGCAAAGCAGTATGTCATCCACTGGACCAGGTGGGACCACTGGGTTGACTGATTTTAACTATACGAAGTACCCTATCCATTCAACACTTAGCTCCTTTAATGTTCTTCGCTAAAAAGAAATGGAAGTAATCCGTTTTAG
>NW_011889265.1:150444-164818 GCF_000151845.1 Pteropus vampyrus
GGGGGCCGGGCCGTGACGTCACGCGGCGGCGTGGGCCCGGGGCGGTGCAAGGCGGGGGTGTGGGTTCGCATCTGCGCGCCGATTGGCTGACCGGCGGACGTGGGCGGGGCGACTGCGCAGCCCGGGGCGGGGTTCCGCCCAGAGCTTCTGACTGGGCGCAGCCGGTTTGCGCTCCGGCGCTGGGAGTGAGAACTCGCCGAGGCTGCCGGGTCCCCGCTCAGTCATAGAGAAACTGGGCTTGGGGAAGTCTGGCGAGACACTGGGTCTGGTGGTCTTTTCCCCTTTTCCTAGTCTATTTTTAGTTTACTTGTGATACCTAGGATGTGCAAAAGGTATGTAAATTACATATGACATCTCACAACCCTATAGTCACCACCCAGCTTGGAGAAAAAACACGATCCAAAGAGCGTAAATGCCCAGTGTACCCCTAGTATCAATTTGCATATTTTCGATTTTTCTAGAAAAGGCATTCTTTACTACAATACGCTTTTTGGCCTATCTTTTCTGATCATCTCCAGCCCAGAGTTTAGACCTCCAAACTTCTCTGTCCAGGCTGCTTCTCTACTTGTATGTCCATAGGTCACTGTCAGACTCAGCCTGGCATCTTCTTACCTCCACGTCTCTACACGCAGGCCTTCCTTGGCCACCCTTGCAGCATATGTATCACGTGACTCCATTTAATTTCCTCACAGTTACCTGGTTGCTTGATTTAAGATGGCCTGCCTCCAGAGTTTAAGCTTCAAGAGGGCAGAGACCTCGTTTTTTTTGTTCATGGTTGTTCCTGACAAGGTATATTCCACTAGTAATGCCCAAGAAATTAATGAATAATTCATTTGAATTGAACTCACCATTCCATTTTTCTCCCTCCCCCAATCCTGTCTACCTCTTTTATTTCCTGTCCTGAAATATGACACCACCATCTGCACCGCCACCAATGCCAGCAACTTTCCCGCTACCTTAGACTCTCTCTCTCTCAGCAGCCAGTCACTTATCTGTCACTTCTATCTCCTGAAATTCTCCCAAAGCCATCGCTTCTCTGTATTCCTTCCACTGCTGCTGCCCTTTCAAGTCTTCCTTTCTCTCATCTACTTTGTAGTGAAAATCTTCTACCTGCTTTCATAGGCCACCCCTTCCCCTCTCCAGAGGCACCAGGTGCAGAATATACCAACTGCTTTGTTTTCAATCTCCCAGCGCTGCTTAAAAGCTTAAAAGCGGTACCTTGACCAGCCAAGCTGCTAGATATCCTTGTGTGTAAACACAAAGAGAGCTTAAGTAGAGGGGGAATTGTGTGCAAACACTGGAGCTAGGTATTTGATTGCCGAGACTCTTTAAAAACAACTCCTGGGAGCAGTCATCCAAAATACAAATGCAATGAGTACTCTATATTAAAGCCATTACTCCCAGGCCTAGAAAGGGGGAAAGCCATACTAATGCTCCACATATGAGAAGAAAGAAGGAAGAGAAAAGAAGTGTTTCTCATGCTTCCTAGATCTCCCAAATCCCTTGCTTGATTTACTTAGGAAGTGAGTGTTGGTATTAGCTGAGGATTTATGAGGCTTGAGTAGAGAGGAGGAGAGAATAATGCAATCGTGCTGGCCAGGAGGGAGTTGCTCCCATCCCGGCAAAATTCTAAGCCCTAGGACATGCTGCCATCTTTGGAGCACAGCCCTCCATTGTGGCTGCTCTTTCACAGAGCTGTCTGAGACTGAGACACGGGCTTCTGCCCTCAAGACAGCACCCAGCTTCCTGCCTTCTCTCCCTAAGGACTGTCAGTCTAGGGCTGTGCTAGATACACAAACAGGACTCCTGACCTCCTTGTTCATGATAACGCTGCCTTGGGATTGGAGTTTTCCCAAGGTCTCTTTGGTGTATTATCTTGTTTGGATACTCACAATGTTTGGTAGTTGTGTTGTTTTCAGTCCCTTTTTATGCGTAAGCAGGATAGATCTGCCCAAGGTCACACAGCTAGTTAGTGGCTGATGCAATGATCTTACATGGCTCAGACAGAACAGGCTGTGGCCTAGGAAGCCCCCTTCCTCTGCTGGCCTGACAGAAGAGGCTATCCCATTCATTCATTCATTCAACATGTTTATTGAGCTTTTACTCTGTTCAAGGCAGTGTCCTAGGCTCTGGGGGTTACAGCAGGGATTAAAATGGATAAAAATCCTTAATGAAACAGTAGCAATCAAATCCAGCAGTATATAAAAAAGATAATACATCAGGATCAAATGAGCTATGTCACAGGAATGAAGGTTGGTTTAGCATTCCAAAATCAATATAATTCAGTATATGTTATATATAGGTTTAATATGATTTTAAATCCATTGCCATAAGAATGAAGTAAGTCCTACCAGGAGGTCCTCATTCTGCCTCTGCTGTTGTTGATAATCAGTCAGCAGCCTGGCTGCTGAGGGGACCCCGCATAGGGACTTATTGATTAGTACATGTGGAGAAGCAAGTGTGGCAAGGGGACATTTAGACTATAAATACCAAGAGTCTGTGAGGACTATTTGAAAGTTTCAGTTTGGGCCAGAGACACTTCGATAATCTAAAAACTCTCCAAAGATCCTTGGGGCGTTCTCTCCCGTCTTGGTGAGGTACTCCTCGAAGACAGTGGTGATAAACCTCTCAGCGCCTTGTTAGAGAGATCAGCTTGCTCACCAACACTGGCGTCTTCATTCCCTAGCCACGTGACCTAGCAACCAAAGACTTTTGCTTTTGCTCTGGAAACTGGAAATCAGTTTTTTTGGTTAGTTACCGATGCTCCCCAGTGCTTCCTCGTATAAAAAGACAGCTCTGTTAAAATTTGGACTTTATTCATTCACCTCCCCTTGCCTGAAACAATAGTGTAATTGATCTGTCATTTGTTTAAAGCATGTTATTTCTTTATTTGGCTTATTAAGAGATATTATCCTGTATACTATTGGCTTGTGAAATTACTATAATTTTCACAGCAAAGCTGCGCTAAAGAAATTGCTGGCAATGAAAAAACTCAGTTTCTAAAGCATACTTGCTGTCTCCCAAATCAAAAACAAAGCAGCACATTAACAGAATAAAGGATAAAAACCAGATGATCATGTGAACAGATGCAGAAAAAGCATCGACAAAACTAAATACCCATCCCTGAAAAAAGTTCCCAGCAAACTGGAAACAAGAAGGACTTCTTCTACCTGGTAAAGGGCATCTACGACAAACCTACAGCTAACATCATACTTGATGGTAGACTGCCTGTCTGCCCCCCTAAGACAGGCAACAAGAAAAGACATCTGTTCTTGCCACTTAGGCAACATGGTACTAGAGGTCCTGGTCAGTGCAATAAGACAAGAGAAAGAAATAACAGTCAGAAAGGAAGAAACAAACTGTCTTTAGTCACAGATGACATAATTGTTAACGAGGACATCCTGAGGAAGCTACATAACTACTGGAACTAGTTAGTGAATTTAGCAATGTCATAGGAGACCAGGTCAATATACAAACAAGAAATAAGTGTTAGCTGCAAACAATTTCCACATGAAATTTGGAAAAATTCTATTTATAATAGCATTAAAACAAACACACAAATCCAACCAGCAACAACAACAACAAAGAAGCCACACACAAAGGAGCACAATGTTCCGTTTAGATGAAAGTCTAGAAAAGACCCAACTAATCAGTGACAGAGAACAGATTGGTAGATGCCTGGGGCTGGAACTGGGTTTGCGGAAGGGACTGACTACGAAGAGGCCAGAGGCATTTCTTGGGGTGATGGGAAGGTTCTGCATCCTGATTAGGACATATATATTTGTCAAAACTCATTGAAATTACACTTAAAATGGGTGGGTTTTATTGTATGAGAATTATATCTCAATAAAGTTGATTAGAAAGAAAAAAAAAAAGCAAGGCAGACTACATATATAAATATAGGTACAACATACCAAGTTTAGAAATGAGGAAGGGTGCAGATAGACAGTTATACCCAGAGCTCCCCTTAGGTGTTGCTGGGTTACAGGCCACGCCCGGGCTTGGGGGAGGCCGAGGGAGAAGCTGCTGTGGCTGCTGCTGCTGCTGCTGCTGCCGCCAAACCTAACTGCTTCTTGAATCCTGTTTTTCTGCAAAAGCTGCTGGCTCCTGGAAAAGCATCCCACCCTCAAGCCCAGGGGCTAGGGTTTCACATCTTTGCAGGGCTTTGTAAGCACCACTTCAGTTTTGCAGAGAGCCTCAGGCTGGAGCAGGGCTGGTTTCTGTCCTGAGAGGCCCCACATAAGAGCTGTGTCTGCCCAGGGCCGCAGAGCAGAGTGGGTGCAAAGGACAAATGCCCTGTAGGCTGCTGCTCTATCTCCTTTGCTTTCTCGTTAACAAATCCACCCTGAGCCAAGTTTCCAGCTACAGCCTGACCAGGCTCTGCAAGCTGAGCCGTCTCCTAAATGAAAGGCCTGTGTCCTCCGACTCACTGGGAGGGCCGCTGCCAGGCAATTTCCTCTCTGTGTCTGCCAGGCTGGAACCTGATTTTCCATAGTCTTTGTGAGTCCGTTGTCCCTGCCCCCACATCTCCTTGACTGTTTCTTAGAAGGAAAGCACCTTCGGTAAAATGTCAATGCTAAGCAGCCCAGACTTGGCGTTTCCAATATATTTCAGATAATGCTTGGAACTTGAGGGGCATTCAGTGTTAACCGATGACACTTGCAGCTGGACTACGTGACCAGCCGGGCAGGCGCTGCTAAGGTAGACAGGGCCCTTTTCCTTCCCTTTCCCCTTCCTCCCACTCTTCCTTTGGTCCCAGTTTCTGAGAGGCAGTGGAGCATACGGTTCTGTTGCCAAACTGACAAGCTACATAATCGCTCCCTGCCTCAGTTTCCCCACCTATACAACCAGGCTAGTTCTGGTACATACTTCGGAGTGAAGATTAACACTTAATATGTGTCAGGCACTAAGTCCTTCCAAGGCTAAGTTAGATCTCTGATCATATCCCTACTTACCATGCCATGGAGAAGTGAAATGGCGGGGGCGGGGGGGGGCTCGCTAGTAAGTGGGGAAGCTGGGATTCGAACAGAGGGAATACCTTGCCAGAGGGCATGTGCTTAACCCAATCCCTCCCCCCAACACACACACACACACACACACACACACACACACACACACAGTCCGAGGTAGAACACGTGATGGGCTTAGAGCCCTGCCTATGGCTGGCATTGAGCACACAGTCTTTAGTACCAGACTTCTCCTTACTATCTGTTTGAATCCATCCAAATGCACCAAAACTCTTCCAATGCAGGAAAGCAGAATGGGCTGGAGAGAGAGAGGTTAAGGACACTATAACCCTAAAAGAACTGTCATTTATTGAGCACGTGCTATATGCCAGTTTTGTGCCGAGGATGCTGTAAACACAAACCCATATCCAGCCCCACCCCCTCCGGGTGTGTTTCACAAGTCAGAGCCTGTGATGATTTTGGAGAAGTCAGATGATGCACCTGCCACCACATACTAGATGGCACTCCCGGGCCAGGGCAGCACTCCGTCATCAAGCACGTGACAGTTCTGAATAGTCACACTACGTGAGATTTAAAAACACTCTGTAAATAGCCTCATGGTCAGGCAAGGTCAAGGTTTGCCACCAAATGAGGTGGAATCAGGGCAGGTTCCACTGCCAATTTCAAAGCTTTTGGATTTTTGATTGGCGGATAAGGAATCCTCGAGTAAGCAGTGTTTCGTTTCATCTTCCCACCAATCCTCTTGCCTGGGTGGCCGACTGCTTTGCCTGAGGTTACAGAGCCATGACAGCCACAATGGCAAGAGCATACATGATAGCCAAGTCCAGTGCTATCTCATTTAATCCCCCCAGCAAGCCACGGGTTCTTATTTCCATTTTACAGATGAGCAAACTGAGCTTAGGGGAGGTTAAGCAAGCTACTTCTGCCTGCAGAATGGGAGTGCTTTACCACCAAGCTGGGCGAAAGTTAAACATACCTACCCTAAAGTCAGGCCACGTGGATTCAAATTCCAGAACCTTGGGCAAGCTGCTTAAAGCCCCAAGTTTCTGTTTCCCCAGCTGTAAAAAGCCATAATAGTCCCTGCCTCCCAGGGTTGTGGTGAGGATTATGTAAGCTAATTGTGCCTTGGCCGGAGAAACTGCCAGTAAACATAAGTCTTATTATTATCATGCTTTTGGCTTCCCAGCCTCTCAATAGGGGTTTAAGCCACACTGATTGATAGGAGGTGGCTTGCCAGTTGGCTGCCAGCTGGCAAGCCTATTGGGGAGGAGACTTTGAGAAATGGGGTCTGGGTTCTTGTCCACAGAGTGTAGCCTTGACCTGGGAGATTCATTTCCATTATTCTCTTCAGCTTGGTCCCAATGCTGACTGCTTTGAACTCTGGGGGATGCTGGGCCAAGGGCAGCAACATGGATGTGCCCATTCCATAGGGAGAGGCAACGATATCTGGACACACGGCAGCTTCCAAATGCTGAGGGGGTGGGGCAGGGCAGACAGCATTCAGTCATTCACGCATGCAACAAATACTGATTTGCCCCCTACTCTGTTGCAAACCTGAGCATGGCACGGGGCATCCACGGCAGGTGAACTTAACAGGGTCCTGCATACCTGGAGCTTCAGTCTTGTGGAGAAGAAAATGCTACAAACACTAAAAGAGAAGGGGAGCTGGGGGGGGGGAGCACGGCACAATGGGAGCCCCTGGGCTTGTCTGAGGAGGCTCAGGGAGGGCTTCCTGGAGGAAGGGAGCCCTGAAGACTGGCTGGGAATGAGCTGGACTAAAAGAGGGGGGCCGAATGGTCCAGGGGGAAGAGCAGCAGGGGCAAAGGGCCTGAAGCCTGGAGAGAAAGTAAGTCCTGTGCAGCCGGAGAATGGCACGGAGAGAGAGAGCAGAGGTAGGCTGGGTCAGGAAGGCCCAGGAATTTGCGCTTTATCCCAAGGGCAATGGGAAGTCATCAAGGCTATGACCCTTTTGAAGCCTTTTGAAGATTTTTCTGGCTGCTGTGTGGACAGAGAATTGGTCGATGGGAGATTAGGATCAGGGAAATGTTTGGATGGTGGGGAGGAGCAAAGGTGGTGGCCCAGATCAGGGGCACCATAAAGGGCAGAGGGAAGGGCTGTAAATTTATTTCGGTGGAAAGCTCCAGATGACAGGGCTATGGGAGGGATGGATGAGAGGGTGGATAAAGACTATGGCTCCTGGGTTTGAGCCCACATACAATGGCGTGGGGGAGACTGTGAAGGTGAGAGGCGGAGCTCCTGTGGTCGGGAGGGCGACTCGAAGCCCTCTGATGTGATCTCGTGTAGAGGCTTGGGCTGGCAGAGACATGGCTTCCTCTGCCTCCCTTACGTGACTTGCCGATCGTGGGGCTGGGTTCTCCCCGCTGTGCCTGGACTGGCATGACTGAAAAATGTGGGGCCAACGCAGGTGACCTAGGGCCGAGGTGCTTGTCCCATATCCAACACTGATGGATGCAGGATTTCAGAGCACAGTGTCCCCATGGTGTCGCCTTCAGTCTGCCCCACAATCTGCCCACGTAAGCAAAACAGGAGAAAGCAGTGCCCTGAGGATGTCGCCTCGGCCAAGCCCAGGGGGGAAGAGCCACTTTTCTCCGGCAGCTGCAGCGCAGCTGCACCTGATGGAAAGCTCTCTGGCTTCCTGTAAGACGACACGCCTTCGGTGCCAACCGGATGTCCGTGAGGCGGCGTGGCATCAGGCTCAGACAGGTCGCTTTTCAGTGGGCGTTTTCTGGGCCCAGGGAGGCAGAACCAGGGCCTCCTTTGGAGGACTTTGAAGAATTCATTAGCTCCTGGGAATGATCCCAGGTTCGCTGCCCTCCCAGAGGCGCTGGCCGGGGTTGCCACAAGTCTAAGTGGGGCAGAGATGCTGCCTTGCCGGGCCCGGAGCGGGGGGAGGGGCGGGTCTGCAAAGGGGACCCAGAATCCTGGCACCTGCCCTTGTATTCACTCGCTCAGTGTCCTCACGACTCCGTGTGGTGGAGATGGTTGCCATCGTTCCCTTTTGACCGGTGAGAAAACTGAGGCATGGCGGCTCGGAGCCCGTGTGGTTTGGCTCTGGAGTCTGTGTTTCCCCCCTACCCACTCCCCCCTACCCCCCAGTTCCAGGACTGGACCAGAGGCTCTAAGTAGAAGGAGTCCTCCACCTTTCTGTGTCGTTCTTTCAAGGTAAGTGCCCTGGAAGCCACCTTCCCACTGACCGCGCCTCTGTGCTGATGTGTAAACCTGTCGCCAGGGACGGGGGAGCGAAGGAAGACGGGCTGGGCTCTCGTGACCAGCGGGTGTTGCCTGCCTTGGCCACGGCCGTCACCAGCCAAGCTAGCGATACCTGAGCACGTCACCGTGTGCTCTGGCCTCTGCCACCAAACTATGGGCTTCCCCAGGACAAGGGCACGTGGTTCCTAGCACCAGCGTTTGAGGGCGCTGGGGGGAACATAGTTTGATTGTTGATAAATAAGGTAGGTCATGTGACCCATGGTAATCTTGCAGATGGGGAAACTGCGTCTTTCCTGCTGAGCTACACAGCTAGTTAGGGACAGAGACAAGAGGAGAATTGAGTCATGTGCTTCCCGATTCCGTGCTCCTCTTGTGGCGTCCCGATGCCTGCCACTGAAGGACATGTGCTAGGTGGTTGACAAAGTGGTAACGAAACGTGGTCCCTACACCTCAAAGACTGCCAAGCCCCCCAGCGCTGTGACGGGGGGCCACACTCTCTTCTAGATGACCTCATTTAGTCTCAAGACTTTAAAAGCCATCCATATGGCATTCGTAGGACCTCCAGTTTCTATCTGCAGCCCCACCTTTTCCCTGAGATATGCTCTGGAACGTTCACCTACTTGACACGTCCAATGGGTACTGAACACGTAGGTGGAAACTGAATGTGGACAAGGCACATCTGCTGATTCTTCGTCCTATTCTGCCTTCATCTGCTCTCTCCCAGCCTGCCTCGTCATCCCCACTGGCGAGTCGCTGTTAAAGGACGTTGCCACCCGCAGGTTGCTTTCTAGCCCCGGTTCAGAGCTTAATGGGGTCATTAAACCATGAAAAGTCTGATTTCTCTCTCTCTCTTTCTCTCTCTCTCCTTCCCTCCCTCCCTCCCTCCCTTTCTCTCTTCCTCCCTCCCTCTCTTCTTTCCTTCCTTTCTGGAACTTCTGCCTGAATTCTTCCTGGTCTGGGTGCTAAGAACTCACATAAGGAAAAAACGTCGTCCCAATCCTTCATGGAACTCAAATTTCAGTCAGGAGAGACCATCAATAAACAAAGAGACAAATATACACACAATCACGACCTCGTGTTCGATGCCATGAAGGTGTTGCAGAAAAATCAGACTGGTGAGAAACCAAGCACCACTTGGATGTCTGGAGAACTCAGATTTATTACCCCAGTGGTCCCAGAAGAGTTAGCGCTCTGAAGATCTGGGCCCCGAGCTCAGGGGTAACCTTGCTTTTATAGGGCTGATCCGTGCAGTTACAGTTGGCAGGAGATGATTGGTTAATTTGTCCTCAGTGGGTTACGGAGTGCGGGAGTTGCTATGGGCTACGAGCAGTTATAGAGAACAAGCAAATGGGATACATCTGTAATCTAGACAGAACAGACAAAGGGGAGGGTGAGTCTTCAGTTGATCTTGAGGTCACCCTGCCCTTTGGCCTATGCGGCAAGCATGTCTACAGACGCAGAACAAAGAGCTGATTACAAGGTTAGCCATTCGAGTGGAAAAGTCCTCTTCAAAGGAAATAAGCAGCCTGTGATGGTTAAGTGCTTTAAGTATCTTAGGCTCCCTTTGGAGAGGGTGGTCAGGGAGGCGCTCTCTGCAGAAGTAGCATGAGGCGAGACGTGGAGGATAGGAAGGAGCTAGACTTGTGAGAGGCTGGGGAGAGTGTCCTGACCACCTGGCACAGCAGGTGCAAAGGCCCTGAGGTGAGATGATGTGAGAACTGGAAGAAGGAGGCCAGCGGGGCTGGGGCCTGGTGAGCAAGGGGAGGAGAGGTGCCAGGGGATGGAGAGAAAGGTCGGCACCAGGCCAGGCACTCTGTGTGTGCGGAGTCACTGACAAGGACGAAGTCTGCGACGTCCTAAATTAAATTACAGCAGGTCAGAGGGGAGGAGGCGGGAAAGGTTGGTCAGTTAACAGACTCCGACCAAAACCAGCAGCAGACTGCCTGTGTTTCCAAACGTGCGTGGAAACTTGGGATCCAGCTCACTGTCTGGGTAGAACAGCCGGCCACCAGACACCAGGGCACCTTGCTTCTGCAGGAACGTTCCAGACTGTGGCTCGAAACCAACTCAGAAACGGCAAACACTTCTTCCTTACGGCCTGTGTGCCTATCCCAGAACCAGCCCCACTTCACCTTCTCTCACCCCTTTATCTCTAGTCATTGTAAATTCTTTCAAAGCAACTCGAGTCTTCCTTCCCCAAACATAATGTATAGAAGAGCCTGTCAACTCCAGGACAGCGGACATGTCTGCCTTCTCCCTCCGGCCCTGCTGCTGGCGGTTTAGATCGTACGCCCCAGGATCTGGTCCTTCTCTGGCTAGCCCATGGCTCAGTAAACCCTTTCTTTCAGAAGAGTTTTCAGCCTCGAAGCTTTTGGTTTAACAACACAGACTTCTTCCGTCGGAAGTTGGTTTTTTACCTCCTAGTCTGGGAAGCGTCTCCCAGCTGCCTGTGTTCTGAACGCATCCTAGTTCTGATGCCGAAACTTCGCTAACTCAAACCTCGTGAATTTCTAACTGTGCAGACACGGCTGAATGGCGCACTCAGGGAGAAGCACCCCAATGGCGTTGACGAGATTGCAGAGGAGATCGTGACGGGAATGCTGAGGGGGGACCCATGAGACCCTTCGCTCTTTGGTTTCGGAGCCTGTTTCTGGAAACATGGCTGGTTTAAGGTCTCGAATAGCCCCCCTTTGCTACAAAACTCAGACGAGGCGTAACAAACAAATCCCAGACGAGGCGTAACAAACAAATCACTTTTAGACACAAAACTGAGTCGTGTTTATTTTTATTTGTAATAATGTAGATATAACAACATTTACAATTTTAACTGTTTTTAAGAATACGGTTCAGCGGTGTTAAATACATTTACGTTATTCTACAACCATCAGCCCCATCCAGCTCTGGAGCTTTTTTATTTTCAGAAGCAGAAACTCTGACCCCGCTGAGCCCTAACCCTTCCTTCTCCCTCGCCAAGTCCCTGGTAATCACCCTTCTCTGTATCTGTGAATGACTCCTCCAAGTACTTCATATAGGTAGCATTGTACTATATTTATCTTTTTGTGACCGACTTATTTCACTTAGCATAATGTCCTCCTCCGGCTTCATCCATGTTGTAACACGTGTCAGAATTTCCTTCCTTTTTAGGGCTGAACGGTATTCCATTGTATGTATCTACCATGTTTTGCTTATCCATCATCCGTGGATGGTCACCTGCGTTGCTTCTACCTTTTGGCTGTTGTGAATAAGACGGTTATGAATGTAGGTGTACAAATATCTGTTCAAGATATCCTTTGGGTATATGCATGGAAGCAGAATTGCTGGATTGTATGTTTATTCTATTTTTAATTATTTGAACAAGTGCCATACTGTTTTCCACAAAACCATGAGACATCTCCAGAAGTCAAGAGAGAGAGAGAGAGAGAGAGAGAGAGTCAGGGCCGTTCCTTCAGCTGTTTGCTGAGCTCTGGACTCTGATGTTGGGAGTGAGATGCTTGAGGGATGAGGGGTGCGGGGGGCGGGCACAGCCTCTGTGAAGGGTGGACTTTAACATATCTGCCAGCAAAGACAGGCGAGGAACGGTCAGTCCATCTGGACTCAACGAGGAAGGAAAAAAACCTCCGCTGAATATTTGTGCCCACAGTTTCCCCTCGTGTGGGTTTGAGGTTTGAATTTACACCCTTTGTGATCCAGAAAGAACCAAACGGTTCTCTGCTGTGGCAAGGCTTGAGTTCAGGTGATTCGTTTGTGGGCTGGTCCCAGGCAGGAGGGAGGTGAAGAGAGGAAGGAAAAGTGTAAAAGGGTGATAATGAGCTCTTACACTGTGGGGACATGGGGCCAAATCCTGCTGGGACCCCAGAGGGACTGTGGTACGCATCTGAATGTCCCCCTGAGGGCCACGGAGCCTGGGTGTCTGTCTTCAGCGTTCGGGATTGCTCTGGAGGGACTAACTCCTGGCTCTCTCAGACTGCACATGTCCCCACAGCTGGGGAATGTCCTCATGGAGGATTTGGGACGCCACAGAGGCCTGCTAGGGACGTGTCTGCTATGACTCTCGGGGCTGGCCAAAAGGACGCAGGTCGGTCCTTGACAATGTTTGACCTACTAAGTTAAATGTCCTGGAGGCAGTCCAGCAGAGTCCCACACCTTGACAATGGCCTTGCAGCTCATGTCCGTCATTTCATATCTGCCCCTGGCAATGTTTCCAGATTCTTCTGCCATAGGACACTCCTTCCTGCCTTTGTACATGCTGTGCCCTCTGCCCGGGACTCTCTCCCCTTTCCCTGCTGGTGGATTTACCTGTCACCTCTGTGCGGAGCTCTCTGTGCTGTCCCTCCCCAGCCCGAGCTGAGCACACCTCCCTCTGTACCCCTTGGGCGCTTCTCCTGGATGTCCCAACGGAGGGGCATTTGTTTACATGTGTCTTTCCCCCTTCAGCGTTCGCTGCTCTGTCTGTACCCGGCGCAGTGAACAGGTAACAGCGCTGTGGAGTGCCCAGCCCGGCCTGCCCGGGCCTCGCTCTCATCCCTTCTTTGAGGGTGAGCCTTGATGGGACAAGTCGGTCACTTCCAAAGTTAGTTTCAATAACCCCGTGTCCTTGAAAATACTGACATTGAATTCTTTACAACGGCCAGGTGTCCCTTTAAAGTACGGGTATATCGGTGCTTTTGTTTTTGTTTTAAGTCGAGGGAAGATTCACCTCCTGCTTGTTCGTTTGTTCGTGGGGCTTTAAATGCACCTCCGTCGGGGGCGGGGCGGTAGGTGCTGCTTCTTTCTCTTGCCGATGCCCCAGGAGACTGGCCCGTCCTGGCTGCGGTCCCTGGGAACTTGCCGTCCTGTGGGAGCGTGGGGGAGCTTCCTTCGTCCTGCTCTCCCCTCTCCTCCGAGGGCTTTCACCTGGGGGAGGGGAGGGACCCCAGCTAGTCCTCCGGGATAGGCCTGGGGGTGCCAGAACTTCTTGGGCAACCGTGGGGACGAGTCAGTCTTCAAACCGCTCTGCAACCCTGGTTGTTGAGGACGCCGTGCTGGGACTTGGCCCCTTCCGCCCTCACAGGCGGCTCTGACAGTCACAGATCACATTCGTCCCCAGGACTTCGGAAGCACGTTGCTCCTGAATGGCAGTTTCTGTCACAAGTCATGAGCCCTGAATGAGGAGTAAACTGGGAAGGTGACTTTGAGTGAGTGTCTCATTCCAGAATCGACTCCCCGGCAGGGATTGGGGGTGGGGTGCCTATCTCAGACATGGAGACGGGACCCTTGGAACGTCCGGCCTCACGGGTCACTGCTGATCTGCCCTCCGTTCTAGCTGCCCTCTTTTGGGAGCCGGGAGCCCCA
This sequence comes from Pteropus vampyrus, assembly GCF_000151845.1. NCBI lineage: Eukaryota > Metazoa > Chordata > Mammalia > Chiroptera > Pteropodidae > Pteropus > Pteropus vampyrus. The sequence continues at coordinate 163,974 of NW_011889265.1, forward strand.
CCCCCGTGTGGCCCAGAGGCTGCCCCCGCCACATCCTTCACTGGCTGTCTCACCTGGGGCCCCCGAGGGCGAAGACTGGCCCTCGTCTGTCTGGTCCGCACTTGCCTGCCAGCTGCTCCCTAAGCCCCCCAGCCTCAGACAATTCAGCTCTTTCTGGAGACTAAAGAACTCTGAACTTTGTCCCAGAGCCCAGAATTCCTGAGCGTCTAGCCCCAAAGCCCAGTCGGTATGCGTTAAGGGGGAAAGGCTGGGAGTGAAAAACAGCCGCGTTAATTTTTCCAAGAGTAAGGAAACAAAATACTCATTTTTCCATAGCTTAGCAAGTGATGCCGACACATTCATGGCCAGCCCCGGACTCCGCAAACCTCTACTCTGCTCAGACCCCATCAACTCCCTCTGCTCCTAAACGATGCCAGCGTGCAGATGACGGGGCTGCTGGCCTCAAGCTCCCCTCCTGTGGCTTCCTGCCAGGGATGCATGCAGCACCCCCCTCTTCTCCCTCGGGGCAGGGGGTCCCCGCCCCAGGCCAGTGCTACCCCCCACCCCACCTTCCAGCTTCATCCATGACCTCCTTGTCTAGTGAACCAGTATTGGTGCACTATTCTGACCTAAAGTCCTCACTTCATTCAAACTTCCTCAGTTTTTACCTAATGTCCTTTTTCTCTTCTGGGAACCCACCCAGGACACCATGTGACGTTCAGTTGTCATGTCTCCTTGGGCTCCAATTGGCTGTGACAGTGCCTCAGACTTGCCCTGTTTTTTGATGACCTTGGCAATTCTGAAGAGTAGCAGTCAGGTATTTTGTCGAATCGTTGGGCTTTGTCTGCTGTTTTTCTCAAGATTAG
>NW_011889265.1:165118-174827 GCF_000151845.1 Pteropus vampyrus
CCCAGCCTCAGACAATTCAGCTCTTTCTGGAGACTAAAGAACTCTGAACTTTGTCCCAGAGCCCAGAATTCCTGAGCGTCTAGCCCCAAAGCCCAGTCGGTATGCGTTAAGGTGGGGAAAGGCTGGGAGGGAAAAACAGCCGGGTTCATTTTTCCAAGAGTAAGGAAACAAAATACTCATTATTCCATAGCTTAGCAAGTGATGCCGACACATTCATGGCCAGCCCTGGACTCCGCAAACCTCTACTCTGCTCACACCCCACCAACTCCCTCTGCTCCTAAACGATGCCAGCGTGCAGATGATGGGGCTGCTGGCCTCAAGCTCCCCTCCTGTGGCTTCCTGCCAGGGATGCATGCAGCACCCCACTCTTCTCCCTCGGGGCAGGGGGTCCCCGCCCCAGGCCAGCGCCACCCCCCACCTCACCTTCCAGCTTCATCCATGACCTCCTCGTCTAGTGAACCAGTATTGGTGCACTATTATGACCTAAAGTCCTCACTTCATTCAAACTTCCTCAGTTTTTACCTAATGTCCTTTTTCTCTTCCGGGAACCCACCCAGGACACCATGTGACGTTCAGTTGTCATGTCTCCTTGGGCTCCAATTGGCTGTGACAGTGCCTCAGACTTGCCCTGTTTTTTGATGACCTTGGCAATTCTGAAGAGTAGCAGTCAGGTATTTTGTCGAATCGTTGGGCTTTGTCTGCTGTTTTTCTCAAGATTAGACTGGCCTTCTGCGTTTCGGGGGGAGGAAGGCCACAGAGGGGCAGCGCCATTCTCATCACATCGTGTCAAGGGTGACTTACCACTGGGGATGTTGACCTTGATCACCTGTCTGGCGTCTCTGCTGTAAAGTTCCTCTTTGCCCCCCTTCCGTGCTGTGACCAGGTGTAGCCCACACGAGTGGGGGTGGGGGTTATACTTCATCTCCTTGAGGGGTCAGTGTCTACATCAAGGGTTTAGGCTTCTCCTGTCCAGGAGGTTCGTCACCCCCATTTATTCACCTGTTTGATCATTTATTTGTATCACACGGATTCATAGCTATTTATTTTATACCTTGAATTGTTATCTTTTTTGGTGTTCCAGTTGTCCGGCGTTAGCCACTGGGAGCTCTTTCACTTGGCTTTGTGTCCCTTTGACATTTGGGGGCACATCCTCACTTTCTGGCCTTACGAGATGCTTCAGGCTCCGCTTGTGTCTTCCTGCCCACATCCTAGAATCAGCCATTTCTCCGAGGACCCCTGGTTCCTGTTAGTGAGGAGGATGGGATTAGACACCCCGATCTGGGTGCTGCGTGCACTTGCTGTTACTCGGGTGTCATTGCTTCTAGCCCTCTCAAGGGACAAAACTGGAACTCTATGTGTAAACATAAGTAGCCTGTGTATATACACGCCTGTGGATGATTTCCATATTTCTCCATCAGTGTTTATAGCAAGCTAAACCCAAGTTCACACTGATGTCTCCAGCTCTACACCAGCATCGAGTGGCTCTTTCTATCACCCCCGCCCCCTTGCCTATCTGCAACTCCCCTCTCCCTCACCTCCACCCACTTCCTTGTTTACTTAATCCCGGTATACACTGGAGTGGTTCTGAATTGTTAGCCTGCACGCGTGGGAAACAATTCTACCAGCGAGAGTACAGCGCTGATGTGCAGTTTCCTTTGTCTAAAGTCTTACAGTTTCCACGCATTTCCAGAGTTACCTTGGCAACTTTAGCTCACACCTTTCCTCCCCCACCTCCTTCAGTGAGGTTGTCATCCCTTCGTAATACAGTTAGATTCTTTGCCACGGTCTGCATTCCATCCTGGGATTCCCCCAACCCTTAATTGATTTTTTTTAAAACTTTGCCTCCGTGAAGGCTCATCTTCCGTGCTAGAAAGCTGTAGGGGCTGTGCCAGGGCCCGGATCCGTGCGTGCACTGGCACAGCATCGTAGGGAACAGTCACTGCTCCCCCAATGCCCTGAGCATCGCCTCCTCAGCCCTCCTTCCAACCCCCGATCTGTTTCCCATCTCCTTCTTCTGCATTTTACCTGAACTTGACTTGGTCTGCAGGCTCCTGCCCACCGGCATTTAGCATCTTTTAAAGACTTTTACTGGGGGTAGGGGGAAGGGCGGGGAGCCTTCTCACAGCATCTTAGGTCCCTCCCACGGTGGTACCCACGTCTTCTCCCTGTCACGGCCACACTCTGTGCTTGTCCTCAGCCTCCTTTCTCTCTTTGCAACTGAAACAGCTCCTGCCAAAGTCACCAGTGGCTGCCCTGTTGCCAAATGCAGAGGTCCCTCCATCCCCTCCGCGGCCACCCATCCCACTCTGCGGTGTCTCTCCCTGGTGACTCCTGCCCTCTCTAGCATAGCACCTGTGTGCTGGAGGCGTCCCACGTGATCACCTCCCAGCCAGACTTGTTTTCACGTCAGCTCCTTCTGCCTTCCTACTAGAATGTTCTCGCAGGTGCCTCCAACACAACACGACCCACAGCAACCTCATTCTCTAGCTGCCCACCACGCTAGAAGTCGCCACAAAGTGGGGAACATAAAAAATTTTTTTAAACATTTTAAAAAGAAATTCAGAGATAAAAAGATGTTTAAAACCAACCAGCTGCCTGGAAGTCTGCTAGGGTTCTTTTTCCTGTATTGGGCTTGTGCTTTCTGGCTCTGCGTGACCCTGTCGCCACGTGCGGTGGACTACAGTGAGCGGTGGCAGCCTTTTCTACAATCCCTTAACATATAGAGACTGGACTATGAGTCATATAAATCTGCTTTGTAAACCCCAACTCACCTTCCTCTCACTAGATCGCAGAATACGGCCTGCGGTCACTGCAATGGCCCCTGACTGGGGTGGGGGGTGGGGCAGTAGCTGGAGGGGAAGTCAGAAATGAAAGGAACAATATTTGATTGACTGCAATTAAATGTCTCACTTTTGCAAATTTTGCAAACACATTTGACCAGGAGACGACCATTGCTAGGGTCCCCGATGCTTAAGCTGTGTCCGCCTCTGCGTTCAGCCCCTGAAGTTCCTGACTCACATTCTTCTGGGCAAGATGGTGCATACGGTTCTCTAAAGGACATTTGCGCATTTTCCGGCTGGTGATTCCAAAAGAAAAGCAACGTTTTAAAAACTTACACAAATGTTCCTAAAAGCATGATTCATAACCAAACAGCAGAAAAACCCAAACGTCCATGAACTTGTGAATGGATAAGCAAAATGCAGTCCACGTGATGGAACATTACTCGGCATGAAGAGTGATGACATACTGGTACACGCTACAGTGTGGACGAACCTCGGAAACTACATACTACGCGAGAGCAGCCGGACCCCAAAGGCCGCACATTACATGATGCCACTTACATGAAATGTTCAGAACAGGCAAATCTATAGAGACAGTAAGTAGATGAGTGGTTGTCAGGGGCTGAGGGGAGTGAAAATTAGGAGGTGATGGCTAGAGGGCATGGGGTTTCTTTTTGGGGGTAAAAATGTTTTAAAATTGATGGTGGCGATGGCTGCACCTATAAGTGAATATACTAAAAGCAAAGTGTGGGTGAATCGTGTGGGATGGGAATTACTGTTCAGTGAAGCTGTCACCAAGAAACAAAACAAAATAGACCTTTACTGATCATTTTAAGGCAATATTCATCTAGATTAGTAACACGGGCAAACGGGAGGTGTCTCTGTGTGAATCCTCAGGCTGATTCAGAGTTATTTACTTTCCTGACAACCCCGATTTGAGGTGACTCAGGACCAGCCCAGGGAGCTTATTCAAAGGTGCCTAAAACTGCACCACGCAGAGAGCTGGGCATCTCTTAGGCTGTGGGGTCCCGGAAATCGAGTAGGAACGAAAAGGGAACAGGCCACGCTCAGAGAAAGAACGGCCCCCCTGGTTTCAGCTTCTCGTCGTCATTTCTCTCCACTCTAACTCACGAATTTGGGATTGGAACCTGGGACCATTGTGCAAGTGACAGAGTTTTAGCCCCGCCTTCAGGACCCTCGCCCTGCGGAGGAGGGAGGCGAGGAGCTGATGCCAGATCAAACGCAGACGTGATCACAGCAGGAAAGAGCAGCCAAGCAGCCAAGGCGTGGATTCCGGAAGCCGACCCGAGAGGAAGCGCCCCATGTCCAGCACCGTGCACGTCTGTTCTCATTGAGGGCGGACACAGAGGGAGGCCACGCAGGTTTTCGGAGTAATTATGAAAAGTTCCCTTTTCCTCAAACTTCAGCTCTACCTGCAGACTTCGGGGCCTGTTTCCAGCCTCTCAGCACATTAGCGTTGAATCCGGCCACTTGTGAGTTTCCTGGTGACCGCTCTCTCTGTCTGCCGCCAGGCAGAGAGATGCTGAAGGAGCTGATCTTAGCTTTTCGTTGACCGTTTTCACCATTAACTCACCTGGGCATTAGGCCCTGTACTGGGTTGAATGGCGCCCCCTCCCAGTCCCCCCAAGAAATACGTGTCTACCCAGAACCTGTGAACGCAACCTTATCTGGAAAAAGTGTCTTTGCAAATGTGAGTAAGTAAAGGATCTCGAGATGGATTCCTCCTGGATTATCCAATGGCTGGTGTCCTCATAATAGACAGAAGGGGAGAGACACACGTAGAGGCCTTGCGAAGGCCTGGGGCAGAGCTTGGGGTGATGCAGCCACAAGCCAAGGGACACCTGGAGCCATCAGAGCTGGAGGAAGCGAGGAAGGACCCTCCCCTAGCGACTCTGGAGGGAGTGCTTCCTCCCACCACCTTTGTTCAGGCTTCTGGCCTCTGGGGACAGTGAGAAAATCATTTCTATTGTTTTAAGCCCCCAACTGGGGTCGTTTGTGACAGCAGCTGCAGGAAGTTACTACTGTCCTCTCAAGTCTTCATGCGTTACTTGTGATATATTTCACAATAAGGCAGCACTTGCTGCCTGACAGGAACTGTGTAACTTAAGCATTAACCTGTTTACACCATTTAATCCTCAGACTAACCTGTATGGTGGACGCCATTACATTCCCATTTTGCCCAGGTGGGAGGGAACAGCTGGGTCGGGACCTGCTGTGTGATCGACTCCCCCAAGGCCCTGGCTCTTGGCTGCCTAATACTCAGAGTGAACCTCCAGCCTCTGTCTGCTCTGTCCCCGGCGAGACCTTCGATTCTGCATACCAGGTAGCAGTGCAGGAACCTTAGGGGCCGTGCGGGGGGAGGGGTGATTGAAGGGTTAAACCTAAGCTGTAAGTGGCCAAGTCTAGAGATGACCCTGGGGGCCTCCTATCGTCCTGCCCAGGAGGACCTCTCCCAGGCACCCCAAGTACCTTATCTAGGACAGGGATGCTCGGTGACACAGGCAATAAGAGGTAAGAGCCAGAAGTCACATGGGAGGTGATTTTCCCCTGGTGCAGGCGAGACACTGAGTGTGGCTCGGAAGCTGAGATGCGTGCTGGCCCATTGCTTTATTTCGGAACATATAAGCAGAGGGATGATGGCAAGGTGCTGCAGGGCCGCGTGAGAAGGGACCGTGGTCACGAGTAGCGCACAAGGGTGAGGGGGCTCACTCCGGGGGTGGCGGTGCCTTGTCCTTGCATCTAGCCAAAGCTTCTAAGGGTGGACGGCTCTGCTCCCTAAGTCTGTCCGGGTGCACCCCTCGTCTCTCATCCTCGTGCCCCAGATAAAAGAAGCATTGGTTGTTATGAACATTTAATAATACACAGGTGCAAGTCCTGGGGTGCGGGGCCGGGAGAGACATCTGTTAGGCAAGTAACTTGAGTCCTGTGACCTTTCCCCAGCTGGGAGCTTGTTCATCTGTCAGGCCAGAACAAGTGAACCCACAAAAGTCATCCGAGCCGCCTTCGTCAGCTGCCTCCTTCCCTTGCAGCGAATAGCAGCTCCCGGATGCCCTGGGGGAAGGCCCAGGACCTGAAGGGAGAGGACGCACTGTGCTGGCTCCTTGGAGCTGGGCAGGGTGGATATTTATAAGCTCTGGCAACCGCCCTCAACTGCCCTCGCTTGTGGATCAGGCTGGTTCCTTTGAGTCTCCTGTGTCAAGTTTTTTCCTCTTTCCAGTGAGAATCTGAATCTGAACAGATAAACCCAGAATCAAATCACTGGATCAATAATTGCTCACCACCCACCCTCAAGGCCTCCAGGCTTCAAATGTTGGGTTTGTCTTCACTCCCCTCTGGCATAGATCCCTTTATGCTGGGAGGGAAAAGGTGAGGCCCAGGGCGTGTGGGAGGAACTTCGAGGCAGGGCTCAGGGCTGCTCTGTGACTTCCAGGGACCCCGGGCACTTTTGCTTTGGTGGCTCCCTTCCTCCATAAAAAAAAAATATTAAAAATTATATTTTATAATTGCGTTACTATAAAGACAAACACAATTCAAGCTGGATTCATCATTATATATTTATTATTAATGAATCTATTTTTTCTTCTGACTTTATAAAGTGGGCTCCTAACAGCATCAGGACCCTGCGGGGTGAGTCCGCCTGGGTGCTGCTCCCTTCCCAATCGACCCCCAACCCACAGATGTGGAAACTGAGAAATTAGATAACTTGTCCGAGGTCACGCACAGCTGGCGCTGAATCTAGGACTCGTCCTACCTTGTTCTTAACCTTTATGCTAGATGCCTGCTCACCCATATTCGACTTTGAAAAGTTTACCCGCCCACGGTTCATTGTAAAAGCTGCACTCAGCTGCCTGGAGGCTTCGGTTAATCAGTAGCCTCTTGAACTTGACGCAGTGGGCATTACCAGGGACAAAAAACTACGGTACAGACAGAACTGCGGCTGCGCCCGGAGCCATGCCCTGCCCTCCCACCGCCTCCCTCGTCTTCTCTGCGCCCAGCGGCTTCAGTGCTGTCCACCTGCGAAGATTCCCGAAATGACACCGGAGGAAGGCTCAGCGCGCCCAGCGGGAGAGCGGCAGCCAGGAGCGAATCGTCGGTGCCCCGCGGTCCCTGCTGGCGTCGTTGCGCCCCCTGGTGGCCGCAGGGGGAGTGGCCGCACTTGCCCCTGCAGCTGCCTCCCCAGCGGCTTTGCCTGGCGTGGCCACTACCACGTACTCATCAAGCGTCCCCGAAGGCGGCCGTACTGACTTTTCTCCCAGCCTCCTCTTTCGAGGGAACTGGGTCGCTATCCCCAGGGCAGGACTGGTGGACGTTTGGGGGTCAGTATGCAGGATTGTGCTTCAAACCTCTTTACCCACCCATAATCAGATTTACACTGGAAGGAGACCCCTCCCTTTTGTTCCCTATCCCCACTCGCCCCCATGTCTCTCGGACTCTCTCAGACACATCCTCAGAGGTGGAGGGAGACAACCTCCCCGCCCTCTTCCCCCGACAGAGCCCACACCAGCCCAGGGCAGCCTGCCCCACTAAGCCCGACGGCTAGGGTCAGGTGTGTGGAGAGGTCCTTTCTGGGGACCCTCCCTCAAGGGGCAAGAGGTCCAGGGACGGGCCCTGCCACTTGCTTTTTGAGGAAAGCTGAGTGCCCAGACTTGCAGGAGGGTTGCCAAGGAGAGTGAGTAGCAGGGTCTTACCCACCCCCTCTCCTCCAGCAATGCCAAATAAGGACGAAAAAACTGGCGAAGTGTGGGTTTCAAGTTCTCAAGTCGATGGTACCACCGTTTAATTCACAAAAGAAAGAAATCAAGAGAAAGCAGTATCTACTGGTGAAATAATTGATTGGCCATTAGGGGAAAATTCTAGATTCCACTTTAAAAACCCTATTAGGTAATCCATTGGTTAGGATGAAGTATTTATCAATAACATCTTCCTGGATTATTTTCTGGTGCTCTCTTTGGATGGCCCATGACATCTGTCATGTGACCTTGCTCCCAGTCCCAGACTGCTAAATAGCCACCCCACCCCCAACCCCCTCGAAGGAGCTCTGGAAACCGCACTCACCGCTCAGACTTTGATCTCAGCGAAGGTGCCAATCCTGGGACATCCTGAGTGTGACGATTCTGGAGGAAGCAGGCAAAGGGCACAGGTCTGCTGACCTGAAGCTGAACGGCGGCCAGCGCCCCTTGCTGGGGGGAGCGGAGAGGGAACCGTGGAAGCGGGCGGAGAACTAGGAGGAAGTGTGAGTCTGTGTTTGCAGTTTTAGTCTGGACTCGAGCAGGTTGTGAAATCAGGACATTTGAGCCACGTTTGTCCAAATCTCAAAGGGCCAAGTTGGCCCAAAGCGACATCTGAGTCGGTCACGATATTTAACATCACTGAGGTTGCCTTGGAGGTCGAGGGGCTGTCAGCCAGGCTACGATGGGGTAGACTCTCCAGAAACAGCAGAACAGGACACCTGAGCCTGGGGAACAGGAGCGACTAAGGGAGAGGGGCCCCAGGTCCCAGGGTAGACCGCGGCGAAGCTCCGGGGGAGGGAGAGGCGAGAGGCGGAGCGGGGGCCTCACTTGCTCAAACCTGGACTGAGGTTCTCGTAGTTCCGTGGATTTTCGACCACCTTCTTCACAGACAGACTCCTTCTTCCTCACAGGCTCAGAAATCTCAGGACATGGACGAATTTTAGCTTCTGGTCATTGGAAAGAGGCCGATTGTGCAGCATTTTTCATTTTTCTCTGACAGCGTTGCGGGTCCATTTTCTGTTTAAAACATTGTTTTTCTCTGATAAAAGTAATAGAACCACAGAGAGCTGGGGGGACTGGGACTGAAAGATAAAAAAACCTTTGTAGCTCCAACCTGAAAACATGGTCAGCACGTGGCTTGGTTTCTTCTGTTCATTAACGTGGCTATAATCCCAGGCCACTTGCAAATTTAAATTATGTGGTAAAATAGAAAAACATGAAGAGATTAGACCTTAAGTGTTCTTCACACACACACACACACACACACACACACACACACACACACACACACACACGTACCTACATGAAGCGAGGATGTGTTAATTCGCTTGACTGTGATGATCATTCCACAATGTATACTTACATGAAATCTTCACGTTTTCTATCTTAAATACGCACAAGTTTTATTTGTCAATCATGCCTCAATAAAGCTGGAAAAAATAGAAAAGCAGGTCGCTTCAAAAAATAAACTGCAAGATGAACAGGGAATCTATAGATCAAAAGAAGTTTAAATGGCAGATCAACCAATCTCAACGGATCCTGATTCAAACAGACTGTTAAAAAAAGGGGAAACATTTTTTTGGCATTGATGAGACTATTGATGACATGACACGGATAATTTAATGATATTGAGGAATTTTTTTTAGGTGTGATCCTACTATTGTGGTGACATTAAGAAGAATCCTTGTCTTCTATGCTTTGGTAAGTATTTATAGATGGAATAATACGCTGTATGAGATTTGCTTTTAAAGTAACACAGTTGGAGGGAGTGGGCGGAGGTCAAGATGAAATGAGAACGAATTTGGTCACATGCTGGTGACTGTTGAAGCAGGGTGGTGGGTATGTGGCGTGTTCATTAGATGATTTCTCTATTTTTTTTTTTGTTCGAAATTCTTCATAATACCCATTATGAAAAGGTGTTAAATTTAAAAAGGAGATGACACAAGGATTAAGAATGATCTACTTCGGGTGCAAAGGGACTTGGTCACTAAGAGGTTCTCCAGTGGGCTGGGCGAGAGCACCAGGCTGCTGTCAGCCTGGTCATTCTGCCAGCTCCCTCCAAACGTCCCTTCTGTGGATCAGTTCCCAGTGCCCGCCAGGGGGCGTCTGAGACCACCTTAACCGACTCAGGGCGCGGGCTGGACAGAGCTCTGTCTGTCCTCCCTGCTCCCTTCTCGA
>NW_011889265.1:175540-183558 GCF_000151845.1 Pteropus vampyrus
GAGCCGCTCCAGGGGGCCCGGGGTTTCTTTGGGGGCTGACGGACACGTTCTGGAGTTAGACAGCGGTGATGGTCGCACGACATTGTGGATATGCTAAAAACCCAGCGAGTCTCGCACTTTAGAATGGTTAAAATGGTGAGGAAAAAAAAAAAAAAGATTGGAACCGAGAGTCCAGGTTTCGGCCGCGCAGGCGGGCTGGGCATCGGAGGACGCATCCTGGAGCTGCGGGGAAGGGCAGCGCCTTTCGGCTCGGGGCAGCCGTGGCCCTCGCGCTCCCCCGGGGTCAGTGACGACTCCGCCTCCTCCTCCTCGTCCCTACTGGAAGCGCCCCCTCTTCTCGAGGTTCCCCGTTTGCCTCCCGCTTCTCTGCCCGCTCCCTCTCCGTCTCTTCTTCAGGCTCATCCTCGTCTCCCAGATTTTTTTTTCCTTTGGTGTTTGCTTATCCCGGGAATCCCAGCTTATTCATGCCGATGTGCCCGTAGGTCCAATTAATTCTTGGACCTCTTCTCTTCTGGTCACTCCCAGGGGCCGCTAAGCCATCAGTCTAGCCCCAGCTGTCCCCTGACTCCAGACACCAATTGCCTCTCAACCTTGCCAGGTGGCCCGACGAGAAGCTCCAGCGTGACTTCCGCCCTCCAACCCCGCGTCTCCCACAGACGTCCTGATCCCCGCTATAAAGGGCAACTCCACCCTTCCAGCCTTGGGGTCACCCCCAGCTTTCCCTCTTACCCGCGACAGCCAGTCTGACAGGGAAGCCCGTCAGCTCTACGTGACATGAGGAGGTGTTCGGAATTCGACTTTCTCTCCACCTCCCCCGCTTCATCTCACACCCGGATTACTGTAATAACTTCCTATTGGAGTCTCCCTTTTGCACTTTCTAGAATCTTCTCAACCCATCATCCAGATTGACTCTGTCATCATAAATCAGATCATGCCGCTCAGAGAAGACGCTGAGGTCTGTGCAAGGCTTCAGGACCCTCCACCATCTGACGCCGTGCGTGGGCTGAGTAACAGCCACGTCCTAATCTCTGCAGCCAGTGAACATGTCACCTTACGTGGTCATGGGGTCATTTGCAGATGCGATTAAGTTAAGGGTCTTGAGGTAGGGACATTATCCTGGATTGTCGGATAGGTCCCAAATGCGATCACAGGTGTACAGAAGTGGACAGAATATTATGATATGTCTCTGCGCACCTACCGGCCAGCTTCCACGACGTCCGACCCACTGCCGGGCTTGATTTACTGACATCCCCACGCACTCGCTGCCTGCCCCCAGTCCTGTCCCCATCCTGTATCATTTTGAAGCAAATCTTGGACATCATACTGTTTATAAATAACAGGAGCCCTGCATCTAACTCCATTTCCTTGCAGTAAGGACAATGCCCAGGTCTCCATCATCTTGGACGGCAAGATGAACAGGTGGTCTGGATGAGTCTGTATCAGCTTCCCCTTCAGCCGCGTCACCCAAGGAAGGGAGGTCGAAGCGTTGTGTCAGCCTAAAGGCGGCCAGCAATGCCAGACCGGAGCCCCATTCGATTTATTTTTATTGTGGTAAAATGCACATGACATAAGTTAGCTTTTTAATAATTTTGAAGTGTACGATTCAGTGGCATTAAGTGGCGTTAAGGACATTCACAGCATTGTGCAACCACCACCACTGTTTAGTTCCAGAACTTTCCATCATTCCAAAAGGAAATCCCAGACTCCTCAAGCAGTCACTCCCTGTTCTTTCTTCCCTTCAGCCCCTGGAAATCACCAGTCTGCTTTCCATCTCTATGGGTTTGTCTCTTCTGGACATTTCCTATAAATGGAATCCTACGATATGTGGCTTTTTGTGCCTGGCTTCATTCACTCGGCATGGTTCATTCACGTTGCAGTATGTGTTAGAACTGCATTCTTTTGCATGGCTGAGTAATATTCCATTGCATGGATATACCACATGGTGTTTATCCACTCGTCTATCTACGGACACTCGGGGTTTTTCCACTTTTTGTGTATAGTGCTGTCGTGAACATTCTTGTAGAAGTTTTTGTTTGACAAGATTAGTTTTGAAGACGTCAATGTAAAGTCCTGCCTGGAAGAATAAAACATAAGTTGCTCAAGTATCAGGGTGGGAAAGTTCTGGGACCAAAATCTCGAGTTTTCCTCCAGGCTCATTTCAGAAAGACCTGGTGGTGTGCTGCAGCTCCTGGGGAAAAGACAGGACAGATGCAGGCATAGAATACAATGTGCTCAGCTTGACCAGAGCCCAGGAGCCACGGGCTGTTTTTCTTAGGAGGCGGCAGTGACTGGAGTATAATTTCCTCATTACCGGAAGCACTAGCCCCACGGTGTCCTGTGCCGATGAGGCACGAACATAGAGGGGCTGCTAGTTCCACAGGAAAGGTAAGACCTTGGGTTCAAGTCCCAGGCCTGCTACTTCCTGATCGTGTGGCTGTTTCGGTGACTTCGCCTGTTCAAACCTGGTGTCCACTCCTCATAACAGAAATCATAACACCTTCTAGGATATGGTTGTTTCCAATGAAATGAGATAATGTGGCAAAGCCCCCTGGCAGGACCTGGCCCGTGGAGGATGCTACCCTGACCCTTGCAAGGGCCCTGGGGTGCTGAGTGACCAGCGGATTGATGGGCTGGGTCTAGGGCTCCAGCTTCCCCACTGAGCCCCACGGCTTTGCTCAGATTGGATGTGCTTTGGGCAGAAACAGAGAGATCATAACATGAAGCTCTTTCCTCTTCTAGCTTGATAAAGAGCATCCAGGAAGGGCAGGAAAGCAGGCCACGAGACAGGAGAAAACCCAAGCCCGGAGCAGAAACCCGTAAGTATCACAAATGCTCTATCCAGCCACGATCTTGTCTGCAGTCAGGCCGATGAGAAGTACCCGCACAGAAATAACGCCCTTGGAAATGAGAGCGTGTTTCTTAGCCGGGGGATTTTCTTTAGAGTCTTCGCATGTAGCGTTCTCTGATGACTTTGGAAGGAATTTTGAGGAGAAAAGGCAATAAAAGTGATGAAGGGGCTGGAGGGCCCGATTACGAGGCGAAATGAAACGGCAGCTTGGCCGTAACATGGGTTTAGCGGGGACGGGGCCTCCACCTGGCAGCCGTCCAGGGTCCCAGATGCAAGGAGAAGCTGAGGGAGTCCGGGAGGACAAAAGGAGGAGTAATGATGTGATATTATGAGAAGGAAGTGATAGGCTGAGGATCAAGACGATTTCTGGGCAAAAAGCCTGTTTAGGAGAATAATAGCATCCCAAGGGCCGTGGACATGCTCCTTGGCTTCGTACAGTTAGCATTTCTCAAGATCAAAGTCTTAAGAACTGTTCTGTTGGGAGTGGCCACAGCCTCCATAACTCAGACGGGTCATCTCCAGGCTCCTTGCCTCTTTCCCAAGTCTATTCGAGAATGCTGTTGCCGGTTTGCAGCCCACGCCTTGGGGGCTGTAGACGGGGCTCTGGGCCACGGACACAGGCTCGGAGGAGAGCTTTGCAAAGAGGAGCAGACGGGTGTGATAGCCAGAGAGCACCCTTATGCCCCAGGGAGCGAGGGGTGGACCAGGGGCCAGAGGACAGGAGGTGCTGCCTGAGTGCCAGGGTGGACGACCAATGGGCCTCTGGCCTCTGGTCCGAGCTGAGCGAACATTTTTAGTTCCTTCCGGGCCAGGTTCTTTGACATCTACAGTTTCTCTGCCAGTTGGGTCAACATCCCCAGCGGACAGGGCAGTTTCACGCCCATTGCCTCCCTTATTAGTTGAAGCTGACCCTAAGAATGGACAGAAATATTCAGATCATTTTCTCGGTCTCCTTATTTGCTGGCGAGGAAATTGAGGGCCTTAGATGGTGAAGATTTGACCAAAGTGTCAGCTGACACACCCAGACCTCGCCTGTGGGACGCTGGGACCACGGTGCCGTGACTCCACGCCTGTGACGCGTGCTAGGGCAGCGCTTCAGGGGCTGGGATGTGCCAGGGATTGCTGGGGGAATGGATATGAGGCCGATTTTAAAGGAGCAGAGCCCGAGACGCTGTGTTCCCAGTAGGCTTCCGGGCAACACCTAAGCTGCTGGTTCGTGTCCCGCATTACGAGTGGCAAGGGAGTGTGGGCTCTGCTGTTTTCACTCCCGAGAGGACAGAACTGGTAGTTTCAAAGCCAAATCACGCCAAAGCCCCCTCTGCCACAGGCCCCTTTCGTGGTTGCTCCCTGAAAATAGAGGAAACACCTTTCATCTCCGCACTGGGGGGCCCGGGAGTGCTCCGTCTTCAGCCAGTGATCTAGACTCTTTTCGTGAATCGGGATTACTCGGGTATGTGTGTTGGGGGGAGCTTTGAAAACCCTAGAATGCTCAGGCTTCACTCTTTAGAGATTCTGCTTCAGTTGGTCCAGGTGGGGCCCAAGGGCCCCTGTTTTCAGAAGATCCCAGGGAATTTATGTGTGGCCAGGGTGAGAACTGCTGCTTTTGGCAGTAGGATTGATATGTACCATTCATTCACTCGTTGTTCATTCATTCTGTTAAAAAAAGAAAGAACAGGTCAAAACGGAGTCACTTTTGCTATGCCACATGGGCGGGGGGAGGGATGGGCAGGGCTGTTCTCTAGAGAGGTGACCTTTGAGCTGAGACCGAAGAAAGTGAGTAAGAGACCTGCGTGGATGTCCAGGAGAAGAAGGCTGGGCGCCGTCGTGCAAAGGCCTTGAGGCAGCGTGTGCTTGGTGTGTTCCAGAAGCAAGGGGGGGGGAAGCTGTGTAGATCACGTGGCGGAGTGCAGAGCAGTGCGTCATAAACCGCCGTGTGTGCGTATTTACACGTCTGTTCTGAAACAAACTCTAGAAAGTTGCCTCTGCGACAAGCGGGTGGCCGGGGGCGGGGGCTGGACAGAGACTTTCTGTATTCTCCTTGTGTACCTTTTCGATTTTGCACCACATGCATGTATCGCTTATTCAAAAGTAATATTTAAAAGGAAGAAAGAAACAAGGAAGAAACGAGTGTACTCGGAGCAAAGGGAGCCACGCCATGTGGAGGAGCTGACGTCACCGAGGCGGGAACTGTGCTCCGGGAGGCTAGAAGGAGATCGGGCTCCCTCACTGCTAGCTGTGTGACCTTGGGCAAGCTGCGTAATCTCTCCGTGTGTTTCTCAGGCCCTACGTCAGGGCTGCTGTGAGGGGTAATGAGTGAAGTACTTCAGTGGTGTCTGGGAGACAAACGAGTGGTCAGGTCCTCCTTTTAGCCCCCAGCCCCCAGAGGTGAGAGCCACAGTAGGGCCTGAGCGGACTTGCCACCTGCTCTGGAGCGTAGGCTGTAATAGGACCCCTCTGACCACGGTGTGAAGCAAGAACAGGCAGAGACACCACAGAGATGAGAGCTCGGTTAGGAGGCGTCTGCATCCGTCCAGGTGGCAGGCTGGCGGCTGGGGCCAGCCGCAGCAGCGAAGGTGGTGAATACTGAACATTGAAAATAGGGCCAGTCGGATTTTCCGATAGATTAGACAAGGGCCGTGAGAGGAAGCGAGAGGCCCGGGTTTTCGGCCTCAGCACCTGGAGGACTTGCGTTGTCACCGACGGACACGGGGAAGGTCCGAGGCCCGCCCCCGATCCAGGTGGAGAGAGGGGTGGAAGCTGGATATCGGTTTTGTGTCCATGGGAAAAGTTAGGACTAGTGATAGACATTTGGGAGTCGTCACAGCATAGATGGCCTTGAAGTCGTATGTGAGGTTTATTCCCATAGAATGTGAGGGTGAATGATAGAGAAAAGAGGATCCCCAGGCCTGAGCCGCGGGGCTACCGACCTCAGAGGCCGGGAGAGGAGGAGGAGGAGGAGGGTGAAATGGTAGGAGGGGTAAATTGTTCTGACAAGCATTTACTGAGCACCTAGCATGTTCTAAGCACCGTGGAGGTACCGGGCCTGGTTACACAGCTGCAGGAGGAAAGAGAACATCTAAACCCGACTGGATGTGGACAGAAGCTTCCCAGAAGTGGGGCCCTTGAACTGAGTCTTAAAAAAGGATCAAGTGTTGGAGAGGGGGGAAGAATGTTCCAGAAGAACCTATGAGAGAGGCATGAACAGAGAACTGCAAAGATTAGACAGGGCCCAAGTGGGGACAGGCGGACCCCGATGGCTGGCTTAGCACGAGGAGCCTCATGCTTGGTTTGATCCTGAGGGTTGTGGCTGCCACATTGAGGTCCTCAACCTGCAATAGCCTGCAGGCCAAACCCCGGTCACAGCCTGGGTTTTTTTTTTTTTTTTAAACAACATTTTCTAGACGGCCAGTTTTCGAACAACCTACAAGCTAGAAATGGTTTTTGTTTCAATGGTAGTGGAAAAAAAGCCTAAAGAAGAACAGTATTTCATAATATCAGAAAATGATATGAAATTCAAATTTCAGTGTTTATGAATAAAGTGTTATTGGGACACAGCCACACCCATTCCTTATGATTATCTGAGGCCACCTTCGCTCTGCCGTGGCAGAGCTGAGTCGTTGAGACAGAGGCCACGTCGCCCGCAAACATAGATAGAATACAAACTACGCATCCTTCACCGAAAAGCGGGGGGCTTTGTGATGCAGAGCACAAGACAGAAATCGGGACCCTCTCAGACTTTTCATTCGGGCGAGGCTGCCCCGCCCCAGAAGTCGCCTCTTCCTGAGGGCAGAGACCGTTCAGAACGTGATCCGCCTCCGCTTCTAGAACTTCACCTATTTCTTTTCCCAGAAGCAGAGTCAGCTGTCACAGGGGCGCTGGCGACCTCCGAAGCCAGGCCCTGCCCTGCGAGGCTGCCTCACAAACCATCTGGGAGAGGTGGTGCGGGCGGCGGGGGCCACCGGGAATATTCTCTCCGGCAGGGTGCTGGTGGCGTCGTCAGGTCCCAGGCCGGGAGGGAGCGGCGCAGTCCCTGCGGGAGTGTGCCTTCCCCGGAAGTCGTTTCCTCTTGCCGGTTGCGTGAGCGGTCCTTTCCCTACAATCAGCCTTCGTCGTTCTGCTTTTCCTTCAGGGACGAGCTGTTCGTTCTTGTTTTTTGAAGCGGCGAGGCCACCTCCAGTTGCTCTACTGCAGGAACCTACGTGGCTCCTGGTATTTACCTGAGCTGTCCGGCCCGGGATTCCCACGGGTCCCCTCAGAGTCCCTCAGCTCAGTTGACCTCTGATTAGAGTTGGCTGCTTGAGCAGAGTGAGCCTCTGGTGTGCCTGGCCACCTGAGCCGGAGGGACACCTGCTTTGTGTGTGGCCGGGCAGCTGGCGTGAGCTTGGCCAGAGAGACCCGCCATCAACAGAAGCAGCTTTGACCGTGGCCAAGAGCAGGAACCTGAGCCAGACTGCAGGGGTGCAAATGCTGCTCTGCCACCGAAGCAGCTTTGTGACCTTGGGCAACTTACTCAGCCTCTCTGTGACCCTGCTTCCCCAGCTTCTGTAGCAGGCGGTAGTGACTCCTGCCTCCTAAAGCCGTTATGAGAATTAAAGGGCTTAGCGTTTGTTTTTCGAACAATGTCTGGCACAGAATGCTCTGGAAGTGCTTGTCGCAAATACTGAACAGAGAAGGGTGGTCCTCAGAGGGACCCTGGCTCTCTCGTCCTCACTCTCCCAGAGCGTAACGGTTTTGAACATGTGCTATTGTTTCGGGGTCCGGTTGGGCATCACCTTAAATGTCTGTGCCCTGCACAGTACTTGGCACAGCACCTTGCTTATACTGGGCTGTGGATGAATGTTTGCTAAATGAATAAGTGAGAAACATCCTGTTTCTCCCCAAATTAATAGACTCTTCTTGGAAAAAATAAATCACTGAGAAGCAACCTTCGACGGTCATTTCCAGGAGACTCTCGAAGCTGGGGCCAGCGCTCCTGGCCAGCGCGGCCGGGTCTGGTCAAGAAGCTGCAGGGCTGCTAAGTGGCCTGGTGGGAGGATATGGCAGGACGGGGTCTGCAGGTGACGAGCGGGCAGCTTCCCAGAGGACGAGGCTTCCAGCCACCCAGGCCTGCCCTGCCGACCCCAAGACAGAAGCCAGGACCAGTTGGCACTCAGCCAAAGGTGGGTTCCCC
>NW_011889265.1:185088-200873 GCF_000151845.1 Pteropus vampyrus
GGCAGGGGACAGGGAAGGCCATGTGTTTCTCGCTAAGGAGCTATTTTTTATTTCGTAAGGGGTGGGGAGATGCGAAGACAGGAAATGTAGGCACCTTTGCCGCATGTATCGTTTGGGTTTCTTGTAGTTGCATATTACAGAAATCCAGTTCCAACTAGTCTGAGCACAGAAAGTTGTGACCAGCTTTCGAAATGGAAATGTCCCAGGACACCTTCACTTTCAGGCAGAGCTGGATCCAGACGCTCAGACTGTGTTGACAAAAAGCGGCCTCCCCGCCATGTCCCTGCTTTCCTCCGTGTGGCCGTTAGTCTCAGGTAGGCGTTTCTTGCATGGTGGTAAAGGCAGCTGCCAGCAACTAGTCTGCTGATGTAGGAGCCAAGTGGAGAGCAGGGCCTGCTCCAGCAGAAGTCCCATGGCTGCTCTCATTGGCTGGGATTGAGTCACAAACCCATCCCTGAACCAATCGCAGTGACTTATTTGCAAGGCTCAGGTCACGTGCCTGCAAGCATGGGCTGTGGCAGCCACGTGGATTGAGGGGAGGGGAGGGAAGATTTCCCTGGAGTAAAATGTCCGTGCTGTGATCAGAAGGGGAAATGGGGTGCTGGGTAGGTGAAAACAAAGATGTCCAGTCACGTACTGTAGGAAGACCCCCATCTACATGCAACGTCTGGAATAGGTAAATCCATATAGACAGGAAGCACATTGGTGGTTGCCAGGGGTTGCGAGGAACAGGAAGTGACTGTTAATTGGGTAGGGGGTTTCCTTTTGGGGTGATGAAAATGTTTTAGAACTAAATTGGGGTGGTGGTTGCACAACACCGTGAATGAGCTAAATGTCACCGAATTGTTCACTTTGCCATGGTTAATTTTATGTGATGTGACTCTTGCCTCAATAAAAAATAAAAACACAGCAGATGTCCACCCTTCCTTCTCCCCCCTTCCCTCCCTCCCCCCAGCCCAGCATCCTGAGATGCTCCTCCACTCCACAGGGCCTGCCGGGTGGTGCAAATCCGACTTTCCTTCCCCTTCTTCTCGCTTTCTCCCTTATACCTCAGCGGGGTTGGGACCTGCAGTGGATTAAACGGCAGAGGTAATTCTGGGCGTGGTCACTGGCTGGGCTGCTTCCCACGGCAGGGGCCATGGAAACCTGGGTGGCTGGTCCAGAAGCTGAGCTCATGTATTTTCGCGAGAGCTGGTGGAGTGAGCTCCAGGGGGATGCCAAGGACGTCTTGTTCACCAGCTGTACCTGTTTTCCTCCCGGCTTTGGGCAGTGGAAGGTCGCCGCATGACACAGAGTCCAAGGCTGCAGCTCCGCCCTGCTGGGAAGACCCGGGCCGCCCCGTTTCCATCATCACTTGGCACCGGGGCTGCACACAGGACACCACCATGAGAACGGGCTGGTGTTGGAGAAAAGCTATTCTCACTGGAATTGTAAAGGGGCTGGGGTTTGGGCAGAGCCCAGAGCTGCCTGGGGGCTCTCCCAGAATGAGCCTGCACTGGCTCCGTTAGAAACTGGAATTTGAATCCAAACTCTCCTCCTCGGGTTGCTCTGCACCAGCTGGCTGAGGAAGGATGAGGACTTCTGGTCCCCGCGGGCCTGGCACTGGACTCGTCTGGCATGGACACCGGGACCGGTCCTTCTGGCTCAGCTGGGCTCTCTGCTCCTACCTAGAGCTGGAGACTGGCTGATCTCCAGCCAAGGGCTCTGGTCTCAGGGGATGCTTCAGAGATTCTCAGGATATGGACCGGGACTGCCCCCTGCCCCGCCTGCACCCAGTCCCCGGGCCTTCAGGGCCTTGTTTACCACACAGATCCTGGTTCTCCCTCCCCCACCAGCCACATGGGTCAGAACCTCTGGGCATGATTTTACCAGCTCCTATCCCACGTTCATCCACAAACCGAAGCTGAAGAATGGAACCATGTTTTGCTCCCGAAGGCTGAGGATTTCCCACCCCCTGCCCCTCCTGCCTGGACGTGCAGGCTGGCCATTCTCACAGTCGCTGGGTTCTGGCATTGTCAGTGTGGTGGGGCCTGGGGCCATGTGACCTGGGCTTGACTCCCGACTCCACTATAGACTAACCCCTTCACTTCCCCATCTGTGAAAAGGGGGCCCCCGAATTCACTCCTACCCGGATGCTCAGAGTGCACCCTTATTTGGGAATAGCGTCTTTGCAGATGTTATGACTTGAGGATCTTCAGATGAGATCTTCTGGATTCAGGCTGGGCCCTCACGCCGATGTGTGTCCTTATAAGAAAAGGAGAGGACACACAGACACACAGACACAGACACACACACACACACAGACACACACACACACACACACACACACACACACACACACACACACACACACAGAAAAAGGCCACTTGAAGATGCAGGCAAAGAAGAGATTGAATTGGCCACAAGCCAAGAAACAGCTGGAGCCGGAGGCCGGGAAGGGTCCCGCTAGAGTCTTTGGAGGCTGTGTGCACCTGCCGACACCTTGATTTCCAACTTCCGGCCTTCTAACTTGTAAGAGAAACATTTCTGTTATTTTAAGCCACCCGGTTTGTGGAAATTTGCTATGGGCGTTCGTAGGAAGTGAAGACATCCCTCAAAGGACAGTTATCACCTCAAGCATTTGACACGGAGTCAGCACAGAGCAGGTGCTCGGTGAACATCCACCTTTACCCCCATGCTTCCTGCGGCCCCTGAGAAGACCAACATGCCAGAAGAAGCGTCCTCAGTGTCCCCAGGGTGCACCCTGCCCTGGCTCATGCACTGTCTCTCCCCAACGCCCTCTTGGCTGCCACAGGCTGGAGCCCCCGGAGGGACAGAGCTGGGAGGCGGCGAGAGTAAGGAGGCGGTGGGCTGAGGGCTGAGGCCTTTGGGAGGAATGCTCATCACAGCCATGAATCATGGCCTGTGGGCCAATCGCTGCCTGCTGACACATCACACCCTGGGGGAGGTGACCTAATGCTGGTTGTCACATACTCAGGGCCCCGCCCAGCACCGCCCAAGGCTTCCACGCTGCCCAGAGGGAGCTGTCCCCACCCCACCCCTGCCCAAGTGTGTGTGCTTGCCCCTCCCCTGCTCACACAGCAGGACAAGCAGCCCTTCTGGGCCGAGACTCCAGCGGAGGCTTATTACATGGATGCGTTCGGGATGATGGGTGAGGCGAACGGTTTGCACATCTGGAGGGAAGCCGAACCGTAAACACTGGACCACGACGTGCTGTACATCCACCACACTTGCATGGGGAGAGCCTGCTGGGGTCAACCTGGAGGTGTTGCTTCCCAGGGCTGGAATCTATAAAAATGATGGCTTACAGGTGGGGAAACTGAGGCCCAGAGGCTGTAAGGACTTGCCGTACACTTCCCAGCCAGGGAGCTTCTTGGAGACAGAGCCGGGGTTGGAACTGAGAATTCATCTTGGGCAAAGCTCTGTTCTGGTTCTCAGACCAGACCAGAGTCCTCTTCTTGGCTGCTATGAGTCCCTAGTCCCCTGTCCCCAGCTCTAGGATGTGCCCCCGAGGCAGGCATCGTGCCCCCTGATCGCTAGAAACAGCCATTTCCTCTGCCTTCAGCTTCTGAAAGCAAGCATGGCTGCTGACGGAGGTGATGTTAGCTCCACGAATACCCTGCCTGTCCACCCCACCTTCAGAGATGGAGAAACCTTCTCCCAGGCTCTGGGTTCGAGTTCTTGGCCACCATATTGTCAGGCCACGGTGAGTGGGAATTTTAGGAGAGTCTGTTGAGACAGGACATCCAACACGGAGGATGGGTCCCTGGGTACACACATCCCCTGACCTGTCCTCTGTCCTCTGGAGAGAGCTACAGGCTTCACTGTACTTGAGCCAACTCAGCGCACGGGCTTCGACTGGGGACCTAGAGTGACGGGGGTGGGGCCACTTTGAGCTCCTCGAGGCTCCTGCTTATTTATTTTACCATCATAACTTGAAGCCAATATTTAAGCATTACCAAGGCAACGGCCCAAATCTCCCAGCCCTTGGCCCCCCTCCAGCCCTACACAGTGGGGACAAGGGCAGGAGGCGGAGCAAGGAAAATGAGTCAACCATCCCCCACCCCCAACCACCTGGGAAAACAGTGACCCAAAAAGCAGATGCCCGCCTCTCGTTCGGGGTGATCCTACGCACGGGCAGAATAGTCGGGCGGGGCTTCGGTCCCAATACTTTACATTGTTTTTGCCGTTACGGTTGGAGCCAATAGGTTTTTCAGACTTTTTACTGAAGCTTAATGTACACGCAGAATGTGTGCAAACCGTAAGTGCACAGTTTTTTCCCCCACAAACTGAATGTGCTCCTTCACCAGCACCCGGATCAAGAAACAGCACATAAACAGCCCCCCAAAGGTCACCTCGTCCCTGCTCCTCATCGCTGTACCCTCAGGGTGACAATCACTCTAACTGCTCACAGCGTAACTGAGTTCGACCTGTTTTTGCACTTCACATCAATGAATAATACACTGCGGTCTCTCTTGGGTTGAAGCCAACAGCATTTTTAGGATCCGAGAGAACCGAGTGGCCCTTCTCCCTGCCGGCTGCGGTGGGGAGAGAACAGAGAGGACCGGAAGGCCCTCTCCCTGTCTCACAGGCCACACGGGTGGCAAAGCGGAGACTGGGAAGCGCGCATAGCGGGGGTGGGGTGGGCGCCCTTGATTTTAACCAAAAGGCACAGCATCCTTTCGCCTTGTGCTGTGTAACTTGGGCGTCTCCGGCTTGTCTCCTCCACCCGAGGTTCACGGAAGGAACGGAAGGGCGACAGCTGGGGCATATCGAGTCCTACCGGGGACATTTACGGAAGCCCTCGCTTCTCCCAGCAGGGTGCCGGGGGCACCCCGCGCCCTCTTTGCTGGCCAGTGAACCTCTGCACTGCAGGGCTGGCTCCTGTCGCCCCTGAGCCAGAGAGGCTCAAACTCACGTCTAATCCACGGCGGACCGTGGCCTTCGTGAAAGGCAATAACCGCGTCGCACCCGGCAAAACCAAGTAGAAGACGCAAAGGCGTAAGGTGCCGTCGCCCCGGTATCCGCCGGGGTCCGTTCCAGTGCCCTCCGCGGATACCAAACTCTGAAGATGCTCAAGCTTCTTCTATAAAGTGGTACAGTATTTGTGTGTCGCCCACGCTCATCCCGCCACATTCTTTAAATCATCTCTAGATTACTTACAGTACCCGGTACCATGTAAATGCTGCGTAAATAGTTGCCATACTGTATCGTTCAGGGAATAATAACAAGAAAAAACAGTCTGCACGTGTTCAGTACAGATGCAACTATTGCTGGCCTGACTGACTACACAGAACACGTCAGCAACAACGCAACCGTTTTTTCTGAATATTTTTGATCCACGAAGCCGGGAATTTGGAGGGAAGGTCAACCGTATTAACAGTCTCACTTCTTATTTTCTTATTAGCTTCGGTGGTCACAAAGTTGCATTTAATAAAATACAATAGGACAATCTAACAAGGGGACAGGCACACAGAAGTTTCTCGGTGCTTACTCTTGATTCTTATACTTTTTCTTTTTTTGACTTGTGATGAGCTGGCCAACCAGGTGTCTGGGGGACACCCTTAGAGCAGCACCACCTTAGCCCACCCTCCGCCCCGCTGAGCTGACCTTGACCTGGCCCCCTCC
Organism: Pteropus vampyrus; assembly: GCF_000151845.1. Taxonomy (NCBI): domain Eukaryota; kingdom Metazoa; phylum Chordata; class Mammalia; order Chiroptera; family Pteropodidae; genus Pteropus; species Pteropus vampyrus. The sequence continues at coordinate 190,717 of NW_011889265.1, forward strand.
CAGTTCCGTGGCACCCTGTCTTCTTCCTATATGTTGCTTGAGCTGAAGTAAAAGAGACAAAAGCCTCTAGGGACCCATTCTAGGGTCCCTAAATGAGACTCCAAGCAGGTAAGCCTTGCTCTTTCCAGTTTCTCACGGATGACTTCTTTTGGCCTCTGGTGGCTCTTTTTCCTCTCAGATATAGGACAAATTCCCTCTGGAGCTGGGTTGGAATATTATACTGCTGCCAAGAAGACGGTGCTACATCTTAATCCTCTCTTCTCCCTTTGCCCTCACCCACTGAATCCTGGCACCCGGTGTCACCCTCAAGGAGATGCTGAGGGTGTAGGAAGGGGGATCCTAGAGTGTGTAACGGACACTTTCGTCCCCTCTTTGCTTAAGAGTCTCTGTCCCATTGTTCAGTTCCGAGCTCACACGTCCTGGGCTTTGCTTCGTGGGAAGGATCTCGGGACCCAAGTGGGCCAGCAGCTTTCTTCTGGCCGAGGCCACCATCAGGTGTGTCACGAAGCCCCCGCCCCTAACACCCTCTCTCGCCATGGTCTCGGCTCCTCCTGCTCCAGGGACATCTCTGAAGTTGCTTGTCCTCCCTGCCCCTTCCAGCCTGGTCAGCTCCGCCATGGCCAGCTACTGTGTGACCAGCCTCCCCGAAGGCCAGTGACAAATGCCTCCTCAGGCCCCCAAGTGCCCCCAGACTCGTCTGACCTGGATGTCACGAAAGGGGGCTGGTGAGGAGGGCAGAGTGAGTTTTCTGCATGAGATTGGTTTTGTTTGGGGTTCTTTCGGAGCAGACGGGCCGGTGGGGACGGCGTCACCCCAACCGGAGACACGCGCGGGACGGGCGCTGAGGTTTACGAGCTGTCACCGTTCCTGCCGTTCCTTGCTTTTCCCTTTCCTCTCCTCGTTCTTCTACTTTCTTCCTTTTTTTTTTTTTTTTTTTTTTTAATATGCCTGCATATTTTCTCTAAACCAAACCATCTGTTTACTAGCTTTTATAAGCAGTAATGAAGAGAGCAAAGACCCAGTGGGCCGTTGGGTCCAGGCACTTTCTCTGGCGTCTTCAGGAGGCCTGAGGAAGAGGTTGGGGGCCTCCGAGCGACGCCTGGAGGTAATGTGTCCGTCAGGGTCCTTTTTTGCCTGAAGTTGCCTGTTGACAGTGTGTCTCCTTGGAGAGGCTTGGCGGGGCTGCGGCGGCCTTCCACTGCTCCCCTTTCTGTGCTTACATCACAGGACTCTGGGGTCACCTGCTTGCGGCAAGCCGCCTGCCGGATAAGGAGCTGGGAAATGAGGTGACTGCGAATCGGAGCTTACAGGGTGCCAAGATCACTCCGAGGGAATGTACTGAGCTATGAGAACGGGTGAGCCCAGGAAAACAATTCGACAACAATGCCGAGCGCCTAGGTGACCAAGAAAAAAAAGAGGAGTCTGTTTGGGAACAGATTCCGACCTCCGCTTCCAAGGCATTAGTAATTCAAGCAGCAGGGCACCCTGTCTTCTTCCTATATGTTGCTTGAGCTGAAGTAAAAGAGACAAAAGCCTCTAGGGACCCATTCTAGGGTCCCTAAATGAGACTCCAAGCAGGTAAGCCTTGCTCTTTCCAGTTTCTCACGGATGACTTCTTTTGGCCTCTGGTGGCTTTTTTTCCTCTCAGATATAGGACAAATTCCCTCTGGAGCTGGGTTGGAATATTATACTGCTGCCAAGAAGACGGTGCTACATCTTAATCCTCTCTTCTCCCTTTGCCCTCACCCACTGAATCCTGGCACCCGGTGTCACCCTCAAGGAGATGCTGAGGGTGTAGGAAGGGGGATCCTAGAGTGTGTAACGGACACTTTCGTCCCCTCTTTGCTTAAGAGTCTCTGTCCCATTGTTCAGTTCTGAGCTCACACGTCCTGGGCTTTGCTTCGTGGGAAGGATCTCGGGACCCAAGTGGGCCAGCAGCTTTCTTCTGGCCGAGGCCACCATCAGGTGTGTCACGAAGCCCCCGCCCCTAACACCCTCTCTCTCCATGGTCTCGGCTCCTCCTGCTCCAGGGACATCTCTGAAGTTGCTTGTCCTCCCTGCCCCTTCCAGCCTGGTCAGCTCCGCCATGGCCAGCTACTGTGTGACCAGCCTCCCCGAAGGCCAGTGACAAATGCCTCCTCAGGCCCCCAAGTGCCCCCAGACTCGTCTGACCTGGATGTCACGAAAGGGGGCTGGTGAGGAGGGCAGAGTGAGTTTTCTGCATGAGATTGGTTTTGTCTGGGCTTCTTTCGGAACAGACGGGCCGGTGGGGACGGCGTCACCCCAACCGGAGACACGCGCGGGACGGGCGCTGAGGTTTACGAGCTGTCACCGTTCCTGCCGTTCCTTGCTTTTCCCTTTCCTCTCCTCGTTCTTCTACTTTCTTCCTTTTTTTTTTTTCTTTTCTTTTTAATAACCCTGGCTGCATATTTTCTCTAAACCAAACCATCTGTTTACTAGCTTTTATAAGCAGTAATGAAGAGAGCAAAGACCCAGTGGGCCGTTGGGTCCAGGCACTTTCTCTGGCGTCTTCAGGAGGCCTGGGGAAGAGGTTGGGGGCCTCCGAGCGACGCCTGGAGGTAAAGTGTCCGTCAGGGTCCTTTTCTGCCTGAAGTTGCCTGTTGACAGTGTGTCTCCCTGGAGAGGCTCGGCGGGGCTGCGGCGGCCTTCCACTGCTCCCCTTTCTGTGCTTACATCACAGGACTCTGGGGTCACCTGCTTGCGGCAAGCCGCCTGCCGGATAAGGAGCTGGGAAATGAGGTGACTGCGAATCGGAGCTTACAGGGTGCCAAGATCACTCCGAGGGAATGTACTGAGCTATGAGAACGGGTGAGCCCAGGAAAACAATTCGACAACAATGCCGAGCGCCTAGGTGACCAAGAAAAAAAAGAGGAGTCTGTTTGGGAACAGATTCCGACCTCCGCTTCCAAGGCATTAGTAATTCAAGCAGCAGTGAGTGTAATATTTACTTGGGAGACTGTGAAAAGTCGTATAACAATGTTCTTTTCCCAGCTTTCAGCATTGGCTTGCTGGGTCCCGAGAGCAGTCAGCCACCTAATCATAAACAGAGGTGCACTTCGCCATCTGGCAGCCAGGCATCAGCACGCTGCTGTCAGCTGGCACTGAGGTCCCTTCGTGTGCCAGGTGTCATCCATCGCCAGGCCCAGGCTCAGACGCTGGGCTGCAGGAAACCAATGATGGTGCATCCCACCCTGTCGCTGCCATTAAGAATGGCACAGCATGCCTCTTGGAGAAAGAAACTAAGGATGGCGACAGCTAAATAGTTGTCTGACCCAGCAAGCAGGCTGGAGAAAAGATAAAATCCTAGGTCAGCAAAACCTCACTTTGAGACAATACTAATTAAATTATTTAGTGTGTGTGTGTGTGTGTGTGTGTGTGTGTGTGTGTGTGTGTGTTTTGTAGGTGATTAGGTGGAGGGAAGTGAGAGGTGAGTTGGCCAACCATCCCAGTTTGCCTGGGATGGGAGGGTTTCCCAGGCTGGAGGATTTTATGTTCTAAAACTGGAAAAGTCCCAAGCCAGTCAGAATGAGGGGGTCACTCCGGTGGTGAGAGGGTGTCCACAGAGGAGGAGAAGGCACGAGATTGAATGTCAACATTCATGATTTGCCTCTAACTCAAAGGAGCAGACTGGACTAGCGGGAGAGATGCAAATTCAGCTGCCTGCAGGCCAGACAGGTAACCTGTCAGTGAAGGGGGCAGATGCCGTGCACAGGTGCCGTGGGGTGGTGGCGCCCAAGGAGACCTGGACGAAAGGCTCCTTTCCTCGACCCACCCACCTGCAGGTGAGCCCTGGGCTGCCAGACGTCTGATTAAAAAAAAAAAATTTGTGAAAACTCTCAAATTCGGAAATGTTGGCTCACATACTGAGGACATCCTGTATAGACCACACAAACACATCCGATTGCCAAGTTGGCCTCTGGGCAACCAGTTTGGAAGTTCTCGACTACAATTTCTAAGTTTCCTATCAATTCTAAAGTTTAGTGATTTTACAAACCCAAGGAACCATCCCCTCAGTTAATTGGAAATTAATCACATGGCTTACTTTGAAGAAGAATAAGCAAATTACATATATGTATAAATATATACATATACGTGTGTGTGTGTGTGTGTGTGTATGTTTCAAAAGCTGATTTTGGGGGCTTAATTCTAAAACGTGATTTCTGCAGCGTGTCCTGTATGTAGATCCATTCATTTGGGTGCTGTAGACTCAGTACTTTTAAGATGTCTGCCACTACCGGGGTGAACCTTGAAAATATGTTGTGCGAAAGGAGCCAGACACAAAAGGTCTCATGTCGTATGATTCCACTGACATGAAATGTCCAGAAGAGGCAAATTCATGGAGACAGAAAGTAGACGAGAGGTCACCAGGGGCCGGGGGAAGAAGGGATGGGGAGTAATGCTGATGGGTGCCGGGTTTCTTTTTGGGGTGATGAAAATGTTCTGGAATTTGCTGGTGGTGATGGCCATACAACCTTGTGAATATTCCAGAAACCACTGAATAGCGCATTTCAAACGGATAAATTTTATGGTATATGAATTATATCTCGATTTAAAAATATACCTTGAAGGTATCAATTTTCCCCAAGTTGATCTATAGTTTTAATACGATCCCAGTCAAATTTTCAGCAGGCTTTTTTGGGGGGAGGATAGAAATCGACAAACTGATTCTGAAATAAAATGGAAACGCACAGGACCTAGGACAGCCAAAACAACCTCGAAAATGAGGAGCGAAGGAGAAGGTCTCCCACTCCCTGATTTCAAGACTTATAAAGCTACAGTAATCAGACAGTGTGGTGTTGGCATAAAGACAGACAAAGAGATCAATGGAACAGAATCGAGAGCCCGGAAATAGACCTGCATAAATATGGACAACAGATTTTCGACAAAGGTTCAAAGGCAATTCAGTGAAGACAGGGTAGTCATTTCGACAAATGTTCTGGAACAACCGAATATTCATATGCAAAAGAAGAAAAAAAGAAAACAGAAAAGATCCTTGATCCATACCTTGCATCATGTAAAAATATTAACCCCGAACAGACTTAAATGTAAAACTTAAAAAAAATAAAGCTTTTAGAAGAAAACATAAGAGAAAGGCTTGTAACCTTGGGTTAGGTAAAGATTTCTTCAATATGGCACCCAAAGCATTGGACTTAATTCAAATGAGAAACTTCTATTTTTTTTTAAAACACATTGTTAAGAGACTGAAGACAAACCACAGACTGCCATAAAATAGTTACAAACCATGTGTCTGATAAAGGAGTTGTATTTAAAAAATAAAGAACGCTAAAAAGTTCATAATAAGAAAACATAACCCACTTAAAAATGGGCCACGTATTTGAACAAACAGACAGGTGCTTATTTTATTTGATAAGCTCATATATTTCTTTTTCGATGGCCAATAAGCATCTAAGAAAATGCTAACATCATTGGTCATTAAGGAAAGGCACGTTGAAACCACAGTGAGATATTGCTATGTCCCTATTAGAATGAAAACGATGGACCGTGCTAAGTGTTGGCAAAGACGTGAAGCAACTGGAAGCCCCACGCGTCGCTGGTGGAAATGGGAGCCGGTCCAACCATTCTGGAAAAAAGTAGGGCGGCTTTTAGGAAAGTTAAATATTCAACTGCCATATGACCGAGCCATGCTACTCTTAAATGTTTACCCAGAAGAAAAGGAAATATATACATTTTTACAAAGACTTATATTTGAATGTTTTTTTTTGAATAAAAGAAGTAAAAAAAAAAGGACATAATTGTATTAGTTTTCTGGGGCTGCCATAATAAAGTGCCACAGACTGGCTGGCTTAAACAACAGAAATTTATTTTTTCACAGCTCTGGAGTCTGGAAGTCGGGGATCAAGGTGTCAGCTGGTCTGCTTTCTCTCGAGGGCTCTCTCTTCAGCTTGTAAATGGATCTTCACGGGCGGCTTCGCACGGTCAAGCCTCCGTGTGTGTCTGTGTCCTGTCTCCTCTTCTCATAAGGACACCAGTCAGATTGGATTAGGACCCACCCTAGTGATCTCATTTTAACTTAATCACCTCTTGAAAGGCCCCTATGTCCAAATACAGTCACATTCTGAGGTCCTGGGGGTCAGGACTTCAAAAGATGAATTTTGGGAGGGACACAATTCATCCCGTAACAATACCGTATGATTGCATTCACGTAAAACCAGAAAAATGCAAGCTAATCTGCGGTGACAGAAAGCAGATCAGTGGTTGCCTGGGGATGAGGGAGCGGAAGGGATGGGACAATGAGATGACAAAGGGGCTGGGAAATTTCGGGGAGTGATGGATATGTTCGTTATCCGGATGGTGGAGATGTTTTTATGGATGTACACATATATCAAAAATGATCAAATTGTATGTGCTTTTTATCACATGTCAGTTATACATTATATCTTAATCAAACTATTTTTGAAAAACAATTTCAGGGATTTAATTCAAGAAAGCAGTCTCCTCCGAGTGTCCTGGGCCTGGTACCCTTCCAGCTCCATCCTGTTTACAGATGTCTACTAGGACCTGTGGGGTCGAGAGGTTCTTCCGTGCTTGCCTACCGCCTCTCAGGCCCATCTCCCACGTCACCTGCTTTCTGACAGCCCCATGAACCTGGGACGATGGTGAGGCATCACTCCTGTGGTTGTGTCATGTCGTACGAGAACTGTTGACCTTATGATAGGAAGACACAAGCCCTCCAGGTCTCGCGTGGCCAGAGCTTTGTCTGGCTGGTGGCGGAAGAAGTCAAGGGGTGCAGTGTGTGAGAAGGACCGAATTGTTGCTTTGGAGGTGGCGGGACCAGGCGAGAAGGAATGCGGGTGCCCCGAGTGGCTGAGGGCAACGCCCTGCTGACTGCTAGCAAGAAGATGGGACCTCGGTCCTTGCTGTAGACTGAACGTTTGTGTCCCCCAAACTCATATGTTGAAAACTAACCCTGAGCGTGATGGTGTTTGGGGTGGTGGGGTCTTGGGGAGGTGATGAGATGGAGGCCCCATGAATGGGATAAGTGCCCTTATAAAAGAGATCCTGGAGAGCCCTGTCCCCACTTCTCTCGTGTGAAGACACAGGGGGAGATGGCGTCTACGAACCTGGAAGCGGGTTCTCACCAGACATCAAACCTGCCGGCGCCCTGATTTTTGGACTTCTCATACTCCAAAACTGTGGGAAATAAGTATTTGTTGTTTAAACTACCCAGTCTACGATATTCTGTTGCAGCAGCCCAAATAGACTGACAGTCCTCCAGCTGCAAGAAACTGGATTCTGTGAGCAGCTGGAAAGACCTTGGAAATGAATTCTTTCTGAGAGCTTCCAGGTAAGACCCTAGCCTGGCCAACACCTTGATTTTGGCCATATGAGACCCTGAGCATAGGCCCACCCAGACTTCAGACCTACAGAATCATGAGCGAATAAATGAGTGTTGTTTTAAACTGCTGAGTTAGTGCACCTTCTCGTAGAGGGGTTCCCTGATCATCCAGTCCAAAGCGGCCCCAACACCTTCATGATATTCTCTCAGTCTCTCTGTTATCTACAAAGCAACCATTTTGTCAGTTTCGTCTGACTCTCTCCTACACTAGCACTTGGTGCATGACAAACGCAGTGTCTCTCTTGGGCCCCTGTGGATCTGGAGTACCTAGGCCGAGGGCTGACGTGCACCTGTCCTTTGATGAGTGTTCGCGAATGGGTGGATGACCACTGAAGACCATGCGTGCTGACGGCCAAGGAAAGGCAAATGCTCCTCCCTATTCCCTTCCTCCTGAGGGATGCAACCGTAATGTGTTAACTTGAGTTAGAAGACTTCCCAACAAAAGTTAAAACAAATGGGATTTTAAAAATTATTATCATTAATTGCATCTAACTAAAGTAGCTGGTTAGCTAAAATTGAGATTTAACCTTACTACTTGTTTAGAATCTCTTTGCAAAGATCGGTGATTCTGCTAGTGTTTTGTCAAATTCGACTGACTGGTTCTTAGGACCCCTGAGAAGTGAATAGGGGTAGAGCGTCGTCTGCAGTTCCTGGGAAGGTGAAACCTGGAGTTTCCATATGATCCAGCAATTCCACTCCCTGAAATCCGCCCATGAGAAATGAAAACACATGTGTAAACAAATCACATTCACGAATGTTCACAGCAGCATTTTTCGTAACAGCCAAAAAGTGGAAACAACCCAAATGGCCAGAAATTGGTGAATAGATAAATAAGATGTGGTGTAGCCACAGAATGAAAAATTATTCAGATATATAAAAAAAAATGAAGTGCTGATAGATGCGACAACATAGATGAACCTCGATGCCCTTACGGTAAGTGAAAGAGGCAGACGCAAAAGACAGAACTCTTTCTCGGGGTCCCTGCTGGGCCTTTGGGAGTGCCCAGCCTCGGGGACACTCTGCAGGTGATGGGAGCACGGCCGCCCCTAGGTGTCAGGGTGTGTCCAAGCTCACTTGCCTAATTCCAGGAGTCTGTAGCCGACCCCTCTGAGGAATTTCAGAATGCTAGAAGGCTCCCACCACCTGAATAACGCATATGGCGGAGAGAGAAATTCCTTTTGGATCCCCAGTGACTCTGGGCTCACGCCCAGAGTGCCCCTTATGAGCGCGACACAGAGACAGATGTTATTCATGGGAATCGAGTCCTTTGCCCTGCATAGAATCTCAGTCTGGGGCCTGGAAACACCAGGCGTGTAGCTCTGAGCCTGGAGAGGCTCCTGCAGCATCCCGGCTGCGTCCAGAACTCGCTTCCTCTAGGCTTCATTCAGGTCGGGCCTGGAAAGAACAGACCCATCTTCTTTCGCCTTTCACAAACTTCCACTTGACCCAGAAGACAAGTTCTGGTGTTGGGTCGTTCCAAGACCAGGCCCTTTTACAAATGTGTGGCATCTGTTTCTAATCTTCCCTGGGACTTTTTATAATCGTATCGGACAAATACTTTTATCCCAGATGGACAGAGATGCTTGGTTCTCGGAGGTTTCCTGATATCTGCCCAGTCTTCACCCGGGAGGAAAACTCCAGGCCAAGGCCGCCATGGCCGGCCAGGATGTGCTATGGCTTCCTTCACTGGGTCCTGTGGGCAGCGTCTTGGGCCCACGAGACCTGAGCCCCTTAGGCCGGCTGGCTTCCTGTGCTCTTAGCCCCTCATCGGTCTATGCGTCTCTCACTGGGCTAAATACCTCTTTCCCCACCCGACCAAAATCTAAACGAGCTCTTCCAAGATCGAACCACATCAGCTCCGTGTTGCGCAAAGGCGCGGACGCCGAAGGCCTCGCGCAAAGCGCTGAATCTCGACTTTCGCACGAAGATGGGAAGCGGGTCGGCGGCTGGAGAAGGAGGCCCCGGTGCACGGCAGGTGGAAGCCGACGCGGGCGCGCTGACCCGCTCCCGCTAGAGGGCGCCACACTCCTCCTCTACCGCTATCCGGGTCTCGCTTCCGAAGTTCAAACCTCCGGCGAGCGGATGGGTGAGCCTTCCAGATGCTCGCAGTCCCGCCGGGCTGCCGACGACCTGTAGGCATCGCGGTTTCCCGTTGGTGGCCTGACGATTTTATGAGAAAAACACAGCTGGCCTGACAAGGGCTCTTTGATCAAATAACTAACTTTTGTACTGCACGACAACGGGAGACGGCAAACTGAGTTTCCTTCTTGGTTTCCATTTTGGTTTCCATTCCATTTTATGACTCACAAATGATCTCCTCCTTTTCCAACGACAGCATCAGTCCCACTGGGGGCCTTGAGTGGCGAAGAGATTCTGAGAAAGTAGGTCTGACAAAATGAAGCCTTTCTCTAAAAAGGGTCTGTCTAAACAGACCCTGTTAATCCAGGGTGCAGCTGCCATGCCGAGGAGCTGCCCCAAGACATTTTTCCTTCTTGGTGACTGTTGGTCATCGTAAGGAGACCACGACGGAAGCCCTCGGCCACGCGGAGGTTGGGCCATGTGCCACGCGTACCAGGGAGGGTTGTCCAGGGATGGACCTTCCATCGTCACAGCTCTCCCTGTCCACGGGGCTCCATGAGGGAAAGCTGCTCAGATATTTGGGGGAGCCACCCCGGGAGTCCTGAGGGGGTGAGAGGTGAAGCCCCTCTCCCCCCCACCACTCCATCAGACGGGGATTCCAGCTCTCCTGCCAGGTGAGCAAGGGCGGAGGGGGTCATGC
>NW_011889265.1:201898-204076 GCF_000151845.1 Pteropus vampyrus
GAAAGTAGGTCTGACAAAATGAAGCCTTTCTCTAAAAAGGGTCTGTCTAAACAGACCCTGTTAATCCAGGGTGCAGCTGCCATGCCGAGGAGCTGCCCCAAAACATTTTTCCTTCTTGGTGACTGTTGGTCATCGTAAGACCACGACGGAAGCCCTCGGCCACGCGGAGGTTGGGCCATGTGCCACGCGTACTAGGGAGGGTTGTCCAGGGATGGACCTTCCATCGTCACAGCTCGCCCTGTCCACGGGGCTCCATGAGGGAAAGCTGCTCAGATATTTGGGGGAGCCACCCCGGGAGTCCTGAGGGGGTGAGAGGTGAAACCCCTCTCCCCCCCACCACTCCATCAGACGGGGATTCCAGCTCTCCTGCCAGGTGAGCAAGGGCGGAGGGGGTCATGCCATACAGTGGTGTGCGTGTGCACCTGTGTGAGTGCACGCGTGTGCGAAGGTCACAAGGATGCAAATGGGCGTGGTCTCGTCCCGCCAGTTCCGCGGGCAGGTGCAGGGTTCACCCTCGCGCTGCAGAAGCCACATCCTAGAGCCGCCCACCGCCTTGGCGCGTGGGTCTGTGTTGCCGCCAAGTTCCGTGGTGGCCAGTCTCGCCATGCCTCCCTACCCGTGGCCGGTCCCACCAGCGACAGGCTCCCGGCCGCACAGAGCTCCACATCGCCCATGGTGCCGGCAGCTTCCCCACCCAGGCCCCCACCCTCATGCTCCAGGGAGCCTGGGACACGGGGAGGGGTGGGGGGGCGTGGCAGAGGAGGGCGGAAGGTCTCACAATCTCCATACGTTAATTGCCCAGCCCCAGGCCACTGCTGGAAGCCGGGAAGGGGCAGGGGGAGGCCTGGATCTCAGAAGCATCTCTGGTTTCTTTGGGGGCCTCTAAGGGTCAGCTTGGCCTTTTGACCCCTGGGGACCTGTGTTCCGGCCACCACTGCCCGGATGGGGCAGCCCTCTGTGCCCGCGGGGTCCTTCAGCCTGGTCTGGGCAAGTTTTTGCCCTTGGACATTTTCGCCACGGAGGTTTCATGCGGTGATGGTGGGGGTGGGGAGGTGACAGAGAGCGTGATGCTTGGCTCGTTCTCAGTGCTTGGCTCGTTCTCAGAGAAACGTCAGAAAAACTCCTTGTTCCCCACCTTGGCCTCCCAGCCCGTATGGGAGCCTCACTCAGTGGGCGTTGTGGGCAAACAAGCGTTGGAGAGGTGCACACTTGGCCCTGGGTGACCCTCAGGTTCATGGCTTCCTGGGGCCAGCCGTTTTTTCTCCTTTTTAACCGGAAGGACTTAGTGTTTCCAGCTTCTCATTTTGCCAAGTAAAAACTTTAAGGACAGTGGCCACATACTATTCTAATCATTTTTTAAAAAGAAGACTCTTCCCATGGAATTACTTAATCTCACAATAAATGACCAGCGAATGGCCTTTCGATGGAGAAGGTTCAGCTTTGTAAAAACTCCCCGCCTTTGTCCTTGTGTTTTCTTGTTTCACGGCTTGTCTGTGACCATGTCCTCGGGTCGCAGCCCTGAAGACCTGGGGCCTCCCTCTCACCCACCTTCCCTCCTCCACCTCGGGCCTCTGGTGGGACTTGACACTGCATTTCACAAGGACACTTGAACCAAACCGCCTCCCCGCATCCAGCTCTCTCATTTCCCAGCTTCCTCTACTAACCCCTGACCAAGCCAAATGGACATGGGGCAGAAACAGACACGTGTGGGGGAAAGGTCTAGATTGATGCTGCAAACCTTTGAAGCATCCCAAGAAGCAACCAAGAATTTGAATCGAACACGTAAGGGTCAGGAACACGCCGGAACTTTTCAGCAAGTTCCCAATCCTTGCAGGAGGACAAGGTCCAGTGTGCACGTGACACCCACCTGGGACCGAAGAGGGAGGTGGCTGCCCATGGAAAGGCTCTCTGCTGAGAGGAGTCCATGTCTGCTGGTCCAGATCTCTCTCCGCCGCCTGGGCCATGGCTCTGCCTGGCTCTTCTCGTCCACGGCTCATAAGACAAGCTCAGCCCAGGTGGGTGCCTCTCGGTGTCCGCCTCCTCATCCCCTGAACATTTGTATTTATTTTATCCTTCCCCTCGTCGGCTTCCTTTTCTATCTTCCTCATTGTATCATCGCCGTCCCCCCAACCTCCTCGCCCCCAACGCTCACCCTGTGATCCCTCCCTCTCTGACCTC
>NW_011889265.1:205840-207339 GCF_000151845.1 Pteropus vampyrus
CCGAGGCTGCACCCACACTGGGGTTGATGCTGAGGTGGAGGTAAAGCCACAGGCAGAACCGGGGCAGGGGACAAGGCAGGACCTGGACTGCGGGGTGAGCAGCGGCCAGGAGACGGGTTGATCCGATGAAACCTCGGGAAGGATGGAGACCCGCCAAGGATGCTGGAGGGAGACGGTGCCTCCGGCTGCCATCTGACACTCACTTAGTCCACCTGGACTCATCCTGTGGATGGTTCGCCTGCCACCTGCAGCCAGGGATGCAGCTCCGAATCTGCTCTTTCCACACGCATGTACGAAGCACCGACCGGGTGCCAGCTGCAGTTCCGCAGGACACCAGAGCCTCTGGGGGAACTCGCTCACAGAGCCACAGTTCCCATCGCTCCCTGAGATAACTATCGCTTCTCTTCCTAGAAAGCTCTGTCTGCTCCTCTGTCTGAAGGCCAAGTCCGCGTAAGTGCACATTCCCAATCGCGGACGACGGCCCTTCACAGCCCGGCCCCAGCTCACCTGGGCAGCCCCCTCCTCCGAAATCCTCGGGAAGCTTCCCTAGCCTCAGACCACGTCTGCTTCCTGGATGTTCCCAGAATGCCTCAGGCGGGCTGCGGCGCCTCCCCACCCTGAGTTCCATTGCCGCTGCCCTGATGGCGTCTCACCTGGACCTTCCCTGCCATCCTTCCAGGACAGGTTAGCGCCCACTGGCCTTGTGGGCACCCGTGACCTCTGCACCCCTGCCCCCTCACCATCCCCACCCCATACGCTGCTGCCCTAGGCCCCGCAGCTCCATCATCTCCACCCTGTTGGCATTCCCATGGCGCTCTCAGCTGGCAGGGGTGGACCGGGTCATCGTCTCCATTTTCATGAGGTCTCCTGGGCTGTAACGAAGAGGGGGAGAGACCTTGTCTTATTCATCTCCGTGCCCACCCAGCACCTGACACTCAGTCAGCGTCTGCTGGGTTGACCTGCCTAGGAGGCGAGGGTGAGAATATTTTCACCTGCGCACCTGGAGAATTTTCCCCAGTGTCGGGGGGACAGGAATGTCAACTATGGCTGCAGCCTCCCCTCTGGCTAATTTTCATCCAGCTCCCAGTATAAATAGCTTCCTTTCTCCCTATCAGAAAACATCTGCTCCCACTAGCTGCCCAGTCCTGTACCAGCACTATAAATATCCTGGCTGGGTCTAGCCTGCCTGGGCACGGGGGCCAGGAGAACTTGGACAGACCGGACAGCAAGCGACATGAGGGCAGTGGGAGCAAAGCAGACGTTGCCCAGTCCCCCTCTTCCTGCACCTCCGGGCACAGGCCGACACTTCCCACGCGGCCGGAAACCCCCGCAGGATTCCTGGGAACGCGGTGGAGACAGATAAAAGTCAGCTACTCCTGGTCTGCTGGTTTTCAACACGCTGTCTGCTGCAAAGACCCAGCTCATCTCTCACCCGCCGAGACCGAGACGCGACTTGGAACTCGGTTCGATGCAGCCGTGCCGGTTCCAGCAGGATCCTC
>NW_011889265.1:207389-212288 GCF_000151845.1 Pteropus vampyrus
ATGTCAACTATGGCTGCAGCCTCCCCTCTGGCTAATTTTCATCCAGCTCCCAGTATAAATAGCTTCCTTTCTCCCTATCAGAAAACATCTGCTCCCACTAGCTGCCCAGTCCTGTACCAGCACTATAAATATCCTGGCTGGGTCTAGCCTGCCTGGGCACGGGGGCCAGGAGAACTTGGACAGACCGGACAGCAAGCGACATGAGGGCAGTGGGAGCAAAGCAGACGTTGCCCAGTCCCCCTCTTCCTGCACCTCCGGGCACAGGCCGACACTTCCCACGCGGCCGGAAACCCCCGCAGGATTCCTGGGAACGCGGTGGAGACAGATAAAAGTCAGCTACTCCTGGTCTGCTGGTTTTCAACACGCTGTCTGCTGCAAAGACCCAGCTCATCTCTCACCCGCCGAGACCGAGACGCGACTTGGAACTCGGTTCGATGCAGCCGTGCCGGTTCCAGCAGGATCCTCGCAGGATGGAAAATGACATCGCCTCGAAAGGAGTTGCTTTTCAAGCGCGTTTAAAAAGGAATCATGTCATTCTCTGCTCCTGGAAGCTACCTTCGATGCTGGAAAAGCTGAAGGCATTTCTTCCACGTGGGACTGTGCTCTATAAGGAGCTCAGTGTTTGGGAGAAGGGTCTTGGGAAAAACATATCAGGTTCTATCTAAAAACTCCAACTGCACCGTCACACGCCACGTTGGCGAAACCGGGGTGTGGTGCAGACAGGGTTTGCGGGTGCGCTGGGGTGAAACCTTTTCTAGTCTCCAGAGCCCATTCAATACTCCCTGGTTTCTTCTCGGCCCCGCCCCGCCGCTCCTGGTGAAATCTCTGACAGCTATGGGACCTTCCGGTGCTGTTAAATACCAAGTACTCTGGTCACTTTGAGTCTCCAGGGGCCTCCCTGTGCGACAGGGTTCATCGAAGTTAAACTTCTCCCTACCCAGCCGGGCTGCTCCCAGCTAGAAGCCTGTGGTGGGAAATGGGGGAGGGGCCCTTCTCGAAGCATCCTCTGCGAGTCTGGGTTCTCCAGAGAAACAGAACTGATAGGAGTATATCTATATTTACGATAAAGGATTGGCCTCCGAGGATTGCAGAGCGGGAAGTCCAAGATTTGCAGGCGGCAGGCAGGAGACCCAGGAGAGCCGGTGGTGTAAGTTTCAGCCCGAGTCCAAGTCCAAGGGCAGGAGAAGACCAATGTCTCAGCTTGGACAGTAGGGCAGAGAGGGACTTCCTCCTCACTCAGCCTTCTGTTCTATGCAGGCCTTTAGAGGTGGGGGGAGGTCCACACCCTCGGGGAGCCTACGACTCAAATGCTCATCTCGGTCAGAAACGCTCCCACGGACACACCCGGGATAATGTCTGGCTCAATATCTAGGCACCCTGTGGCCCAGTCAAGCTGACAAATAAAACTAACCCTCCCTCTAGGTTTCCCCCACATTTTCTGTCTACCCTTCTCCCTCCCTCTGATGGGGCTGCCTCAGCTCCTTGAGGGTAAAGGGCTGGGAGGGGCACCTATATAATTGGCCACAGAAAACATCTAGAACTGACTTTTTCTCCTGCGAGGGGCTTTGGGGTTCCTTGGAGACTCCCCACGACCTGGGGGACTTCTCACCTGTGGTTCCCGTCAGGGAACCAGGACATGTGGGTACCTTTGTTCAGCCCCTCTCTCCCGGCAGCCCTCTGGGGCCAGCTCATTCTCATGGCCCAGATCTGGTCCACGAGCACACACCAGGTGGGTGGGACTCTGTACCCCACTGTGTAGCCGCCTCTCCTTGTCCTGACTTTACGGCTTCTTGCTGTTCAGGTTTCTCGGGCATGTGACAGACACCACACGTCTTGTCCCCAAGCTCCTAGGTATGTATGTCACCTCTGAAGGGCCTTCTGCAGTCCTTGTCACTATGCCTTCTCCTCTCATCCTTGGTAGAGGGCAGAAGGGATGTGCCCCCAGCATCCAACGACTCTCTGCAAAGGATTCATCCGATTTCCAATCTCCCCTTCTCAGTATCGTTACCCTCCAACCGGTGGACGGTCACAGGTTCTCAGATGGCTCTTTGGAGAGCTGGTCTAGCGCCTCACTTTGGAACATGGAAGTAGTTGGCGCCTACTGGTTCGTTCTCTGCCTCAGGACCTCCGCCAGAATTGACACAGAATCAGTGGCTAACACCTTGCGCCATTTCTGTTAGCTGAGGGGAGTAGGCCAGCGGTTAGTTTTAACAGCACGGCTTGTCTTTTTCGGTTTAGTGATGCTCCAGGCATTTCCAGTGTCCTGCTGTTGCCATAGTTATGCCCAGGGGAGAGAAGGTTGGCAGCTGGAGTAGCCTTTGTGCCCTCGGCTACTAGCAGATGCAGAGGGTTGGTCGGTCACCTCATGGTCATCAGTGGCTGTGACAGCTCCAGGAATCATGCCCATCGTCAAAGCAAGAAAAAGAGAGCGAGGCATCGCCAGTCTCGTCTGTCCCTCACAGAAGAAGAGCAAAACCTCTTCCAGACGGATCTCCAGACAGGTCCATGCACGTGTCCCTTGGCAGAACCGGGCCAGACTCAGTTGGCCGTGCCAGCCTGCGTGGAGATGGGCAAGGGGGGAGGGGGGAGGGAACGTACCCTAACAACGCCAGTTAGCGTCTGTCTCACTGAGCAGCCTACCTCAAGCAAGATGGTGACCGTGCTTAGAAAAACCCTTCCTGACATTATCAATTATTCATGGGCGCTCATGAATAATGCTGTGTAGATAAGACACGGCACATAGGCAAGTTCGGTTCCGTTCTCAAGGGGCTCATCCTGCTTTTTAAGGTAGTCCACATGCAGCAAGATGCATAAAGATTATACTTTTTTTTTTTTTTTTTTTTACCATCACTGTTGATGTTTATAAGTTAGGGTGGCATTTCAACCTTGGCTCAAGAAAAATTCAGATGTTACACAGTGACCTGGATGTCCTGGGACAGGACAGACGCCTGGTGTCAAGGCATAAAAGTGTGTGTCAAACCATTAGGACAGAAGAGGCAAATTCTTTGCAACCCCTGACCAAACACTGGAATAGCCTTAATATTGGTTTTTCTTTCATGGCAAGTTTAGTTTGTAATCGGTTCTATGTAGACCCTTCTAGATAGAATTGCTGCGTAGTCTGTAAGTAGTTGAATTGCTGGTCTAAAATTAGTTTTTCGGTTAGATTTCTCGAAGGGATCAAATGATGTCCTGAAAGTAGTCTGGCTACGCTTTTAGGCTTGTTCAGCGCTTTCAATGTTAAGTCACTACTTCAGTTCACTAAATCTTGTCCTTCAAAGTTCCCCGACTGGGTGACACTTCGGCACCAGGAAGAATCTGGCTGATGATGTGACGAGAGCCTTTTCAAAGCTATTGATGATGACGGTGTTAGGTTTGGGAAGGGACGTCCTCCCCACTTCCATGAGGACCGCCAAGCGGATGCAGGAATCAGAGAACGTGGAGATTGAGATGCTAGCGTCATAATTTTTGCACAGCCGTTTGTAGGACATGGCCGAGGTCTGTGGGCAAGTGGGCTGGCAAATGCCGCACCCCCGAGTCGGATGTGCTGATTTACCCCTTCTGCTTGAGAGCTGGCCAGCTGACCAGCGTGCCCTCTGCAGCCAGGCCATTCCAGAGGGGAGGGGGAGGGGGGATACTCTGAGCATGCCCAGTTCCTCCCCATTCAGAAAGTGGCTCCTCCTCCCTGGGGGGGGGGGAAAGGAGGAAGTGGGGAGGGGGAGGGGGAGAGGCAAGGAGTGGTGGCCTAAGGGATTCCCTTCGCATGGCACCCTGAGGGGCTGGTGTTTGCCTCCTCCCCACATTTATAAACTTAAAACATTACGAACATAGCCAGTGCATTATGCTCTTATCCGCGTTAGAGCCAACGGCTGAGATTTTGGACTCTTCTTTTCATGGATCTCCCCCCAACTGACTTCTCGTCAGGTTCTGTCTGCCCCTCGGTTTACTTCTGGAAGGGTAACCAGAACCTTCATATTAATAGGTTTGATGTAGAGGTTGTTTTAGTTGTGCCAGGCATTGCTTCCATCTTATACTAGATTTTATTATAATGCTAGTTATTGATAAATTGTATCATTCCATCGAAAACTCTGGCTTCTTACATATGTGTAAAAATGGCTACATCCAGACAGTGGAATATTATTGAACACTAAAATGAAATGAGCTATCAAGCCATGCAAAGACATGGAGAAACTTAAATTCATGTCACTAAGTGAAGAGAGCCAATCTGAAAAGGCGACATACGGTATGGTTTCCACTGTATGACATTCTGGAAACAGGCAAAATTATAGAGACATTAAAAAGATCTGTACTTGCCAGGGGTTCCAGGGGAGGGAGGGATGAATACAGGAAAGGATTTTTAGGGAGTGAAACCACCCCGTATGATCCTACAATGGCGGATACACAGCGTTACACATTTGCCAAAACCCATAGAATGTCCAACACTGAAACTGAACCGTAATGTGAAGTACGGACTTTGGGTGACGATGACATGTCAGTCGGTTCATCGACTGTAACAAATGTGCCATCTGGCGGGGGGATGTTCCTGGTGGAGGAGGCTGGGCGTGTAGGGTCCAGGGGGTGTGTGGGACATCTCAGAAATCCAGCCATTTCGTTCCTCCAGTTTTGACATGGATGTCACGTCAGGCGGAGGGAGAACAGCACCATAATCTTCCAGGGAAGACATTTACTCAGGCGGCTTCACATCCCCCTCCAGGACGCCCCGGGGCTCCCCGTGTGCGCCCTGCATGCAGAGAACATGCCAGATCAGCAGTCTACACCGTCCCTTAGACACAAGGAGTGTTATTTAGTCTAGAAACTCTCAAAGGAAATATCCGCTTGTACGTGAAAAATCTCTGGAATTTCTCTGTTCTTCTCTGTCCAATGTCCCTGTATCTGTGAAAA
>NW_011889265.1:213698-247957 GCF_000151845.1 Pteropus vampyrus
TTCTTTGCTCTGCTTATGGTTCGCGTCTGAAACTGTGACTGGCACATGTTTTGGAGACTGGGTTTTGGAGGCATAATCGAGAGTTCATATATGCCTGGTCTTGGCACCGACGACTGTGCTCTGATCTGGAAATAGTTTCCCTTCAGACAGGAATAGAGAGGTTACTTCTGGGTCACTCCTAGTCTCACAAAAGCCTTTTCAAACGAGATGAAAGAAAAGAAGTTCTGATTTGTCGGGAGAAACCAGCGAGCTTCAAACTGTAAAGATGGGGTGCGCCTCGGGTTTGGCCTAGCTCTGGGGGTGGGAGGTCGGGGAGCACCCAGGGCGGGCTGAGAAATACGGGGTAACGGTTGGGCGGGGGAGGCGATGGAGGCGCCCGCTTCCTCCAGGTGTCCCTTACGCAGACTTTCCAGTCAGGCTGTTGGCTGCAGGCGGCCGTCCCTTTCCCCGTGGCTTGGGCATCGGCTTTCTGGCTCTCTCTGGAAAGCCTGGGTGATGGCCGCCTGCCTTCGTGCAGCTGCCTCCCCCACAGCCGCACGGCCCTGTTCACAGCCGGAGCAGAACTGTCGTTTCAGATGCATTTCCTCCTGGGGGCTCGTAAAAAGCCGGGACCGGTTGGCCCCGGTGGAGCGAACACCTGCGATCCTAAATCAGAGGAGGCTCTGTCTTTCCTCCAGGGTGACCCCACTTCCCCATATCTGTTGGGAAAGCAGAATCAAAGGGACAGAGAGGTGGAAGGACGGAGGCGAAGTGTTTGCCCACCTCTTCAAACCTCTCCGAGGAATCAGTGGAGACACAGTTCCCTTCAGCTTAGAGAACTTAGTTCCTTAAAGTACAGTCAATTCCTCAATCACTGGAGAAACTTGTGCAAAAACATCCAGTGCCTAGACTAGTGACGGGCACGTGGAGGCCACTCGATAAACCTCGCGGAGTGAGTATGCTGAGCCCTGTTCCAGGTGCTGGGCTGTGGCAATGGCCGAAAGTCAAGATTCCCCGCCCTGTGGAGCTGGCGTCCCAACGGGGCAGGTGGATAAGGATGAAGGACCAGTACTGTGGCTGTCTCGCACGGGAATCTGAGCTCGGGGACAGTCACGTGAGGAAGGGGGACATGCGTGGAAGGGTCCAGGCTGGAGGGTAGTAGGGAAGGTCTCGCTGATTATTGGGCATGTGGGCAAAAGCCTAATACGAGGGAGAGAGGGAGCCGTGTGCATGGCCTGGAAAGAATGTTGCAGGCAGAGGAATCGGTGTGTGCCAAGGCCCTGGGGTAGGCGAGTGTCTGCTGCATTCGAGCATCAGCCGGGCAGCCAGAGCAGCGGCGGCCGAGTGGGCAGAGAGCACCGGACAGAAGGCCGGGAAGGGTGAAGGAATGAACCTTGTCGAGGGCCCCATCTTCTAAAACTTCCAGAAGCATCGTCAAGGGAAAAGACCATTCGGATGATAAGATGATATGACTGTGACCATGTTAGATCAAACGGGCTACAGAACTGACGACAAGTGACTGGTGTTGGGGTAACGGGAGCAGGGAGATGACTTAGCATCTTGAGTCTGAGACAGGGTGTGCCCTTGGGGAACGCATGTGAGAAGTGGCCTGAATTTTGGAGCCTCCGCGAATGTCGACCCTCAGGCGGGGAGAGACATTCTGAAGTCTCCAGTGTCCGCTGGGCTGACCTTTTGGATGGGAGAGAGTGGAGTCTTCATCTTCAGACGACCTCTGTTTCACCTCCCTACGCGTGGGACGGTGTCTCCTCCGTGTTGTTTTATTCCTGCATCCGCATCACCAGCCACTGGTCTCACGGTTAGGAGGCGAGAACATGGTGCTTGGCACACGCTTGGCCTTGTCGACGCTGAGAAAGGCGAAGCTTCCTTGTCGAGTCTGCCTCTGCCTCCCGTTCTTAAACTGTTTCCTGCTCCAGATTCCCGCCCCCACCCCCAGATTTTGTCAGGCAAAACCGCTTGAGCAGATGATGCCCACGATTATTTTGAGGTCTGAACCAGACTGCGATCCCTAAGCTTCCTATGACTTTATCGCACTGAGATGAAGATGTCGCCACCAGAGCCGACAGAGAGCAGGTTCGGACGACTCCGGCCACACGCTCTGTGGCTGTGGCCATCCCACTCCCACAGGACTCAAGCGAACAGGTCAGTGACGTCCGAGCCCCCTCGCTGCTTCTAAAGTCGTTGGGAGCCGAGCCCTGTCCCCACTGTGGAGTGTCACCTCGCCTTTCTGCCCTCAGTTTTCCCAGCAACCTCCGTGGACCTCAAGAACATTACTCCAGAAATGTGTGTTCTGAAAGTGAGTGTTTTGAGCCCTTGTGACGGCTTTTGTTTTTGTTTTCACCAGAGTGGGGAGTTGGCCCAGAGGACATGCCGGCCTGTGGGACATAGTTACC
This sequence comes from Pteropus vampyrus, assembly GCF_000151845.1. Classification (NCBI taxonomy): domain Eukaryota; kingdom Metazoa; phylum Chordata; class Mammalia; order Chiroptera; family Pteropodidae; genus Pteropus; species Pteropus vampyrus. The sequence goes on from NW_011889265.1 coordinate 216,089, forward strand.
TTTGGAGGTGGCTTCCAAGGCATTCTGAGTCACTCTCCTGCCACGCAAGTGGAGCCATCCTGGAATAAATAATTTAAAAACAAAACAAAACAAAACAAAAGCCTACCCTGTTTCCTGGCAGTTCTGAAGCTCCTGTGGGGCGGGATGTTGCAATACCGAGGGGGCAAGTTGAAGAGCAAATGCTGTGCTGTGGGAAACTTGGACGTGACCTTGTCGTGCTCAGGCTGCAGCCCGGGCTTCTGCGGAGGAGGAGCCTTAGCAGAGCAGTGGGTAGGGCCGGGCCCCCGAAAGTGCCAGCGAGAGTGGCTGACCTGGGCGAACTGTGAGAAGGTCGCTCTGAAAATTTACAGCCCTGACAGCTCCGTTCAGATTCGAGTGGGAAGGCTGCTGTCCGCGGACCAGCAGCTCTGATGCCTTTGCTCAAACCCCAGCTGTGCTGGGAACTGACCTCATTCATGAAGTAAACATTGAATCAGATACCAGCAGGCCTAACCCTGGTGGAGTGGAAATAACGTGGACGTTTCCACAATTATGAAGCTGCCAGTTGGATTTGGCAAGAGAAACTCTAAATATGTCAATCGGAATGAGTTCATTACCTTCTCTTGCCAACTCAATCAGAAGCCAATTGCCTTGTTGCGGTTGAAATTATTTGTATTAAAATGCTTTACTTACATTTGAGCTTTTATATTCCAAATAATGTACTGGAAAGCAGCGTAGTCTAGCAACTGGAAGACAATATTGGGAATCCGTCGACTGGCGCTCAGTCCTGGCTGAGTCTGGAGCGCTCTGCGTGTGCCAGCAGTTACCACACTTGGCCTCAGAATCCTGTTATTGGAAGACCGGGTTTGGAGAGCAGGGTCTGTCCCATGATCCGGGCTTGGTTGCGATCTTGGGTCCGGGTGTTTGTGTCCTGCCTCGTGGGTGGACTCGCTCACTGTCGGTTCACGGAGTCCTCTCGGATAACTCAGAGGCTGTGCCCCCGGGTTGCAGGTTGCCGGTGCCCTGGACTTCCCCTTTGCCCCTCACATCTCCTTCCTTTTGAGAGATGAAAGAATTGGTTCGTTACTCCACAGCAGTTGAGACCACTGCTTGCGATGCAGTTTCACAATTTTGGAAGAAGTCACTTCCAAGAGTTGTGTCTTTTTTATCCTCATTTACTTGTAAGGCGGCAGAGCAGGACCCATGGAGCCAGAGTCCAGCTCTCTTCCCCTTACGAGATCTGTGACCTGGGACAGGTTATGTAAACGCTCTTCCCTGCCACCATCTCATCTTCTGCAAAAAACAAAACAAAACAAAACAAAACAAAACAAAACAAAACAAAAAATCGAAGTGAAAAACAGCACCTACCCCACAGGGGTGCTCACTGTGAAAAGTCCAGGGTTAATTCATGCAAAGCACTTAGAACAGCGCCTGGCATCAGAAGAGCTAAGTATTAGCCTTTATGATCATGGTTACAGACAATACGGAATGGCCATCACTGTACATAATTTAGTGATACATTTACAAGATATAAATCGACAGCTACATTCCAGTCATGGAGGCAAGAAGCCAAGTGATGGGAGTTATGACTGATATATTATGTCACTTAAAGCAGTCACCTAATTTCTCTTTTAGTGTCTTTATCTATTACGTGGGGATAATGTTTCCTATTCCTTCCTTCCAATAGTCTTGTCTGACTTTCGATAATGAAGTGCCTCAAAGAAACGTGCGTTATGTGTCATCATTTCATTCGAGGACGATTCTGTTGATGTTTATTTTCTTCATCATGTCTGGAGCTGAAAAACCAGAGGTTTGTCTCCCAGGCCTGTGGTGGCCATTTCTTCAGCTAATGACTAGAGCAGTTGGCATTTGTCAGTGTCACAAAGATCTCCTTTCCCCTTAAACTAGGCCATTCACCCAGTTTCCTTTCTGTGCTGTCACAGCTGTTTATTGACTGTCCTCTGGATGCCCTGGGCTCTCCATCCATGCTGGGAGGAGAGGAGGCCAGCTCAGGGACCTGCTCCTTCGTGATACGAAAGAAAACTGGGTGAAGGCGGCAGCTGACAAGCCTCGTCAGGGAGCACGGAGCGCTTCTGACGTCTCAGGGTACTTTGAGGAATTGTGGAGAATTGAGGCAAATGTCTTAAATTAAAAAAAAAAAAATGAATTGGATAAACTGAATGCCACTGAGCTTGGTTTTGATCATGGGCCAAAAATTCTGGACGACCAAAGGAATGGTTCACCAGCATTTAGAAAGGGTGATTATGAAGGTCAATGTCGATGATCAAATGAATGTTTTTCAGCAGATTAGTAAATCAGGCGTGTGCTTCTTTTGTCATAGTGAGATGACTTTTGACAATAGTTTGACAGTTTTTTAGGAAATCTTTATGGACAAAATAGTGACAAAGGGGCTGCTCGGGCTCAAAGGGACATTAGATAATCACGTGGCCCGTGTTTGTTTAAGGCATACCACTTGACCAAGGCCACACAGCTAATTAGTGTCAAGGCTGGAATCTGTGCCCCGCCCTGTGTCTCAGGTGAAGGCTCCACCTACCAAATATTGAAGTGTAATCCTAACAGCAGATGAAACAGTGTTGTCCCGAGGCGAGGCGTTCTGCAATGGCATGCCAAACAGTTCTGTCCTTGGCCCTAATCTCTTTAACGTTCTATCAACAACTTGGATAAAGCCAAAGATAACTGCTTATCAACTGTGCAAATAACACGAGACTGGGAGGGAAGGCCAATATGTTAGAATTACAGAATCGGGATCCAAATTATCTCAACAGGAAAGAATGATTGGTGGACTCCAACAAGATAAAATTTAACTAGAATACATGTAAGGTCCTGCATTTAGCTCCAGAGCTTGATTGCAAAAGTATAGGATGTAGCTGGAAAACAAATCCAACCTTACCCGTAATCAAAACAATGCAAATTAAAGCAACCATGAGATAATCAGTTTCTCCTATCAGACTGGCAATGATTAAAAGAATGAAAATTCCCCATGTTTGGTGGCTAGAATGTGGGGAAATAGGCTCTCTCGTAAACCCCTCGTGGGCATATAAACAAAAATCTCCCTTTTTGGAGGGTAAGCTGGAAATATGTAGCAAAAGCTATAAAATATACCATTTGTTCCAGCAGTTTTATTTATAGAAATATATCCAAAGACAAGCACACAAAAGGTTTCTGTAAAAGGATTTTCACAAGAGCACTGTTAAGAGTATTTTTGGAGCGGGGCGTTTGGTTTGGGAATAGAAGGCTTGGAGGCCTCGGGAGGGTACCATACAGCTATCGTCAAATAATTGATGCTATAAAGAGGATGGATCAGGGTCTGCGTAGCTTCCGAAGGCCAGACCAGGACTTACAAGAGATACATGTGGCCTAATATTACAAAGCAGATTCTAACAATTAATTCTGTCCGAAATTAGGGTCGGCTGCCTTGTACATTCCCAATCACTGGCAGATGGGTGTCCGGGGTCTCCAAGAAGATAGTCATCGTTCTTTAGCCGCTGGGATGAAAATGTTCACCTCGGTTCCCTCCAATGCGAAGAGGCAATGAGTCTGCTGCATTCAGTTATCAAAGGGTCGAGTCCCCACCGGAGTTGAAGGTGGATAGGATAGGAGGGCCCACCAGCTTCCACTTCCTGACACTGGATTCTGGGAATGGAATGAGAAACACTCCTGCCCAGCGCCACTCCTACTGAGAGCTCGTGGGAGACGACCACCTCCTTCACCCCAAATCTTTTAGGAGCGCCTACTGTGTTATCAGTTTCCCAAAGGTAAACCTAAGGGAAGCTTTTAGGTGAACACGAAGAAAAGAAATACAGTTGAGTGCTCCTTTTCGACAAATCATTTCCATTGTATTTTGGCTCCCAGCAGACAGACCTATGGGCTAAGTGTTCACCTGCTATCTCTAGACCTCTCCTCTTTTGCATTAATTTCATGTAAAACTTTCAGTTTTAATCATAAATCACATCCGTCTAAATTATATCCAGCACCCCCAAATACAGAGATTTAGTACTTTTGAATGTTAAATCAAAATCGAGATCCAAATTATCTCCAAATGACATTTACTTATCGCTTCAGCTTATTAAGTCCCTTTCTGGCCTCTTTTTCATTCAGTCTTTCCATCCACTGTATCAGGTGGGCATCACTAAAAATCCTCATAGTCAACCCTCTCCTGGGCCCTAACTGAAAGACACCACGCGCTCTACCAGGCAGGCCTCGCATAATTCTGGAGCTGGGACTAGGCTTCTTCCAACCCATCTCTAGTCAGAATAATCTTCTCTGAAGACAGGTCTTATCACGTAACTAACAACAGACCTAGGTGACCTCCAAGGCCCTGCGTGGGCTGCTCATCTCAACCCGCGGGATATCTCCTACCAAGACCTCTCACTCTGAGCTCACGCCACATGGCACTGTCCTACCTGCCACATTCCTTCCAGTCATAGGATTTCTACACATATTCTTCCTTCTGCCTGGAGGGTTCCCCTTGTCCCATCTCTCCTTCTTAGGCATCTTTCGGCTCTGGATGCCATGAAGCCGAATTGTGCTTTCCTCTCCTCCCTCCCAAATTCATAATCCCAACCCCCAGTACCTCAAAATGTAACTATATTTGGCAATAGGGCCTTTAATGAGGTGATTATGTTAAAATGAGGCCATTAGGGAGGCCTCTAATCCAATCTGACTAGTGTCCGTATAAGAGAGTAGGGCACCAGGGGTGAAGGTCACCAGAGGGAAGACCGTGTGAGGATATGTGAGAAGGTGGCCATCTACCAGCCAAGGAGAGAGGCCCCAGGAGAAACAAACTTGCCGACACCTTGACCTTGGACTTCTTCCCTCCATGACTGTGAGAAAATAAATTTCTGTTGTCTAAGCCACCTAGCCTGTGGTATTTTGTTATGGCAGCCCATGCTGACTAATACAATTAAGGAGTCATTCTCTCAAGGGAGCTCTTTCGTACCCCTTCCCCCTTCAGCACTAATTGCTTTTCCTCCATCACACTTATTACAATTTGTGAATAATCGGTTATTTGGATGACTACGTGGCTATTGTCTGGGATCCTTCCTCAGGATATAGGCTCTAGTGGAATGAGGAAACATGTGCGTTTATGTTCTCTATTACGTCTCCAGCAATTGGCACAGTGTTTGCTGGTCACACAGGAAGGTATTCCATATCGTTAAATGAAAGGCAGACGTATTATGTCACTGACATTAAAAATGAGGAAATTGAGGCTCAGAAAGTTTTTCTTCCTAACAGTCACAAAGGAGCCAAGTGACAAAGGGGGGCTGGAACACGAACCACGAAAGCTCTGCCACTAAACCACTACTTAACCCTGCAATTGTTAAATACATCCATTCACTCAACAGATACTGAGCGCCTATCACCTTCTGTTTAGGAACTGGGGATGCAGCAATGACAAAAGAGACATAATTCCTGCCTTCAAATGGAGAGGGACATCCGAGAAGTTACAGAAATGCATTACACTGTATATTAGAAGGTGACAAATGTAATGGAGCCCAATGGGAACATGGGATTGGGGAGTCAGATTTGTAATTTAAAGTCAGGAGGTTAGAGGCAGCCTTTTTGAGTAAAGAACGTTTGAGTCATACCTTGAAGGTGAGGAAGGGAGCCCTGGGGATATAAGAGGACAAGTTCCTTTTAGAGGTAAAATTAAGTTCAGTGTCCCAGAGGCAGAAGTCAAACGATCTATGTGGTTGGAGTAAAGTACGGGAGTCAAAATTTAGGCACAGCGAGGTTCGGGAGCCCGGTGGTGACAGGACATTGCTGGCGATGATAAAACTTTGGCTTTCACTCTGAGTGAGAAGGGAATCTTTGGAAAGTTTTGCACAGAGAAGCAGTAAGTTTAAGCCTTGCTGGAGCCTCCTGCCTCACCCGGAATCTGATCTAGAGCAGTATGAATTTTTACTTTTCTTGGATCAGAGGCATTTCCGATAGTTACTATCTTAGGTCAAGAAACCCCTTAAATTGAATTTTGGGCTCTGGCTCTATCTTTGGAGGTTCCTAGGAATCTTCGGTCGGGACAGAGCGAGGGCGACAGGGATGTCTGGGGAACCCGCGCAGAGAGCGGCCCACAGGCCTTCCCGCGCGCTTCCAAAACTTCACTAACGTCCGCCGATCAGTTCTCCTCCAATCCCGTCTCGGGGGCGGGGCTCGCCGCACAGTCTCCACAGCAACGCCTTTGCCAGTCCGAGCTCAAGGCTTCAGCACCACGCGAGGCGCGCTCGGATGACGTCACGCAGCCCGCGGCGCTTGCATGACGTCACTTTGGCTTCGAGGCGAGGGCTCCGCCGGCAGGGCCCCGCGGATCCGCAGGTATGAGAACGAGCCCGGCCTCGGACACTGCGCATGCGCCATCTCAGGTTGGCCAGTGTGTTGCAATTAAACACCAAGTCGCGAGTGAGAACCACTGAGGTCTTCCTGTCCTCGCTGTCACGCCTTTTAATCTTAGCTAGAGAATTATCTGGCTTTCTCGGTGCTTTTATGAGGGCAGATGTCTGAGAATTAGACAGTTCATCTACTTTGTCTCTTACCTCTCTTGGCGCTTTCCTTGTTGCTTCCGTAGTGACACGTGCCACTCTGAAAATGCCGGTTGAATTCCTACATTGCTGTTGCCAGCAAGCTTCCTCTATCAGACCATCTCCTTTCTAAACTGATGCTTCTAAGATCAGCAAACATACTCTTTAGCACTCGTTGTGAAGATGACCAGATTTGGACTGAGGGCCGGAGTTATCTAAGTCAAGGCTTTTAAGGATTTGTGGCTTCTGTTGACTGCTTGTGGTTCTTTATACCTGCTTTCAGATTTTTAGCCAGGAGCCAAACAGTCGACCTGGCTAAGTACATGACCTGCGGGTAAATGAATTGTCACTATTCTGAAACTTATGAATCACCTACTCCTGCAGGGCACTATGCCGAGCCCTGGGGATACAGTGATGATGACAATTCCTGCCATCCATGATAGCTCATTTCATTGACTGATTCAGGAAACGTTTGTTAAACAACAACTGTGGGCCAGGCACAGTTTAGATTATTACTGGTCACTGAAAGAATGAAGTGTGATCTACGATCGAGCATGCGGCTACGAGTCAGATTTGATTTTGAACCTGGGCCCGGATCTTTCCTTGCCCAGTAATCTTGGGTAAGTTACGACCCCTCTCTGCACCTCAATTTCACTATTCGTAAAATGAGCATAATAATTCCTGCCTCCTAAATGTGACTGAGAGGAGAGTTAAACCTCATGCTACAGTTTGGAGAGCCTTTTCTTTCCATTTCTTTACGTTTCTTGAAACCCTTCTCCGTCTCTGTCTGTCTGAGACCTTCCAGAGAGGACACCACTAGTGGGAAAACAGCCCCCTGACCAGCCCCCTGACCAGCCTCAGAGGTCATCCACAGATTCTCCTCAAATTGTTTTAAAAACAGCTTTCATCCAGACGCTGCTTTTTGTGTGTCTGTATGCCGAGGCCAAGTTATATTTAAGCAGAGCCCTCCCACTTCATCCCCAAACAAGCTTCTCTAAAACCACCTAAATCCAAAAGGAGAAAAAAAGTCCCTTTATTCAAGTGCGTGGTGACTTGAAGCTAAACATGTGCCGGGTGTTGGAGGGCGGCCTGTGAGATTGGATCAGATCCTGGGTCACTGAGAAGGGCCAAGGCACTGTAAGGGCTGGGGAGCGGTGTCTGGCTCCCCTGTCACCACAAGGCCTGTGGTTTCTAACCCTGTCTGTATCCGTGTCCCACTAAACAACAGCGGGAGAGAGAACAGACATGCACACAGGCGGACACACAAATACACCCAGACTTGCACAGCCTTCACAGGAAGTGGAGCACCAGATGTTCTGGGTTTCCTGTTCGAAGCTTCCACAGCTGGTCGAGTCTGTGGTTGTGGTTTGTCTGTCTCGGGCTCATGTGAGAGACAAAAGCTGGGCTGACGGGAAACCTCCCCTCCGGCACCCCCCCCCCCCCCCCCCCAGCTCTAACTGATCAGCTACACGGAAACCTGGCAGGTCAGACATTTCCTGAAACACCCAGAGCTTGGATTCTCCCTGGAGGAGGCTGAATATCCGCCATCCCGGAGAAGCAGCCCCTGGGCTGATGGTCCTCGTGGAACCCGGGGGCAATGGAAGTCTCTCCAAATACAATGTTAATATAGACCTGCATACCTGCTGAATGGAATGAACCTGAGGCCAGGTTGCTGCAGTCGCTCATCCAGTGCCTGGCAGAGAGCAGCCTCTCGAAAGCACCCAACACATGAAAGAATGAGTGAGAAACAGGGCACTCCATCTGCGGGGGCTGGATCTTAAAGCCCTGCTGGCCATCACTTCTTGTGAGTGCTTTTGGGTACAAAGAGACGAGGGTATGTGGTTGGAGTAAAGTACGGGAGTCAAAATTTAGGCACAGCGAGGTTCGGGAGCCCGGTGGTGACAGGACATTGCTGGCGATGATAAAACTTTGGCTTTCACTCTGAGTGAGAAGGGAATCTTTGGAAAGTTTTGCACAGAGAAGCAGTAAGTTTAAGCCTTGCTGGAGCCTCCTGCCTCACCCGGAATCTGATCTAGAGCAGTATGAATTTTTACTTTTCTTGGATCAGAGGCATTTCCGATAGTTACTATCTTAGGTCAAGAAACCCCTTAAATTGAATTTTGGGCTCTGGCTCTATCTTTGGAGGTTCCTAGGAATCTTCGGTCGGGACAGAGCGAGGGCGACAGGGATGTCTGGGGAACCCGCGCAGAGAGCGGCCCACAGGCCTTCCCGCGCGCTTCCAAAACTTCACTAACGTCCGCCGATCAGTTCTCCTCCAATCCCGTCTCGGGGGCGGGGCTCGCCGCACAGTCTCCACAGCAACGCCTTTGCCAGTCCGAGCTCAAGGCTTCAGCACCACGCGAGGCGCGCTCGGATGACGTCACGCAGCCCGCGGCGCTTGCATGACGTCACTTTGGCTTCGAGGCGAGGGCTCCGCCGGCAGGGCCCCGCGGATCCGCAGGTATGAGAACGAGCCCGGCCTCGGACACTGCGCATGCGCCATCTCAGGTTGGCCAGTGTGTTGCAATTAAACACCAAGTCGCGAGTGAGAACCACTGAGGTCTTCCTGTCCTCGCTGTCACGCCTTTTAATCTTAGCTAGAGAATTATCTGGCTTTCTCGGTGCTTTTATGAGGGCAGATGTCTGAGAATTAGACAGTTCATCTACTTTGTCTCTTACCTCTCTTGGCGCTTTCCTTGTTGCTTCCGTAGTGACACGTGCCACTCTGAAAATGCCGGTTGAATTCCTACATTGCTGTTGCCAGCAAGCTTCCTCTATCAGACCATCTCCTTTCTAAACTGATGCTTCTAAGATCAGCAAACATACTCTTTAGCACTCGTTGTGAAGATGACCAGATTTGGACTGAGGGCCGGAGTTATCTAAGTCAAGGCTTTTAAGGATTTGTGGCTTCTGTTGACTGCTTGTGGTTCTTTATACCTGCTTTCAGATTTTTAGCCAGGAGCCAAACAGTCGACCTGGCTAAGTACATGACCTGCGGGTAAATGAATTGTCACTATTCTGAAACTTATGAATCACCTACTCCTGCAGGGCACTATGCCGAGCCCTGGGGATACAGTGATGATGACAATTCCTGCCATCCATGATAGCTCATTTCATTGACTGATTCAGGAAACGTTTGTTAAACAACAACTGTGGGCCAGGCACAGTTTAGATTATTACTGGTCACTGAAAGAATGAAGTGTGATCTACGATCGAGCATGCGGCTACGAGTCAGATTTGATTTTGAACCTGGGCCCGGATCTTTCCTTGCCCAGTAATCTTGGGTAAGTTACGACCCCTCTCTGCACCTCAATTTCACTATTCGTAAAATGAGCATAATAATTCCTGCCTCCTAAATGTGACTGAGAGGAGAGTTAAACCTCATGCTACAGTTTGGAGAGCCTTTTCTTTCCATTTCTTTACGTTTCTTGAAACCCTTCTCCGTCTCTGTCTGTCTGAGACCTTCCAGAGAGGACACCACTAGTGGGAAAACAGCCCCCTGACCAGCCCCCTGACCAGCCTCAGAGGTCATCCACAGATTCTCCTCAAATTGTTTTAAAAACAGCTTTCATCCAGACGCTGCTTTTTGTGTGTCTGTATGCCGAGGCCAAGTTATATTTAAGCAGAGCCCTCCCACTTCATCCCCAAACAAGCTTCTCTAAAACCACCTAAATCCAAAAGGAGAAAAAAAGTCCCTTTATTCAAGTGCGTGGTGACTTGAAGCTAAACATGTGCCGGGTGTTGGAGGGCGGCCTGTGAGATTGGATCAGATCCTGGGTCACTGAGAAGGGCCAAGGCACTGTAAGGGCTGGGGAGCGGTGTCTGGCTCCCCTGTCACCACAAGGCCTGTGGTTTCTAACCCTGTCTGTATCCGTGTCCCACTAAACAACAGCGGGAGAGAGAACAGACATGCACACAGGCGGACACACAAATACACCCAGACTTGCACAGCCTTCACAGGAAGTGGAGCACCAGATGTTCTGGGTTTCCTGTTCGAAGCTTCCACAGCTGGTCGAGTCTGTGGTTGTGGTTTGTCTGTCTCGGGCTCATGTGAGAGACAAAAGCTGGGCTGACGGGAAACCTCCCCTCCGGCACCCCCCCCCCCCCCCCCCCAGCTCTAACTGATCAGCTACACGGAAACCTGGCAGGTCAGACATTTCCTGAAACACCCAGAGCTTGGATTCTCCCTGGAGGAGGCTGAATATCCGCCATCCCGGAGAAGCAGCCCCTGGGCTGATGGTCCTCGTGGAACCCGGGGGCAATGGAAGTCTCTCCAAATACAATGTTAATATAGACCTGCGTACCTGCTGAATGGAATGAAGCTGAGGCCAGGTTGCTGCAGTCGCTCATCCAGTGCCTGGCAGAGAGCAGCCTCTCGAAAGCACCCAACACATGAAAGAATGAGTGAGAAACAGGGCACTCCATCTGCGGGGGCTGGATCTTAAAGCCCTGCTGGCCATCACTTCTTGTGAATGTTTTTTGGGTACAAAGAGACGAGGGTTTGAAGTGGCACCGTGCTACTGCTTTGCTGCAAGATATTTAACATCCCTGGGCCCAGTCTCCTCATCTGTAAAATGGAGATAATAATATCTGTTTCACAAAGTTGCGAGGACCCAATGAGACACATAGACATGCTTGATGTGGAGTGTCACCTATAGTAACTGCTCAGTGAATGCTGGTTCCCTTTTTTCCTTGCAACACTGACAAATTTTTTTTTAAAGGAGATGCACTAAAAGAGCAAACGAGATAAAACAACCAAATTGTTGATCCCAGACAACTCTCTAGTTGGACAGTGGAGCAAGAGGGCTGGCATTTGTGTCGGTGCCTGTTGTAGGGGATACTCGGCTGGAGGGCTGGAGCCATCTCGGCCTCTCTGGGCTCTGGAGGCAGCACCCAGTGTCTTCCTCTGGGTGTGGAGTAGGGTTAGTGTCTTGGGGTTGGAGTGGGGAACGAGCAGACTGCTCCTTCACTCCTTAGCTCAGTAGTGATAGTACTTAGTATGGCTACTGGTCAGTTTGCATTTGGACCTGGGCAACAGAGGCCCCTTCCCTGAGCCCCAGCTTTCAATGGGCTCCACAGAAGCCCTCCTCCAGCTACATCCCTCCCTGTGAGATGAGGCATCCAGGGCTCAGTGTAGCCATAGGATCGCTGCCTCTTTAGTCTGAACGACTAGCTTCACATGTTGGCTGTGACACTTGGGAGCCTTGCAGCCTTGGGCAGATTACTTCACCTCGCTGTGCTTCTGTTTCCTCATTTATAAAATGGGTAAAGTAATAACCACATCATAGGGCAGTAGGGATGATTAAATGAGTTAAGATATAGAAAACACTTAGAACAGCCACTGACATATGGTAAGGGATCGATAAATGTGAGCTGTCTTATGCACAAATGTGTTTGATTCTTGTAACGGTCTAACTACGGGTAGGTTCTGTTATTGGTTCCATTTCACAGGTGAGAAAACTGAAGGTCAGAAAGATGAAGTAACTTTTGCAAATTTCCACAGGTAGTCAGTAGTAAGGTTGAGAATTTTCTCCAGTACTTTCTGACTCTTTCTTGTGAGGTTTTAACCACCTGCCTCAGCTGCATTTTTTAATCCTTTTCTGAGTCCTCCTCGCACCCCATCCCACCCCCCACCCCCATGATGCTCAGCCTCGTCTTGCGGTCCAGGCCTTCGCCCCGCTGCAGCCTCCAGCTGGATTTGCACTTTCAGATCTTGGTCTTGACTCGACTAACTTTGCAGAGTGATTTCTTACAAGCGGTGGTTTTTAGCTGGGAATAACCTGAGTTCATTCATGAGCAGGTTGCCGGTGTTTCTAGACTATTTTAACCTAAAGAAACGGCTCTTTGGGGGAGAATCTGATAAAGAGCAGTCTGGCCAGGAGATGTGTTGTTTTGGATCGGGGAGAGGAGGTCCTTGGCTGCAGCCCTCCGATCCCACCACTCTGGTGGGGGCTTTGTCCGATGAAGGAGGTGGCACACGCGGTGCGAGGGTTCTCACACTTAATGAGCATAGCTATTGCCTGAGGAGCTTTGGAAATGCAGATTCCCGGGCCCCATCTCAGAGTCTGTGAACTCCATTTTGAGAAATACTGGTATCGTGCCAAGAGACACAAGACCTAGGTTCAAGTTCTTTAGCTAGCTATGTGACCTGGGCAAGACATTAAATCCTCTGAGCTTCAGTGCTCTCAGCTTTAAAATAAGAATGAAGGCTGTCTCCCTTGCCTCCTGGGGGATCGCCAGTGGAAGTGCTTTATGCCCTGTTTAGTGCCTTAGAATATGAGACAGACCGTCTTTACGGTAGCATTCAACCAAATTCTGTAGAGAAATTGAAAGAGAGGCATAGGCTCAGGCCCAAACCTAAGAGAACTTCCTTAAATCTTTGGTGAGATGGGGAACCGTGGGGCCCCTGAGCGTTAGCTCATAAGTGCTCCTTTGAGTGAAGGCTGTTGGCCAGAGGGAGTGGGGGTATTGTTGTCTAACTCCTGCATGCTGATCTCTCTCAGCAAACAACATGGTAAAGTATACTGTAGCATTCCAGGAGCTTCAGTTAGTCAGGGCATGCCAGCTAATGCTGCAGTAACAACCAACCCTGGGTCTCAGTGGCCGAACACAACAAAAGTTTATTCCTTGCTCATGCTTTATGTCTCAGCCAGTTGGCAGGCAGTTCTGCTCCACGGACTCACTCAGGGACCCAGGCAGACAGAAGCTCCTATCTTGTAGCCGCACCCTCTGGAACACCTCCATATTCGCAGAGTCCAGGAGAGAGAGAGACTAGAGAATGGACTTTTACTGCCTCTGATGGCAATGACACGCACCACACATTTCATTGGCCCAAACTGGTCACATAGCACAGCTGGGGAATGTAAGGGAGCAAATGGCCTATTTGGTGAGCTTATTGTTTCTGCCACAGGGTATTTCCAAGAGTAGGGAGATCTGACGACTCTTGGCCCAAATTTCCAGCTTGGGCGTTAAGACGATGTCTCTGAGAGTGAAGAGGAAGGAACACGTCTCTGCAGAGTGGCTCCTGCACCCGTCAGTCTGAGGAGCTCAGCGTTCCCGTCTGGTGCCCTGGAGTTTTATTTGTTTGAGAATGTGTCCCCCCCACCCCCTTTTTCTCATTCTTGCCTACCCTCAAAACATGGGAAGAAAAGCAGTCTTCCTGAAGCAGCCAGCAGTCTGGCCCGGGCCCCCAGGGTGGAGCGGAGCCATTCCCGACAGGCCCAGAAGTGCCCAGGAGCTCCCAGGGCCCCGTGGGCGCCGCGTGGGAGGCTGACACAGCCAAGGGGCGGTGTGCCCGGCCACCGACTCCACCGCCGCCGGTCCTAGTGCTCTGTGCAGAGCACCGCCGAAAGCAACCCACATATCCTCAGAAATGGAGAACACTGGACCAGGACCCAGCAATTTGGGGCAGCAGTTTTTCTGGAGCACGCAGCTTGGGAATTTGCCTGAAGAAATCTTTCATTCCTAGAGTGTTGGTGGATAAATGGCACTTATTTGTTTAACCTCAAATCAAGCCACAGCCCCCATTTCTGAGCTGCTTTGAAAGGGTTGTTTTAAAAGAGCTGAACAAGCTAAAAGTCATGGGTCTAGGTTGCTGGAATGGCTTTGCAGAAAGCGGAGGGCTCAGGAAGGGCCTTCATTTTCCATAGAACGGGACTGGCGGTGCGGGGCGGGGCGGGGCGGGGGCTGGGCCCTTCTCCTGGACCACCGAGTATTGGCTGGACTGGCTCTGCGGTGGGTTCAGCCTTGGCCTGGTCGATGTTCCTTGGGAGTTCGGGGCGGGAGGAAACCCTGGAAGATTCCTTTCTGAGATCTATTCTAGGCAGCTTCGCATCCATCAGAGTGGAGTTCTCGGTTATTCAGTCCGACGGCCTCTACTTGTCCCTTCAGGTAACAGACCGTGGCCTTCCTCAGGAGAGACACTAGTTCCTGCTTCGACCTGTACCATGATTTTTATCCACCCGCCCATTTGCCACCTAGAACTTCTTGGAGGAGAAGTGGAGGAAGGAAGGAGGGAGAGAAGGAGGGAGAGAAGGAGGGAGGGACGGAGGGGGAAGGGAGGCGGGGAGGGAGGGGGGAGGGAGGAAACCCTTCTCTCGGAAGTGGAAGGAATGGGATCCTCCCAGGTGGAAGTTGGGTGTTCTCTCTCTCATCACCCCTCGCCCAATGAAGCCGGCCTTGTAGAACAGTGACTCTGTCAGAAGCCAAGGGACAGCCCAGTGGAGCTTTGCCTGCTGCTCCTCTGAGAAGTCACTCAATGCGACCCCGTTCTCCCGTTCTATCTCGGGGGGTCTGGGAGCAGGTGGACTCCAGGCCGCAAAGAACGGAGAGCCCACGTCGGGCCTAGTGCTCCAGTCCCACGGCTCAGTCCTGGCTGAGGGCTCTGAGGCTTCTGGCCACCCCCTCTCTCCTCTCCAGGTTGCTTAGGGGCACACTTGGGACAACACCACTTCCTAGTCACAGGTGGAGATGAGAAATGACATTGACGACAACAGCCATGGCTGCTTCTTTCCCACGAGCTCTGGAGTGCTGGCCCCGTGCCTGGCTTGATAATAAGCACAAGCTCATTTAATTTTCACATCCTAGAGTTAAGTTCTCCAATAATCGTTGCTGTGCAGACAGGGAAGCTGGTGCTCTCACAGAAGTTAAGGAACTTGCCTGGGTCCCACAGAGCTGAGAAGAGGCATTGCCGGGCCTCAAATTCAGGCCCGCCCGGCCCCAAGCCTGGCTTTCCTATCTGTACAAGATGTAAAGCAGAGAAATCTGCATGTGTCTTTCTCACCTGGTGGCACTGAATTCATCACAAGCAGCCCCAAGAAGGTGAGCCATCCTGGGCAGGATGCGTTTCAGATGCCTGGCACCAGTGTGAGCCCTGGGCGTCGCGGCCACCGTGGGGTCCCAGTCAATGCACAGATCCTGACCCGCACCCAGGAAGGTCCTGGGAGACTGCTAAGGGAGGCTGCTAAGGGGCAGAGCCACCCAACTGCCATGGGCCAGATCAACTCATGGCTCTGCAGGAGAGGCAGGGTGCTCATGCCATCCCTGGCTGTGGACTCCACTCCAAGGGTGGCAGGGCACTAGGCCAGGACAGGAAGGGGGGCCTCAGTGCAGTTTGCCCCCACACGTACCCCTCAGATGACCGCCTGGCCCTAGAGAGGGAGTGTAGAACCAACCAGAGATCCACAGCCTTTTGGGTTTCTGGGCAGGATGGACACAGGTGTGGCTCCTATGCCCAGCCCGCCCTGGTCCCCCCCAGTTCTGGTGTCCTGAACTGCCTGTTGGGATCGCCCCCTTCCTCAGCCCTTGTCTGCAGAGACCGCTCCCAGGGGAGGACACTCTTTGGCCACAGTGTCAGCTGGTTCCGGGGATGCTGGCTTGGTCCAACTGGGTGTCCAGATGGACCAGACTGGTGGGCTGGTCGGGAAGGGGAGGAGTGGGACGGGGTCATAGGGAGAGGGGCTGAGGGGAGAGGGAGGAGGGGAGGGGGTGAGGGGGCGAAGCGGTCAGGGCTGTGATGTGGACAGAGAGAGCTGGGAGGCCAGTGAGTTTCGCAGGAGAGATGGAGCAGAGAGGGGCTCTGGGGCTGGAAAGGGGGCGGGGGGAAGCATGCACCCCAGCGCTGGTGCGAGGCAAAGCACCGGCGTGAACAGCGGCAGAGAGCGGAGGGAGTCATGAAACGGTGCTGGGTGTTGGTGACCAGGGCCGTTAGGTGGGAGGGCCCGAAGGGTCCCAGGACTGGGAGGGTGGAGCTGCCCCAGTTTGGGGATGAGTGTCTGCTTTTTGGTGGCTGCAGTGCCACTGTCTGGGTGTGTCTGTGACTGGCAGGAAGCTGGGCAGGGCCTCAGCCTGCTGGCTTTGGGCTTCGGTGTCTGTGGGGTACAGAGAGCAGCTGCAGGTCACTCAGCCACCAGGGCCCCATCCCGGTAGCTAGGCCGGGGTGTTCTAAGAATGACATTTGAGCTCTTCCGTTTGCAGAGCATTTACAGTCGGTGCGACTTGCATAGCACTTAGCAGGCATGATGTCATTTAATCACCCAGCCTTCCTGTAAGGGAGGCGCTGCCCCTACAGAGAGGGAAACTGAGGCTCAGAGTCCAGTCTCACATGAAGTAACAAGTGGCGGGACCAGCATTTGGGCCCGGATCATCCCTCCCAGCCTGTGTCCTTAAGCAGCACGATGTCCTGTCTCTGTGGAAGGGAGCGAGAGCTGAGGCAGGGGCTGCAGCCACGGGGGGCAGTGGGTGCTCAGGGGCCCCCACATCTGACCTCTGCCGGCGGCTACCCCTCCAGTGAGGGCCTTGGCCCTTTGCCCGCCAGCCTGTCCTGGCCGGGCAGTTTCTCCTCGTGCTGCTCCCAGCTGGGGTGAGTGAGGGCACCGTGTTCCGAGCCAGCGGGAGTGTGCGAGGGAGGGTGAGTGAGCACGGGGCATGTGTGAGTCAGCGTGCAAGGGAATGCAAGCACGCCAGTGTGAGCGCGTGTGAAGGCGGGAGTGTAAGACGCGTGAGTGGCAGCGTGTGGTGTGTAGGTGAGTGTGAGTGTGCTGGAGTGACAGCGTGTGAGTGTCACGGCTCTGCTTGCAGGAGCCGGCTGCCTCTGCCTTCTGGGGCCGGGCCAACCAGGAGACATGAGCCCCCGCAGAGTCTGGCTGTGACAGGAAGTCACTGGCCCTCGGTAGACGTGGCAGCCTTCCCCGGGTCGGGACAGGATGCTGTGGTCTCCACAGAAAAACGGGAACCTGGGAGGGTGTGGAGGGAGGCTGCGGCTGAGGCGGGTGGTAGGAGAGAGGCCTGGAGACCTGAGGAGGGGTGGGAGGGAGGGGTGAAGCACGCGCCATCCGCCCCCTTCCCCGAGCCGACTTGGGCGTCTTCAGCCTGGCATCTCGTTGCTTTTCCACCTCCTGGGTCTCTCTGCATGAGCCCCACCTGCCACCTCGGGGCCCCGGCGCCCCAGCCCCGGGTCGCGCCTTCCTCTGCCCATCTTTAAAGATGCAGCTGACGCTTCGCCTCTGAGAAACAGTCCCACCCATGGTACAGGGGTTTCTCCCTCGGGGCCCAACCTGCCCGGACCTTCGCTCCCCAGCTACACTGGGGAGACTTTTGATTCTCCTCTGCCCCCGTAGCATCCTGTGGAGTGTGGCCGGGGCTGGGCTCGCAGGGGACACCACTGCTGGTGGGGGCAGGGCTGGGAGAGGGAACGTGGGAGGCAGGACACATGCCAGCCCTGCCCTGTGCCCAGCGAACGCTCGTTTCCATCTTTCTTTTAATACTACTCGTCAGGACTAAAGATGGGGACTTTGGAGTGAGACTAACTTGAGTTCAAGTTCACTCTGTTGCTTTACGTGTGGCAGCCTTTTACGCTGTAATCCCACATCTGGAAATTAGAGAATTTGAAGACGGAAATCTCAAAAACACAAAAGACTTTTCCATATGAAGATGTTCACAACGGTGTTCCTTATAATAGTGAAGAATTAGAAACCGATAATAGTATTACCTAGAGCATAAATATTAGGCAGTTTAAAAGATGTAACCCTACAAGGGCTGCGTGATGACTTCGTGGTCACAGAAAAGTTTTGTAATCATATAAAGTGATGTTAACAACCCTGCATCCAAAATGTCTGCATAGGAGAAACCGTGAAAGAAAACACAGCAACAGGTTCACGGTTAATAGGACTATGGGTGATTTCAGATTTCTCCTTTCCACTTTTTTATGACAAGCATGAAAACTTATATCAAGATTAATTACACTTTAAAAATATCTTGTTTCTTATCTGGAGAGTCATATTTATTTTTTATAAGACAATACCAATAAAGAAAAGAAGAAAAACATGTTAACATTTCGTGTATTTCCTTCCAGTCCTTTCTCCACGCATATTTCCATGTCTATAAATAGATACTTGGTTGACTAGGGAAGAAAAAGCCCAAGGAATTTTGGAGGCGTTCTCTCGGGCTTGGAGGTCCCAGTTCCCTGGAAGTTTCCTGCGGCCGTGGGAAGAATGAGGCCACTGGCCCAGGCTCCTGGGGTGAGAACTGCTCCCCGCTCAGACTCAGGCCAGGGGAGCCTGCTGCCCTCCACTGTTGGACCGGCCTGCTGACCTGCTGTCCCCAGGCCCACCCCAGCCGCCAGGCCTTCCTCTGCACCTTGCTAGGGACCCCTAACGACCAATTTGCTAATTAATCCTGACCTCCCAGTGATTTTGGCAGTTGTTGGCCACAGGTGGGGGGTGGTTTGCATCTCAGTGCCATGGGGTGGCCAATCAAAAGCAGGTTTAGTGGGGCCAGGGCCTGCTGGGTCCTGCCCTGCCTCACCCTGCTCAGGTGAGGACATTTGCCCCATGGCTTTGCCAAGGCCACCGCCCTAGCCCTCTGGGAATCTGCTAGCAAGAATCAGGTGGCCCCACAGGGCCGTTGACTCATTTACCCCCACAGACCATGCCAGTTTCCCCTCCCAGGCCTGGGACTGTCTCCACACTCGTGATCTAGGGGATAGCACTGCCTTCTGTCTTCCTAGAAAATGCCATGCACTCTGAGGAGAGGGGAAATTGCGGGGGGCGGGGGGCGGGGTGTGATGAGGAAGCCTTCTTCTGCACAGCCTACCCTTGGCAGAGGACTCCCCCTCCCCACCCTCACCCCATCCCATCCTGCGGCCACATCTGCCCCCATGAATAAGAGCCTATGATTCAGAACTTCTCCATTCCCCCAACATCCCTCCTCCGTCCCCCTCTTCCTTCTGGCCCCCAACCCCCACCCCAGGCTCTCGGCAGCTTTCTGATAACCACAGCTGTGTTTCTGTCTCGGTCAGAGGTGAACACGGATCAAGAGTCACCGGGTTCTGCTCTGAGCCGACCTTCCTTTGCAGCAGCCTGTTTCCACTTAGAAGGCAAAACAGGTCTTGCTGGCCAAGCCCCGCTAGCTGGGTCAGGGTGAGGACAGGGTGGGGAGGCTGGGCTGGGGACCAGGGCAGGAGCGGGAGGGCAGGACAAGGCGCCCAGTCTGCACTGCCCCCCAGCGCCTGACACAGTACCAGGCACAGGGAGGCACTTCAGGGTATTTTTGTAGAATAGCCCCAGGGGGATGCAGTACAGGATATGGTCACATTATTATTTTTCGATGCCGAGAATGATTTTGGTTCCGGTCTCTAACAGCCTAAATCCATCAAAAAGCATCTGCTAAGCACCCACTGGGTGCGGAATATGTGCTTTGTTTTCAAAGGACATCTCCGTCATCGGTCGCTCACCCCCCACCCAGCCTTGGAGCCTTGCTGTCTCCCATCTTAGACCCACCCCTGCCTGGTGTCTAGGCCTGGCCGCTGGTGTTTAAGTGACCCGTCTTAGCAACACTTCCTTCAATCCATCAGACATTTATTTGAGATCGAGATTGTACTTTTACGTCATTGTTAAATAATATTAAATGATAAATGGTATGAGGGGGCCTCGGACACCAAAGTGACCCACGAGATGACCACTTGCCTAGGAGAAGGCAGCGTCCTAGAGGGCAGATGGGGGCTGGAACCACCCTCCATGCCATGGCTGGACTCTTCTAATTTCAGGGACGGAAATGTCCGTCCACTCAAATCTTCAGAGGCTGGGGGAGGGGGATCCCCTGGAAGGATAACTGTGGAGCTAAAGCTGTGAGGGGCCTAAACCCGGCCACTCCCCTCCCCCCCCCACACCTAAGGGTGCCCCTTCCCTTGGAGGCACTGCCCCTGATCCGAGGAGAGACCGTTCCCCATATTTCCAAGACCTCTCCCTCCTGTCCTCAGGAGTGGGCGCATGACTCAGAGCCTGCCAATCAGTGTCCTCACCTCTGACTGCTGCGATTGGCTTAGGAATAGGCACGTGACCTCAGCTGGCCAATCAGAACCGTCCCAGGTACTTTTTTTTTTTTTTTTTTGCCAGCATTGTTGGGCAAAAGCTCTCTTTTCTGGGGGCTGCTGAGCTGGAAGGTTGGGAAGCTTAGAGTTTAGAATGACCTTCATTCTCTGCTCATAGAGAAGACTTTGTCTTAGAGATGTGGAAAAAGATGGAGGCCTGATGAGATCATTTGAACTCCTGGATCTTGATGTACCTGAAGCTGAAGCTGGCTCATCTGTGACGTTTTCAGATAAAGCGAATAGGTTTTCTTGTCCCTTAAGTTAGTGTGAATTGGGTTTCTGGCACCATTAAGTACGAGACAAGCCCACAGGGGTTACTGTTGCTGCTCCGCCCTGCTGGAAATGGCTAGGGAATACTGAGGAGGAACTATTTCAAGCTGATTTTTTAAAAGTAGGCCTGGTACACAAGGTCTTGACCCTGGATTGTTTCTGCATCTTCATGGCCCCCCCAAGCCCCAACAAACACCCACACTCACATACACACAAGCTTCTCTTTGGCTGAACTCAGTGTGGTAGAACGATGGCCCTCCAAAAATGCCTATATCCTTAGCACCTGTGACTATGTGACCTTCCATGGCAAAAGGAGTTTTGCATATGCAATTAAAGACCTTGAGATGGGGAGGTGATCCTGGATTATCCAGGTGAGCCCCATATAATATCAAGGATCCTTATAAGAGGCAAGCTGGAAGGTCAGAGTCAGAGAAGGAGCTGTGGCAGTGGGAGCAGAGGCCCGAGGGATCTGAGGAAGGGCCAGAGCCAAGGAATGCAGGTGGACTCCGGAAGCTGGAAAACTCTAGGCCACGATTCTCCCCTAGAGCCTCCAAAAGAAACACGGCCCTCCTGACGGCTCGGTTTGAGCCCAGAGTGTTGGTCTGCTTGGCCTGTCATAACCCAATACCACAGACTGGGAGGCTTAAACAGCAGAAATTTATTTCTCACAGCTCTGGAGGCTGGAAGTCCAAGATCAAGGTGTCAGAAAATTTGGTTTCTGATGAGGCGTCTCTTCCTGGCTTGCAGATGGCTGCCTTTTTGCTATGTCCTCATATGACATTGTCTCTGTGCATGCGTGTGTGTGTGTGGGTATGCGGGGGGTCCCTCTGGTGTCTCCATCTCTTCGTATAAGGACACCTGTCCTGTTGGATCAGGGCTCTACCCTTTTGATCTCATTTAACCCTAATTACCTCCTTAAAGGCCTCATCTCCAAATACAGTCACAGGGCTTCAATGTATGAATGGGGGCGGGGGACACAATTTAGCCCAAAACACCCAGTGCGAGACTTCTGACCTCCACTAAATTTGTGGTAATTTGTTACACTAAATTTGTTTGAAGCCACGAAATTTGTGGTAATTCGTTACAGCAGCAATAGGGAGCTAATACACTCAGCTAGCAACGTTCTCTCTCACCTTCCTGTCTTCGCCCAGGCTGTGCCTTCTGCCTGGCACTGTTAGCTATGCAGCTTTTGCCAATACTCTGGCATCCAGGTCAGGGGTCCATGAAGTTTTCCTTGGCCCATATAACTATCTGTTTATGCACCTGCCCCCCTCCCCCCAGCCAGGTTGAAAACTCCCATCTCCTATGCCTCCACTGACAGGTGTGTATTGAGCCCCCACTGTGGGCTGGGCAAGACCCAACATTTTTGCCTTCTTGGAGCTTTTGTTCTAGCAGGGGAGATGGATATGGGGACAGAGGGCGGGATCGCCACCTCTCCCACCTGTGTGTCCCCAGCACCTGGCAGTGTCAGGCACGCGGCAGACTCCAGGGCTGTTAAATTAACGAGAGACACAGTGAATGAGGGAATGGGCACCAGCCTGAAGGAGGCCCATGGTTCTGGGTCTTGCCCTCGTACAAATACCTATGGCTGACGTTCTGAGAAAAGCTCGGGCTTTGAGCCTCAAGGCTGGTGAATGGGGCAGAGTGTGTTTTGCTGCGAGTTTTGTTTTCTGAGAGTTTCCTGGGTTCTCCCACACTTGCCAAGCCTCCTCGTCGCTCAGCCAGCATCCAAGGACAACTCGGGGGCTGATGGCACATGTAGCCCATTCATCCATCTGTGCCCTCAACGTGTTCACTCTGAGTGGACTTCTACCTGCTCTTCCTTTCCTAAGCCCGATGGTTCTCAACATGGGGTGGTTTGTGCTCCTTACCTCCCCAGGACATGTGGCGGTCACAGCTGGGGGTGGGAAGGGTTGCTGCTGGCATCTAACGGGCAGATGCCAGGGATGCTGTTAAACGTCCTCCAAGGCCCAGACGACATGACATCCTTACCACATGACACTCACACTTTTGAACTACTTTTGGCCGGAGAGTTTTAGCATTTGGGTTATAGGGATTTGGCCCCTCTAGACATGGATGGCTGGATCTTTCCTGTATTACGTTATGGTGGTGTCCTGGCCAAGGGTTATCTGCCACCACATTGTCTTCTTCTGAAGTCCTCCTGTCGTAACTTGGTTCTGGTGGATTCTACACACTGGGGCACAATGCCTGGAGGCCACACCAGGCTGAGAGACGTGTGTCCACTGACTGGTGACACAACGACAAGCCCCCAAACACACCTGTGGTTCAGTTCTTTCTCACCTCAGCCCAGCTCAGGTGACTGGTGCAGATCTAAAATCATCTTGGCATCAGACACTCCTCAATGCAAGCCTTGGCGCTGCGGCCTCCGAGCCTCAGCTTCTGGTTTATAAGACAGGGGTTGTAAAACCTATCCTACAGGGCGTAGAGGAATGAGCCAAGGGTCCACTGGAACATTGGAACCGGCTTGTACCAGCTCGTGAGAATCAAAGGTTCGATTTTCAGGGATTTTGCGAGCCCGTTGTTAAACATAGCCATCATTAACAATTAAATTCTACAAACTTACAATTAAATAAATTATATTAAAAGCAAAGCTAATAAATACTCAGAGCTCATTACTTTCCAATTACTACGTTTTACTATTATCTGTGCTCTTACGGTTGTGTGTCTCCTGGGTCTGCGTGTTGGAAATACTGCACAACGATGGCTGCTCTGCATCTCTTCTGGGCATCACGTTCAGCGAGGTCACACTGGCAGCTCGAACTCAGCCATGGTGGAAGTGTTTACACCATGGAAATCGGCAAGTACTATTAGTCGGGGTTCGCTTTGTTGTTTTGTTGATTGTCTAGATTTAAGAAAGAGGTGGAGGAAATATTAATGGTGCAGATTAAACTCGAAAGTGAGTTGTGTCTCTGGCCATTACATTGTGACTAATGCAAAAAAAGTTGAAGAAATGTTCTTCCAGTATTCAAACGCCATTTTCCGATTCAGCAAAAAAAAAAAAAAAAAAAAGTGACGTTCTAGTAGACATCTTCATTGTTTCACTTTTCCTTGCTCATTAATATAAATGGAAATATCAGTCAACCTTCATGTCAGAATGATGCTCACTCTTCAATGACGAGCTTTTTTTTTTCGCCGAGTTGGATAGCAATCAAACATCTCTTTGTAGTAAACTTCTGTACATGCGTTTATGCGGATACGTCCTCCCAGAGAGCCGGCTCTTAAATATTTACCAGCATAGCACGGGACGTGAAATTTCTTAACACAGAGACAGCATTCTACAATGGCAGCTCAGCCAACAGCCCCGCAGCTGGAGCCCTGTGGGAAAGTGGCATGCGTGTCTGAGTTGAGGTGATGGCTGGTTCTTGTGATCATGGCCTTGAGAGTCTATCTCCCTGCCCTTGATGATGCCTTGGGTGGGCATCCTTGGGGCTACATGGCACGCGTAGGCTGTGTCCTGGGTACAGGTGAGGCGTTTGAGAGCCTAAGGAGGGAGCATCTGGTTTGGGTGTTTCCACTGCTCACCCATATTGGGAGATGGTCCAGAAACCCCAGGTTAACCTGGATTGAGCAGAATGTGGGCCTAGATGGCCTTTTAGGGGTGGCCTTTTAGGAGAGGACCTCGGGGCACATGCAGAGTGAGTCCAGCCCAGAGGGCAAAATTTTAGGCATCAGGTCATTTGTGCTGATTCTTCGTTCCTTCAGCAGCATTCAAAAAACATCTTTATAAGGCTCATTTATTTTCTTGATAAGTATTCACTGATTATTTTTGTCTGTACTGATAACTTATTGATAAATACTATGTTCCAGGCTTTCTCTGTGGTCGTGAACAGGCCTTCATTCAGCTTGTAGTCTAGTGGGGGACAGTGAAGTAACTAGGGAATTGAGACATCAACCTGGGGGGTCTGTAAATGGGCTTGGGGTGGGTGGGTGTGTGTATTCTCTGAGATAGGGATTCTGTGTGCGTGCTTGTGTGTGTGTGTTTCAGGAGAGGATTTCCAGGCCAGGACTCTTCAAAGCCAGGCACGCTGCAATCAGTGAATAAGCGCTACCACAGAGGACGAACGGGGTGCCACGGGACACGCCTGGGGCGTTGGGCAGGGCTCCCAGGAGAAGGTCAAGGGTGATGAGAAAGAGGGTCTGAAGTGGAAGGGACAGACTCTGAGCGCGAGAGAGCCCGGCTGGAATCAGTGTGTGGGGGGTAGCGAAAGCCCGAGCAGAGCTTGACCAGGAGGAAGTGTCACTGTGACCACTGTGAACAGTGATCTCTAAGCCCAGCTCACGTGTCACTGTTTA
This sequence comes from Pteropus vampyrus, assembly GCF_000151845.1. Classification (NCBI taxonomy): domain Eukaryota; kingdom Metazoa; phylum Chordata; class Mammalia; order Chiroptera; family Pteropodidae; genus Pteropus; species Pteropus vampyrus. The sequence goes on from NW_011889265.1 coordinate 241,055, forward strand.
ATTAGCAAAGTTCAGAAGCAAATGCTGATTGGGTGAAAGCTCTCAGGAGACAGGAAACTCACACCTGAACTTCTGGAGGGAGGGAAGGAAAGGATCTCAACGGTCTGAAAATCTGCAGGAGCATCACTTCTGGGAGGATAAGCCAGGAGAGAGGTCCAGCACCTGCAAGGACTCCCCCCACCCCAGCAGATGCTAAAAGGAAGTCCCCTTGGGAGGACCAAGCTGCCCGTAGATGCATCAAAGGTGACTCTCCTGCGGTATTTCATCCAATCCCCCTTCTCATGTCCTCTCCTGCTGGACACCCCACACCGCTCTGCACCCCTGCCAGATTTAGCAAGTAACAATAGGATGCCCAGTTAAATTTGAATTCCAGATAGACAACAGATCACTTTTCAGTCCAAGCACACCCCTTGCAACGTTTGCAACTCTAGGCTACCCGCGCCTACCTGAGCTGGCCCCTGTGCCTACCTGAGCTGGCCCCTGCGCCAGTGCCCTCTCTCCAGACATCCCTCCGGGTGGGCTAGCTTCTGAGAAAGGTGAGCTGAGCCCGCACTCACGCAAGGGTCCCGGGTGGCTTCATTTCTACCGAGTTCTGGGAAATCAGACCCCATCTGAGCAGCGACAGGATATGGGTGGCATCTCGGGATCCTGGCTCACGTTGAGGGCCCCGTGGGGGCGAGGATGTCACGATCCCAACCCTGCCCAGCCCTCCACGCAGATGGAGAGGAACCTGGGAAAACTAATGCAGGCCAGACAGCCACACGGTTTCTGTTCTAGACGTCCTTCCGTCTGTCCTGCCCAGGCCTCATCTCTGCCGTGTCCGGCCTGGCTGGCTGGCTGGCATTACGGAGGTCAGAGTTTTGGTTTCACGGTGATTTGAGCAGAGGCATTTTCAAACCCTTGAGACTCCAAGATGCTCCACAAGCCCCGAACTCGGACGCCTGCAGCTGAGCTCCTGACCTTTCCCCCAGGGCCCTGCCTCTGACAGTGGCGCCAACATTCTCCTGGGTGTCATGTCACAAACCGTGAGTTCCCTGGACCCTTCCACACTTTTCCCACTTATAAGCCTTGTGAATTCTACCTCCAGAATATCTGCTGAGTCTCTCCGTACCCACCACCACCATTCTAGTCCTGCCACCATCCGCCACCATCGCAGGCTGAGTAATAACCGCCACAGCCTCCTAAGGCCTCCTGGCCCCCGACCTATTCTCATGCCGCTCTCCCCGAGTGTGTGCCTGTGCCAGGCTGCCCTCTGTCCTACGTACCATCTTCCTGCTTTGCTTAGCTCCTTCCTGCGCAGCCTGCAGGTGCCTGCTAATCATTCAAGTCAGTCGCAGACAAGATGACACTTCCCTCCCGAATAGTTAAACAAGCGCCCTCTGAGATCAAGGACAGTCTCCTGCGTGACCGAAATTCCAGTTTCATACCCAGGAATTTCACTTTGGTGCAGAAATATTATATAATATGCGATGCATAATTTAGTTCTCCTCTAGTCCCTCAAGTTAGCTGCCGGCCTTATTTTGCTTTAATCCTGAATCCAAGCAAGAATTTCACATGGTGTCCGATTGCATGTCCCTTTCGTCCTCGTGATCCCTTAGGCAGCACCCAAACCAATCCTGCTGGAGGGAGTGGGCGCGGTGGGGGCTGCTTCTTTCATGGTCTGCTTTGCCTCTGGCCTGCAGTTCTCTGAGGGCATGATTGAGCCTGTCTCGGGCTTAGTCGTGTCCCCCAGCTCCCCAGAGTTCCTGGCATATGGAAAGCACCCCATCAATATTTTTTAAAGTCGAACTGAGGAGACGACACAATCCTGCGTGCTATCCTTCACTATTCTTCCCCTTCGTGATAAAATCTGTCGCCCTGTAAAGATGGCGCAGTCGAGGAAATGCCTCGAACTCTCACTCGGTCTAAACCTAGAAAGTGACAACCATGAAGACAGCGAGGGCGGCTTGTCTGCCTGGCGTGCCGCGTCCGTCTGAGGTGTGACACCGTCCTTGGATAGCACGAAGGGAGGCAAAGGGGCACACAGGCAGGGGTGTGGGAGGAAGGGCAGGGTCGCAGCCGAGCATCTTTTGGGCTCTTTCTGAGTTTCAGCCCCCCAGTGTCACCCATTCCTCTGCACCCGGGTTCATGAATTCCCAGGAGGTCTGGGTAGGGTTGGGGAAGCGAAAATGCAAAGCTAGGGAGCAGCCAATGCTTCCTGGATTATCGGCTCATGGGGTCATCCGTTCTCCAGGGCCCTTTCTCACTGGCAAGGATTTACGCGCTGGCTAGAATAACAATGGCCCGGACTGGGTCTTTGGAGGGGCAGGAAGGCCCAACCAGCCCTGCGAGACGGAGAGGTCATTCAGAGTCACCAATATTTATTGACACAGCCATGACTGTTCTGGGACAGCTGTGAATCAGAGGAACTGCCGGGAATAGCACTCCAAGGCCAGACTCGCTCTGTCTGACCAGCCGCCTGCCCGTGTCCCTCTGTCACCCCCGCCCCCAGCAGGCTCGGGCACTGTGGATGCGGGATGAACACCACAGGGCACCTGCTTCTGCAGCTTACTGCGCCGTGCTGAAGGGGAACTTCGTGCATTCATTTGCGCAACACATATCGAGCGCCTACTGCATGCCAGGCAGAGTTCTAAGCATTGAATTTGGTTATTCAGTCTACGTTTTTTGAATACCGACTGTGTGCTAGGCTTTGTCTGGAGTCCAGTTATTTGTCCATTTTTTTTTTTTTAACACCTACTGTGTGTGTGCAGATGTGGTGGCAGAATACTTGCCCAAGGCAGTAAAATGAAACCCAGAATCAGGCCCTGCCCTCACTCCCTCTGGGTCCTGGCAGGGTTGCCCTGGGCTGGGGGAGGGCAGTCTTTCCTCAACCCATTAGGGATCTGTGCTCCTCAAGGTCAGCCTGGGAGGGGACAGCCCCTCAAGGGGACACGAGTGGCGACCCAGCTCCAGCCCAGGCTGGGGGTCCAGGCCTGGCCACTCGCAGGCCATTCAGCCAGGCCGGCTGCAGCTCTCACCCACACCGGGGGTGCCCCCCCATCAGAGTGGCCGCGGTTGCTGGGAGACACCGTGCAAAACAGTGCTGGCCTCTGCAAACCTGGCGTCGCCCCCAGCCCCGAGGCCGCTGCAAGGAGCCCAATCCTTTAATTAGAACCGGCCGGCTTGGCCGGCGCCCTCCCCAGGCCCGAGCTGACTTCAGTGGCCGTAAAACTTGCAAAGTCTTTCCTGTGTGCTCTCCAGGGATGCAGCCTGCAGGAGCCTTGCAGGCTGTCATTTCCCCGTGCTGCAGGCTCCGTCTGTCCTGCCCAGGCCTCATCTCTGCCGTGTCCGGCCTGGCTGGCTGGCTGGCATTACGGAGGTCAGAGTTTTGGTTTCACGGTGATTTGAGCAGAGGCATTTTCAAACCCTTGAGACTCCAAGATGCTCCACAAGCCCCGAACTCGGACGCCTGCAGCTGAGCTCCTGACCTTTCCCCCAGGGCCCTGCCTCTGACAGTGGCGCCAACATTCTCCTGGGTGTCATGTCACAAACCGTGAGTTCCCTGGACCCTTCCACACTTTTCCCACTTATAAGCCTTGTGAATTCTACCTCCAGAATATCTGCTGAGTCTCTCCGTACCCACCACCACCATTCTAGTCCTGCCACCATCCGCCACCATCGCAGGCTGAGTAATAACCGCCACAGCCTCCTAAGGCCTCCTGGCCCCCGACCTATTCTCATGCCGCTCTCCCCGAGTGTGTGCCTGTGCCAGGCTGCCCTCTGTCCTCCATCTTCCTGCTTTGCTTAGCTCCTTCCTGCGCAGCCTGCAGGTGCCTGCTAATCATTCAAGTCAGTCGCAGACAAGATGACACTTCCCTCCCGAATAGTTAAACAAGCGCCCTCTGAGATCAAGGACAGTCTCCTGCGTGACCGAAATTCCAGTTTCATACCCAGGAATTTCACTTTGGTGCAGAAATATTATATAATATGCGATGCATAATTTAATTCTCCTCTAGTCCCTCAAGTTAGCTGCCGGCCTTATTTTGCTTTAATCCTGAATCCAAGCAAGAATTTCACATGGTGTCCGATTGCATGTCCCTTTCGTCCTCGTGATCCCTTAGGCAGCACCCAAACCAATCCTGCTGGAGGGGGTGGGCGCGGTGGGGGCTGCTTCTTTCATGGTCTGCTTTGCCTCTGGCCTGCAGTTCTCTGAGGGCATGATTGAGCCTGTCTCGGGCTTAGTCGTGTCCCCCAGCTCCCCAGAGTTCCTGGCATATGGAAAGCACCCCATCAATATTTTTTAAAGTCGAACTGAGGAGACGACACAATCCTGCGTGCTATCCTTCACTATTCTTCCCCTTCGTGATAAAATCTGTCGCCCTGTAAAGATGGCGCAGTCGAGGAAATGCCTCGAACTCTCACTCGGTCTAAACCTAGAAAGTGACAACCATGAAGACAGCGAGGGCGGCTTGTCTGCCTGGCGTGCCGCGTCCGTCTGAGGTGTGACACCGTCCTTGGATAGCACGAAGGGAGGCAAAGGGGCACACAGGCAGGGGTGTGGGAGGAAGGGCAGGGTCGCAGCCGAGCATCTTTTGGGCTCTTTCTGAGTTTCAGCCCCCCAGTGTCACCCATTCCTCTGCACCCGGGTTCATGAATTCCCAGGAGGTCTGGGTAGGGTTGGGGAAGCGAAAATGCAAAGCTAGGGAGCAGCCAATGCTTCCTGGATTATCGGCTCATGGGGTCATCCGTTCTCCAGGGCCCTTTCTCACTGGCAAGGATTTACGCGCTGGCTAGAATAACAATGGCCCGGACTGGGTCTTTGGAGGGGCAGGAAGGCCCAACCAGCCCTGCGAGACGGAGAGGTCATTCAGAGTCACCAATATTTATTGACACAGCCATGACTGTTCTGGGACAGCTGTGAATCAGAGGAACTGCCGGGAATAGCACTCCAAGGCCAGACTCGCTCTGTCTGACCAGCCGCCTGCCCGTGTCCCTCTGTCACCCCCGCCCCCAGCAGGCTCGGGCACTGTGGATGCGGGATGAACACCACAGGGCACCTGCTTCTGCAGCTTACTGCGCCGTGCTGAAGGGGAACTTCGTGCATTCATTTGCGCAACACATATCGAGCGCCTACTGCATGCCAGGCAGAGTTCTAAGCATTGAATTTGGTTATTCAGTCTACGTTTTTTGAATACCGACTGTGTGCTAGGCTTTGTCTGGAGTCCAGTTATTTGTCCATTTTTTTTTTTTTAACACCTACTGTGTGTGTGCAGATGTGGTGGCAGAATACTTGCCCAAGGCAGTAAAATGAAACCCAGAATCAGGCCCTGCCCTCACTCCCTCTGGGTCCTGGCAGGGTTGCCCTGGGCTGGGGGAGGGCAGTCTTTCCTCAACCCATTAGGGATCTGTGCTCCTCAAGGTCAGCCTGGGAGGGGACAGCCCCTCAAGGGGACACGAGTGGCGACCCAGCTCCAGCCCAGGCTGGGGGTCCAGGCCTGGCCACTCGCAGGCCATTCAGCCAGGCCGGCTGCAGCTCTCACCCACACCGGGGGTGCCCCCCCATCAGAGTGGCCGCGGTTGCTGGGAGACACCGTGCAAAACAGTGCTGGCCTCTGCAAACCTGGCGTCGCCCCCAGCCCCGAGGCCGCTGCAAGGAGCCCAATCCTTTAATTAGAACCGGCCGGCTTGGCCGGCGCCCTCCCCAGGCCCGAGCTGACTTCAGTGGCCGTAAAACTTGCAAAGTCTTTCCTGTGTGCTCTCCAGGGATGCAGCCTGCAGGAGCCTTGCAGGCTGTCATTTCCCCGTGCTGCAGGCCAGGCAGGTGCAGCCGCAGCTCCACAGTTTGGGGCCAGCCACTAGCTCACCCCTCCCGGGGCCTGGCATGCTGTGGATGCTGGGAAGGGACTGTTGAACGAGTGAGCCCCCCTCCCAATCTGCCCCAGCCCGTTCCCCACCTGGCAAGGCCCAGCCTGGGGGCCCATCCCAAGTAGCTCGCAGGCTGCTTCTCCAGGCTGCGGGGCATCTGTGTAGACAGGCATACCGGGCTGCGGTGATCTGCGCTGTCTGCCCAGGAATTCCTCTGGGGTAGGGACTGAGTTCTGCCTTTCCTGTACCTCAGCACCCACCCAGGGCATGGCGCAGAGAGCACTTCGGGGACACTTGTTGGATGGCTGAAGAGGAGGCTCAGCCATTGGTGTAAAACCCTGTCGGGTCACCTGGCTCCAGCAGAAAGGAGCTCACCCTTCTCCTTCAGGGGCCAGAGATATCAAAGCCAGACTCCTCCCCGCGGCCCCCGGAGGCTGGCTTGGCCTGGCCTGGCCATTGCCCTCTCCAGCCGGGTGGACCAGGCAGATCCCAGCTCTTCAGCCAACCTCTGTTTAAGCAGAGGCTGAGGTTTCCACTTGGAGAAGGTCCCCGTGGTTGGGATGGCAGAGGACCCAACTTGAAATCTTTAACTCCAGCTGTGCGACCTCCAGTCCCTGGGCGTGAGGGAGCAGCTGGCACTGAGCTTCCTCCCCTGGGTTCTGCCTGTGTGAGGCGGCCGGGACCCAGGCTGGCTCGGCACCCCGTGTTCTCCTGGTCCCCCTTCTTCATCTAAAGCCCATGTCGGTTTGCAGAGAGCCATGGTCCCAGCCCCCAACAACGGTGTACAGTGGCTTCGGGCAGGGCTGAGCCTGGCTACGTGTTTTCTGGGAAGATGGCTGCTCTGAGGCCCTTTGCCCACACCAGAGGCAGTGGGTTTCCCCGGTGGGAGGCCAGAGGGGAGGGCTGTCAGCTGAGACAGGGACTTCAAAGGGCTCCCCACCTGGGCCTCCTGTGGCAGATGGGCTGAGCTGCCAGCCTGGTAGCTGGCAAAACGTGGCTCTGCTTGTTCAAAGCACTGAGCGGCAAACAAGGATGGTGCCCAAAGGCAGCCGTAAATCG
>NW_011889265.1:249277-251940 GCF_000151845.1 Pteropus vampyrus
GGTGCCCAAAGGCAGCCGTAAATCGACGTGACAGCGGGATGCTCCCCAGGAGCGGGGTTTGGGGGGCCCCAGATTGCAGGCCCAGGTAGGGTCCACATCAGCACCTCCCTGGGGAGGTGGGGCGGGGTGGGGCGGGCCTGGTCCCCTCAGTATGTACCATCTGGCTGCTCCTTGGGCACCTGTCTCAGGAGCATACGACCCAGCTCCTGCTGACCGGTGACTAATTTGTGAGAGACTCTGCAGCGCCACAGCAGAGACTGTGTCCTGACGCTAAGGAGGAACGGAAACCGTCACTTATCAAGCACCAACTGTATGCCTGGCTTGGTGCTGGGTGCTGGAGACGGAGAGGGGGAGGGGTGCGAGTCCAGGCCTGCCTGGGATGTCCTGGCATCAGCTGGAAATGGGGGGTGGGGCGGGCCCCCATCCTTGTGGGTGGGACCGACAGTGAGTCCAGAGAATGAGGTCTTCGGTGGGCCACGCCCCTGGAAAGGAGGGCGGGGTGGAGGAGAGGAAGTCGTGTCTGGGCCCAGGCTGTGGCTGTGCCCTCCTCCCAGCCTCTTCCCTCGCTGGCTCCAGGCCCCCTGTCCTGTTCCCACTGGTGATCCTAACAGAGGCTAGGAAAAGGTCCTGGCCCTCCCCCCGGCCACCTGCCTCCTGGTCTCGAACGTTCCCGTGTGACTCAGGAGGGCGTAGGAGCTGCCTGGAAGCGTCTCAGCATCCTCTTCCATAACCTCCCCGGCTGCCGGCCAGAATTCCCCACCTTTTCTGTGGGACCCGGATGGCCTGCGAGTTCCTCGGTCCTGCAGAGCACATGCGATCTGAACCCTGCTTCCACTCAGGAAAAGCCTGGTTTGTCCAAGGGCGTGGCCAGCTGGCCCTGGCCAGGGGCCCAGTGCCAACCGAGCAGCCGCCGCAGTGCCCCGGCTCACACGCCCTGAGCGGGGGCTGCCGCTCAGCCTCGCCGGCTGAACTGAAGAGTCAGTAGTAGGTCTCTCTCCAGTCGCTGTGTCACGGAGGCCTGGATAGAGGTTCCGGGCTCTGGAACCCATCCCAGGGGACAAGCCTGCAGGGACCAGGAAACAGTCTCCAGCCCCCAGCTCTACAGGACCTGTGCCTCCTGGAGGACAGAAACGGCAGGGGTCCGACCTAAGCCTGGTGACCACGTTTGAGTTTGCGGGGCGCCCCAGCCTCCTGGAGTCCAGTTTGGCAGGAGTCAGGGAGGCCCTAGGCTTTCACGGAGGGGCCCTCGAGGTCGGCAGAAGCGAGCGCGAGGCCTCGGGGCACCCGCCCTGCCGGACGCTCTCTTGGGCAACACTGTCCTTTTCTTCCTCCTCCAGGGGGTCGCTGAGACCATCCCAGGACACGTCCAGCAGGGCCCGGTCCCTTGTGGACAAACACCATCGCTAGGCCTCCAGCGAGCCAAGCAGAGGCCGCCAGGACGCGGCTGGGTGTGAGTCGATGCCACAGGTGCCAACTCAGGGAGGGAGACACTCCTGTTTTCCTTTCCTTCCTCTTCCTTTTTAGAAAAACTTAAAGCTCTTCGTTGGGTCTTAGAATTCTTCCCCCAGAGCCCGCACAGGCGAGTCTGAGAAAGTGGCTCAACGGATGCTTCCCCTGGTTTCACCTTCCTCCTCCTCGCTTCCTGGCACAGGGACAGTGCCAGGCCAGATGCCCCTGGCTTTCACCAGCCGCCGGGCCTCTGCTCCCTGTCCTTGGAGCGTGGGCTTCATTTGCACAGGTCAGAGGTCAGGCCACCATGCTCAACAGGCTAGATGGTTCTTTTAGGCAGATCTGAAGTTAGGTCTTGGACATAAGTACCTTAGGATGGATACAAGGCAGATCTCGGTAGGGGATGTGGTCGACTGAATAATGGCTTCCCAGAGTTGTCTACGTCCTAGTCCCAGAATCTACGACTGTGGTACCTTGCGTGGCAAAAGGGACTTTACAGACAGGACCAAGTTAAGGACTTTGAGATGGAGGGATTATCCCGAATTATCCAGGAGGGCCCAGTGCCACCACAAGGGCCCTTAACCAGAGAGGCAGGAGGGTCAGAATGAGACAGCTACGGAACGAATGTTTTGGTCTCCCCGATATTAAATGTCGAAGTCCCTGTAGACCACACCCTACTCCTTCCCAGTTTGGCTATATGTGGGGATGGAGCTTCTAAGGAAGTGAATAAGGTTAAGTGAGGTACAATATTGTGATTTACAAGAAATACGTATCTGGTCATTCAGATGACCAAAATATAGTTCTCATGTATATTTGGTCTTCCTCCAGAATTCCTGGCTCATAGCTCCCAGAACTCTTGGAATTTCCTAAGTATTGGGAGTGAAAAAAGGTGTCTTTTGTTATGTTTAATGAGGTAACTTAGAAGGCACTGAACATGGGGGCTGGTTGCCAACGAAACCAACCACGTGATCAGAGGGTTGGAACTTTCGGTCTCACCCCAGACCTCTGGGGATGGGAGAGGGGCCCGGAGATGGATCCACTGCCCATGGCCAGTGATTTAATCAATCATGCCTACGCAGCGAGGCCTCCACAAAGACCTCAGAGGACAGGGCTGTAGAGATCTCCCAGTTCGGTGAACTCGTCGAGATGCAGGCAGCGTGGCCAGCTGGAGAGGCATGAAAACCCTGAGCCCCTTTCCACACACCTTGCCCTGC
>NW_011889265.1:253040-255191 GCF_000151845.1 Pteropus vampyrus
AGGGATTTTTTCCGGGAACCTCCAGAAGGAATGTAGCTCTGACACCCGGAGTTTAGGACTTGGGCTCCAGAACTGTAAGATAATAAATCTGTGTGGTCTGAAGCCAGTTTGCGGCAGTTTGTTACAGCGGCCCTGGATGCCGACACCTCTGTGGGGCCTGCCTGCTCCTTCTGGCCTTCTTTTCCCGTCCCCTGGTGGCAGGTCCTGGACCTTCCTCTGGGGACCTCCTCCCCGTTCTCTCCTGCCTCATGTTTGGGTAGAGCTGCCCCCGGCCCCCTCCCTCCCAGCCCAGGGGTAGAGCAGATGACCGGAAAATAAAAACAGAACAGCGCATCTCCCGGGCTGCAAGGCAGGTGGCCTGGAGTCAACAAGGCTCTTTTCTGGGACTTCTGCTGAAACTGTGGGGAAGACACAATCACTCTTTCCACTGAGGTGGCTGAGGACGCACGTAAGCCTGGAGCGGCTGGCGGCCATCTGTTCCCTGCAGGGCGAGGACCTGCTAGGAGGGAGCGGGGTCCCAGGTGCCTCCTGACCCCGGTCAAGCCCCGAGCAAACTCACCGTGAAGTTTTGCCACGTGAACTGCTAGATCCCCTGTGCGAGGCGGGTTACCGTCACTTGCAACTCAGAGTCCTGTAATGATGTCACTCTCTGCCGTTTATACTGAGGTCCATTTTCTCGGGAGGCAGAGAAAGGGCTGGAGTTAGAGCCAGCCGTGTGGGAACTGCCGGCCGCCCTTGGCCCGCCTTATCATTTTAGTGCTTGTTGGCGGTAACTGCAGAGTATGGCACCGATCCTTGAATAATTGTTTTTGAGACTTTCTATGAAAGCCCGAGGGTGCTCCCTGCTTGAACGCCTTGCATGTATCACTGTATGGCCTGGAAGAAAACACAGAACAACCCTCCCCAGGGAGCCCCTACCTCGATTCCCCTGGACGCTCCTGCAGACCGAGACCCTCTTTCCCGATGTTTTACTCCGTGATGGTCTAGAACAGAGAGCCTGGGGGCGTGGGGAAGAAAGCACGTGGTGGCTCTCTGGAAGTGCCCGTGTAATACGGGGCAGAGAGTAAATGTGCACAGATGTCACTGTGATCATCACCATAACAGAAACTGGGAGCAGGAATCCCTGTGCCCCGCGGCGAGCTGGGGCCTGACAAGTTTCTCTGACCCTTCGGTTTCCACATCCCTGGGGACGGGGAGCCACAGCTCTCCCTTGGGGACCCGGGTGGGATGTCGCTGTAATAATAACTAGTGTCGCATATCTGCCCCTCCAGACGCTGGCTCCGCCCTCTCCCGCTTCCCACCTCGCAGGCTGCCCTGTGTCCGTGGACCACCAGGAACTCCTCTGCCCCCCGACCCCAGTCTGATTGGGGAGCCCCGCAGCAGGCCAAAGGGAGGGAAGAGGCAGGACAGGCTACTCCTCCTCCCGGCTCTCTCCCTTCAAGGCCTTTATTAGTTTCCTGGAGCTGCCATGGCAAAGCAGTGCAGACTGGGTGGCTTAAAGCAACAGGCGTTTATTCTCTCACAGGTCAGGAGGTCATTGAGTCAAGGCGTCGGCTCCCTCGCGGAGAACCCCCCAGCCCCCTCCAGCTTTGGCTCCCCGCTCCCATCAACTCGTCCTCTTCACGCCATCTCTCCGTCCTCTCCTTCTCATAAGGTCAGTCAGGTCAGTCGGTTACCAATTAGGCCCCGCCCTACATCCCAGGTGCTCTCATCTCGAGGTCCTTAACCAATTAAATTCGGTTGCATTCTGAGCTTCCAGGTGGACGTGGATTTCGGCAGATGCTGTTCAACACACGACAAAGCCCTCGTGGACTGGTCGTGTCCCCTGAACAGAGGTCACTGCTCCCCTCAGTGTGTCCTGCTCTGCAGGACTAGCTCTCGTGCTGGGCTTGTGTCACTGCCTCCCAACATCGCCCCGTCACACTGGGGGGTGGGAGCAGCTCTGAAAGTGCCTGCTCTGGGCTCCTGCACGCGCCTCTTCTCCCCCGAGGTTCCCCTACACCCCGCCTTGTAAATAAACCCTCCTCGAATGACCCTGGAAGTGCCGTCTGTTTCCTGCTGGCATGCGGGTGGGTACAGCCACCAGCACGGAGCACTTCACCCCGCCTTCCATCCGCAGTTAGTGTTGTTTCTACGTGAACCAAGAAACAG
>NW_011889265.1:255241-256594 GCF_000151845.1 Pteropus vampyrus
TGCTGGCATGCGGGTGGGTACAGCCACCAGCACGGAGCACTTCACCCCGCCTTCCATCCGCAGTTAGTGTTGTTTCTACGTGAACCAAGAAACAGGCTCAACAAGGCTCAGTTACTTGCCCAGAGCCCTGCTGAGATGTCACACAGAAATTTGCCCTCAGACCCTGCTTCTCGCCACTGGGCTACCCTGCCATGGGCGATGCCCTCCTCCCATCAGGATCCCAGGACAAGACTGCTCTGCTTCTGAGAGGGGTCCTTTGGGGTGCGGGGACACGGGCAGAGTGGGGCCTGATCTCACGGATCTCTCCAGACTCTCGTTGCTGCAGATGATGGAAATCCCGCTCCAAGTGGCTTCAGCAGAAGAGAGCTTCTGCGGGCTCCTGGGCAGTCGGCACGCGCCCTCCCCGCTCAGCTCTGCGTCTCCCCACGCTGGTGCCCGGCCGGCTCTCGTCCTCCCAGCTTCAGGTTCCAGGAGAAACGAAGCGTTTTCTTCATGGTGGCTGCAGAAGTCCCAGGGAAGACATTGGGTCACATGCCGGGCAGATGGCTCCCCAGAGGGAGGGTCCCGCTGAGACTTCTGGGAAGGGCATGTGCCAGTGGCTCCGATGCGGCGGGGGAAGGGCGTGGAGGTTTTGTCAGTCACCTGCAGCTGCTGGGGAGAGGCCGGGGCGGGCAGATGTGGGACTGGGGCCTCCCTCCTCTCAGCGCAGGGTCTCCCCTGGTCGGAGGTCTGGGAACGTGGCAGTGGGCAGCCCATCGGAAGAGAGGGTCAAGCACTTGGGTGCTGCATGCAGATGGACACCTCACCTGGTCCCAGGACTTCGACACCATAAATCTCCTGAGGGACGGGGCCGCCCGTCGGTCTGCCCTTGCTGATGTCCCCACTGCTCCCCACAAAGGCTCCGACGTAGGGATTGAGCAGACCAGACCCTGTCTGCCACGTCTTAGCCATGCAACCTTGGACCAGCCCCGTCACCCTCTGGGCCTCGGTTTTCTTCGCTGCAAAAAGGGGGCCGGTCCTTTGTGGAGAGGGCCATACGGGACCTTTGGACGTGAGAAGGTCGCCCAAGCCCACAGACATCGGACAAGCACCCTGTCACCGAACCAGGATCCCAGCCTCCAAGCCTCGTCTCCAGGCCTGGCGGTGGGGTCGTGCTCTGCAGTGGGTCTTGTGTTTCCCTGTCCCCTTTGTGACCTCTCTGGTCCCCTGTGCCCAACCACAAAGGACGGGCTGCTGGTCCTGTGCTGTCCTTGCTGCCCTCGGCATCCTCAGTAAATGCTTGTGGAGAGGCTGATGGGTGACACGTGACTTGGGAGCCAGGCAGGGAGGGCTCTGTTTTCTCTGGGTCGTGCA
>NW_011889265.1:265324-265864 GCF_000151845.1 Pteropus vampyrus
GAGGGTCCCGCTGAGACTTCTGGGAAGGGCATGTGCCAGTGGCTCCGATGCGGCGGGGGAAGGGCGTGGAGGTTTTGTCAGTCACCTGCAGCTGCCGGGGAGAGGCCGGGGCGGGCAGATGTGGGACTGGGGCCTCCCTCCTCTCAGCGCAGGGTCCCCCCTGGCCGGAGGTCTGGGAACGCGGCAGTGGGCAGCCAGTCGGGAGAGAGGGTCAAGCACTTGGGTGTTGCATGCAGATGGACACCTCACCTGGTCCCAGGACTTCGACACCATAAATCTCCTGAGGGACGGGGCCGCCCGTTGGTCTGCCCTGGCTGATGTCCCCACTGCTCCCCACAAAGGCTCCGACGTAGGGAATGAGCAGGCCAGACCCTGTCTGCCACGTCTTAGCCATGCAACCTTGGACCAGCCCCGTCACCCTCTGGGCCTCGGTTTTCTTCGCTGTAAAAAGGGGGCCGGTCCTTTGTGGAGAGGGCCATACGGGACCTTTGGACGTGAGAAGGTCGCCCAAGCCCACAGACATCGGACAAGCACCCTGTC
>NW_011889265.1:266949-280120 GCF_000151845.1 Pteropus vampyrus
AGTCGGTGAGTCCCACAGGGGGGCGGGGGGAGGAGGGCTTCCCTCCAGGATGGGCTGGAGCCTGGGATGAGGAGTCTGAAGGGCAAGTCGAGGCCCCAGGTCCCCGTAAGGAAAGCACGCTCCTCCCCATTCACGGGGTGAGCACTGTGTGCTGGGCTCTTACAAGACTGTCCTGAGCGAATCCAGCCCACAGCCCCCCGCGGCCAGGGTCCCTCTCGAAGCCTCTGCCTCTTGATCCTGTATAAATCTCCGTCTTCCACTTACCCACTGACCCCCGGGACTCCCCCAGACAAAACCGGAGGCCAAAATGAAGACCCCACGGGCCAAGGAGTCTTCATTTGACCAGGAGTCTTTCCTGTTCCAAAGATTTCGTCTTGCACTCGGCCTGGTGGAAGGTAGGGGAGGTGGCAGAGGGCTGCCTTGTACAGGTGTTCAGGTTGTGGACTGCACAAGGGTGCCTCACCAGTGAGAGCGTGGGCCTGAGCTCGTGGGGAGCCGGGGTGGGCCCCTTTACATGGCCTGGCCCAGACACATTGAGGGAGACCCCTGCAAGCTCCTGGCGTGTGCGCGCGTGCACACACACGTGTGCAGCTGTGCCAGGGCCCTCTGTTGGCCTGCTGCTCTCGGACCAACCCCCACACTCACCGGGCTCCTCGAGGGCAGTCGGGAGGCTTACAGGACCAGCAGAAGCCAAATGAGTGAATGAACGCGGCGCAGGTGGGTGACGAAACGCGTGCGTGAGCCGCTGAACATCCTGACTTCCTGGGCTGGGCAGAGCTCTGTGCTCCGGCCAGCTTTGGGGTCTGTGCTGGGTGGAGAGAGCGCCCTTTCTTCTCGGTTTAACCCCAAGTGGTTCTGGGCTTGGGTCTGCAGCTTCCTAGCCCAGTCCTGAGCCCAGGAACCAGGGGCTAGAGCATGGACCTTGGAGTTCAAAGTCGAAGCCCCCACAGGCCACCTGGGTGTCCATTGCTGCAGCAGCCGCTATGGGCCACGTCGAGGGGGACGTGCCAAGGAGGGGGAGGGTGCTTTACTGGGGCCCCATGAGCCCCTCCAGGAACGCCCAGTTTCCTTCCTCCCTCCCAAGTGCAGGCTCGTGGGCCCCCAAGTGTGGGGCTGGGTCTGGGGTCAGGGGCGGTGGCCGGTGGGGAGACAGGGGAGCTGTGTCCCAGCCCGCCCGCGGGGAGTCTGCTCACCCCTCCCCGGGCCCTGGCGAGAGACTGGAACACAAAGCTATTTTTATTTATGATACTGTCAGTGGGCTGGCCTCTGTCTAGACAGCTGGTGTTATCATTCGAGGCCATCCTGGAATGCACAGTCCCATTTATTGAGAACAGAAGACAGCGTGCAGATTAAACAGCTCATAAAAATAAGCTGGGAACAGCACTGCGCCGGGAAGACCAAGGTAACCCGGCTAGGTCAGTTGTCCTTGTTTGTTTTGGACATGGGATGTTTTCAGAGAAAACAAGGAGTGCTGTGGCCCCGCGGATGTCGGCACATCCGGCTGGCGCCCTCCGTGGAGACGCGGTCTCTCCCTCAGCACTGGGGCGGCAGGAGGGGACGCAGGAGCTGCCACCTTGCCTGGGACAGGCCTTCGGGAGCAGCTGAGATCCCGTCTGTGGAAACCTCGACCTCCCCAGGGCCACCAAGCACCCGGCCAGCCTCCCCACGGGCTCCTGCCCTCTGCATGGAAGCCATTGCCGGTCACCCCAGTCACCTGGGTTTCATGGGACAGCCATTGCCGGTCACCCCAGTTACCTGGGTTTCATGGGACAGCCGGACTCTGCAGACTGGTCAAGGAGACACGTGTTCTGGCACACGTTTACCACCTTATTCATTCATTCATTCATTCATTCATTCATTCATTCATTCATTCATTCATTTATCCATTCGTTTGCTCTATCGACCCACAGATACAGATTGAGCATGTAAACATCCAGGCAGAGATTCGGGTCTTGTCTTCGAGACGCTTCCAGAGGGACATGGGGAGAGGCAGACATGAAAATGCAGACTCACATCCTGGAGTGAAATTTGGGAGACTCCCAAATGATGTGATCTTATCATCCTCTTAGTTAAGGGGTACCAGTGCCTCGCAGGGAGAGGCGGGCACCCCAGCCGAGCTTCCTTGCTGCCAGCCTCGTCTCTCGCCAGTCCCAGCCCCAAGTCTGCCTGTCTGCAGCCTTGATTTACCTGAGGGTGCTAAGACCCTGTACCCCCAACCACGCCATACGGCACAGCAGCAGCACCACTGAGCTGACCCCCCAACACCCTCGGAGTACCTGAAGGGTAGGTCAGAAGAAACCCTCCCCAGGACACTGCACTGTGCTGAGTGGGCGCCAAGCAGCCACTGTGACTGCTCCCAGACAAAGCAGACCCCCAAGGGTGGGGCTCAGGGCGCCGCACAGGTAGGCCCAGACTCTCTTCAGGAGTGAGGACTGCGGGTGGGTTTGGACGCTGGAGCACCTGAGGGAATTCAGAGTCAGGGCCTGGACCAGGAGCTGCCGGAGAAGGAAGAACGTCTGTACGTAGCAGGATAAATGACTCCAGTTCTGGCGGCCCGTGGGAGGCGGGGGGGCTGTGCGCTTGCACGGCATCTCTGCATGCACCAGCCATTAAATGGCACTCGCTCTCTGTGCCAGATACCGTTCCCGGCATCCTGCAGAAAGCCACTCAGTGAGGCAGGTCTTTCAATCATCCCTGTTTTACAGAGGAATCGACACAAATGGGCTCAGTTCCCTCCCCCTGGAAAACTCCTATCCACCCTTTAAAACCCGGCTAGGGCTTCCCTGCCCTGATCACCTGGTGTTTTCCGAGAGACAGTCTGTCACCACCTGCTGCATCCCACCTCCCATGTCTGTTGTTCTGTGCCCACCCTCTGAGCCCCTTGCTCAGAAACTTGGTTTTCTGAGTCTGAATCCATGGTGTTCCCATGTGTCTGGCACAGACAAGGGGTCAAGATGTGTTTGCCAAATGGGACAGTGGAGGATGTGAAACCTATTCCCCTCACTCCCACGGGGCCTCCTGCAGGAAAAGGTTGCTTGTCTCCCTCACAGGTGGCCAGGATGACCTCCAGGGCCTGTCCTCCACAGGGTGTCGGGGCTGGGCTCCTCCTCAGCTCCTCCTCAGCTCATCCTTCTGGAGAGCTAGCAGTGGGAGGTACCCGGAGGGATCCCCAGCTTCCGGGGATGGCTGCGGGATGTGTGAAGAGAAGCCATAGGCCTCGAGGGAGGGGCAGGCCTCTCTAAGATGCTTCTCGTCCCCATTTTCCCACAAATAGATATTATAATAATGAGACCTTGGGCACGTGTGTGGGCTTTGCAACTTTTCAAGGCATTGCCCCACAAGCAGACCTCGTTTGATCTTTGCAACACCACGAGCTTGTCCAGAAGATATCATTACTCCCACTTTACAGAAGAATACGTTGAGGCTCCCAGAGGCAGTGTCCTCAGTCACAGAGTCAGTGGCGGATGCTCTGAGTTCAAATCCCCCTCCCCCTCCCCTTGCCCGGGTCCCTGCAGGTTGCAGTGAAGTGCCCTGGGAGCTTCCTAAATCCCACCACCATACCCCAGCGGCTCCTGGACGAGGGCGCTCTGCTGTGCTCTCTCTCTGGTTCTCTGGAAGATTCAGAAGTAAGGGGAGCGGGGGCCAGGGGATGGTGTGCAGAGAAGTCAGGTTCCTTATACAGCTACCAGGAGGGCAGGTGGGGGGCGGGGGTCTCCCCTTGCAGCCCGGGCAGGCTGGTCCCCAGGGCCCGGAGTACCATTCCCCCAGCCCCCGGCCTCCAGGCCCTGCTCCTCCCAGCCTGGCCCTCCAGGCGCCTCAGAGCCAGATCGCGAGCCAGCGAGCGGAGGGTGTTTTCCTGCCTGGTGGACAAAGCGTTTCTGGTGTTTTCGGGAGGGGACTGAACACTCTGTCCACGTTGGCGCGTCCGGGATCCTGGATGGACACCAGTGCGCTTTCACACGCGACCAGATGAAGTACACGGCCCCCTCCCTCCGGGCTCCCCTCCCGCCCCGCCCCTCACCCTGGCGTTTCCCTGTCACCCACTAGCTCCAGAGCAAACGTCTAAGTCATTTCGAGTGGCCTCAGGAAGCGAATGCTCCAGTCACATGCTTCTCATAGTCATAGGCCTGCTCGGCGGGGGAGTGGGCCGAGAAACACCCCGGACCCCGAGTTTTATGAACCCCAACCGTCTCACATTGGGGAGGTTGCCACTCGCTCGACGGGATTGGCCTCTGGCTGGACACTGTGGCCTCGGTCCAAAGGTTGGTCCTGCTGGTACCTCCCTGGAAATTCCCTGGTTCGCTAGGATTTCCAGAGCTTTGGGAACCTTCCAGAATGCCCTGGATAAACTGGTCTCGGCCCTGGTCCCCTGTGGCCTTTCACGCTCCATTTAAAGAGGCTGGCTGGCATCAGGTGGCCAAAATGAAATAAGTGGGTAGGAACAGGACGGAATTGCAGAGGAAAAAGAGAGAGGTTCGTGTCCTCGCCTCGTGGGGGACAACTCGGGCATGCAGGGCCTGCTCCAATGGGTGCCTCCCTGTGAGGCTGTTCGTGAGTCTCAGACCCTGCCTGTCCCAGAAGGCCCAGCAATCAGAACATTGCACAGACCGAGGGTGTCTTCAGGACGCCCTGAAGTCAAGGCCACGCTGCCACCCCAGGAGGGTCAGATGCTTTGGAAATCGGGCTCCCACCGTGGGACAGGCTCGGGGGGCGGGGGAGCGAGCGGCGAGGATGCTGAGCAAAGGCCCATGGGCCAGTGCCAGGGCCCCGATCCCGCTGGGGCGAGCTGAACTCCAGCGGGAGGCAGGCTGCTAACCAGTAAGCAAGTTGTAAAAGCCCAACTCAGACACAACATCTGGCAGCGGCTTCAAATAGTTCTCTGTCTGAAGCTGGAGTTGCTCGCGGCCCTCCAGTAAATCAAACCATGTGCAGAGAGGAGCCAGCGCCGACCTGAGGCACCCTGCCTGGCCCGGTCCCAGCCGCGCCTCCAGCCCCTCTTGCTCTTTAAATAGCCCGGGGTTCACATTCCATTTCCTTGTACGATCGGTCCGACCAGTCCGGAGTGGGCTCAGCTGGAGAAGGCACCGGCATGCGAGAGCTACCTCCCCGAGTCCCAGAAAACGATGGAGGGGACGTCTGGGCACTGGACCTTGGCGCTTGCGACAGCATGCTCCTGGCTCAGCCTGATTCTGATGACCGCTGAGCAGTGCCTGCTGCCTTCCCAGAGCCCCGGGCCCACTCGCCGTCGCTGGCCAGAGGGACACCCAGAGTCCGAGTCCTCTGCCCACTGACATGTTTCAGGTTCTCTCTGCAAGCTGGCCTGAGCCCGGCCCCATGGCTCCCGTGCATGGCCTGGCCGCCCACTCTGTGGAAGAACAGCCATCAGCTGTACAGCAGCTCTGCCCTCATGGGTCTGGCCATCGGGGCTGGGGCGGGAGGGAGGTGGTGATGCTGGGAACCTTTGTCATTCATGACAGGCCTGGCACTGGGCTGTTTCCCACCCTCATTATTTCTGGGTCGTCCTAGGAGTGGGCACTGAGGTGACACCTGTTCTAAAGGTGTGTAGAGAGGGTTGAATGGTGGGGCTCAGAAGGATACGTCTGTGTCCTAACTCTGGAACCCATGAACGTGAACTTATTTGGAAAAAGGGCCTCGGCAGATGCCACCGAGTTGAGGATCTCGAGATGATCTCATCCCGGATAAGCCAGGTGGGCCCTAACGCAATGACGGTTGTCCTTATAAGACAGACAGGGAGACACGGAGGGGAGCAGGCCACGTGATAACGGAAGCGGAGGTTGGAGCGATGTGGCCACAAGCCGAGGAGCACCTGGAGCCACCGGAAGCTGGGAGAGGCGGGAAGGGTCCCTCATGAGAGCCTCCGGATGGAGCATGGCTTTGTCCACAGCTTGAGTTTGGACTTCAGAACTGTAAGAACATAAATATGTGTCGTCTGAAGCCACCCGGTATATAATAATGATGGTGGCAGCCACAGGAAGCTAATGCAATGTGGAAATGGGGGGTCGGAGAGACTGGGCAGCGCTTCACACAGCTCCTCACTGCTCCGCGCTCTGCCGCCCTGAGGACGAAGCTGATTTTCAGAAAAATGACCTTGCTTCTGTCCAGAGGGTCGGAGGCTCCAGGGCCCAGGTGATCTGCCTGCAAGGTGCCCGCTAAGGAAAGGCTGGTTCACCCACCAGGTGGCTTAGGTAAACTTCAGAGCATCTCTGGGCGCCCCGGGCGGTATGCAAGGAATCACGCTGGCTTTTACCGACCACGTGCAGCGGGCCAGGCAGCGCTCCTGGCTACTCACAGCTACCCCACGAAGAGGAAATAGCACTGGGAGAGGATGTCAGGGAACAAAGAGCTAATTGGAAGTAAAATGAGCCGGACCCAAAGGGTCGCGTAGTGTATGATCCACTTAGTGAACCGTCCGGGCAAATCCGCAGGGTCTGAAGGCAGACGAGCGGCTGCCCAGGGATGGGGAAGGGTTAAGGGGGAGTGACTGCTAAGGGACGTGGGGTCTACTTTGGAGGTGATAGGAATGTTCTGGAACGAGATAGAGGTAGTGATTACCCAACATCGTGAATGCACGAAACGCCGCTGAAGTGTATGCTTTAAAATATTATGTGTTTCACCTCAAATGTTAAAAAAGAGTCAGTTGGAAAAGGGTAAGGCAGGAACGCCTTGAACCAAGCACCCTGATGTGCCCAGCCTTAAGCGTATGGTGTCTCGGGGGGCCCCGGGGAGGGAAGGATAGCTCTCATTTCACAGGGTGGGGACGGCAAGGCTCCTGAGACTCCCGTTCGGAGTCACCGTCCTGGGCAGTAAGGAAGGCCAGTGTCCAGGCCCTTCCCCCAGGCAGGCAGCCTCAACACAGGGGTCAGAAGGAAAGTGCAAGCTCTTTGCTTTCTGACTGAAGTTTGTTCTCCCTGGGGCCTAGCAACCCCCACGGCGACTTCGCTTAACAGAGGTCATCGGAAAGGCACCTCACGAATGCATTCCGGGTGAAAAACCTTCCCAGAGGTGAGACTCGGGGTGCAGGTGGGAGGCATAATGGGACATCTGTGAGGGGACAGGGCAGACGCGCCTGGGGAGACACACAGTCCTGGTTGGGTCCTGTGAGCCGCTCCGAGTGGACAGCCTGCTGGACAGTGCTTGGAAGCGGTTCCGAACCCCGTGTGGTATCTGCGAGCTCCCGGTTGAGCTTTCCAGGGCTCACATTCTTGGGGAGACTGAGGCTTGGGGAAGAGCCCGAGGCTGAAGTTCCCCCAATTCCACTCCTGTACGCCCCCTCGGGGAAGGCCTTGCTCATTCCTCTAAGACAAGCGCTCCGGTGCCTGGGAAGAGGCTGGTTTTGTAGCCCTAGCTCTCCAGGCCTTAGCACGTGCTCTGAAACCCAGCGTGGGTGGATCTGATTCCCACGCTAGTGGTCTCCAAGCTCCTCTGGGCCACAGGCCCTGCAGATCTCTGAAGGAAATGGGGAATGGGCAGGGGTCTGCATAGATACAACTCTGCATGTAGTTCCAGGGCTCCAGGGACCCCCGGGGCGATGCGTCAGGTGCATCACTACTGGTATCAGATACACATTCCTGGGCCCACCACTGCATCAGAGCTTTTGGGACTTTGCTTTGCCCCCAAGGTCCTCTGGTGACTCAGATGCAGGAGGTACTTGTGAAGTTCAAGTTGAGGCCCCCAAACTAGGTCTTGTTACTTGTGCTTCTATAACACGTGTTCTTAGGGATGGCCGAAAGGTCCAGCCTCGGAAGAGGCAGGAAGGGGCAGATGAGACCTTTGCTTTTTCTGCCTACAAAGGAGACCTGGAAGAGGCTGCAGCTGGGCTGGGTGGGAAGACAGACCCAGGGCAAGGTCAATGTCACCTTCCATCTAGCCAGCTGCCCTCCGCCCGGGCTTTTCCACCGGGAACATTCCCTCTGCCCAGGAAAATCATTATCAGACCCGTGGCAGCAACAGCAGCTGTTCTCCAGCCTGAGAAGAAAGGTTTCAGAGGGAAAAAAAGAAAAGAAGAAAAGGAAAAAAACAAAAAAAACAAAACAAAAAAAACCCCAGAGCCCTGTGGAGGACACAGAGGTCCGAAGCTGGGACAGGATCTCGCTGAGGACTCTGGGAGGACAGTCAGGCCGGTCCCGCCCGCCAGCAGCTGAGCCTTGAGAAGCCCCAGGAGAGCTGTGAGCGGCTTCCTCTGGGCTCGCTCGGCCAGAACATCATCTGTTGATTCTAGAGCCCAGCCCCTAGCTCATGACTTCCTCCCTGGTTGCCATGGCCCCGTACAGAAAACACAGCAAACGCCTGGCCCCCGGGCAGCTCATTTATTTCAAATATTCCTTGCAGCTGGACTCCAACCATGCTTGGGTGTCTGGACTGGAGCATGAACTAATTGCTCTGTCTTCGGCCCCCTCCCCGGCTCCCCCAGCATACTTTATGGTTCAGTAAAGCCCACATTCCTGATCTCACCGAGGAGGAGCGGGAGGAAGGCGGTGGGGGGGGGGCGTTGGGGGGGGGGGGGGGCACAGAGGGAAGCCGTGTGCAGGAGGGGGGTGGTGGGCCCTTCCCATCTACAGCCAAGCCCGAGAGCCTGCTACCTGCTTGAAGGCAGGGTATTAATTGCAACCACATGGCTGGTCTGTGAGATGGTTTTATGAAGACCGCTCCCTTCAACACGAAACCCTGCTCCCCCAGAAGTCTCCCGGCCGCACAAAAGCCGTTATTTTCCCTGTGCTTCCGACACCCCTCCACCCTCACCGCCTGACCCCATTCCTCCCCCTGCCGCCCCCTTCAAAGCAAACCCAACCGTGAACTCCATCCTAAAAATAACCTCAGACCACCCCTCTCCTCCGATCGCGTCTGGGGGGGGGCGTCTAGGGGTCTCTTTCCCAACTCCCACCGTCATCTTTGGAGACTGTGCCTCGGAAGAAGGGACATTTATCAGGAAGTTGGTTTAGGAATGTGTGGTACATTCTCAAAGACCAGTTTCAGTCCAGGAACTGCCATTTTCCAGAACAGAAAGAAGTGCCTGAGCTTTTAAAGCATCTGTTTGCATACTTGCTAGTATGCCAGCCTGTCCTGAAGCCATTTACTTTTCATTTCACTCTTGCTACCCTCCCGGGAGGTGGGCACGGTGATGGCTGCCGTTTTCGGAGGCTCCTCCGAGATCACACGGCTAGCGAGGGCCAGAGCTAGCGTTTGAACCCAGGTCTGACTCAGGAGGCCACGCGCTTGTCGCCGAGCCAACCCACCAACACACCGAAAGAATTTCCCTTTACCCAGCAACTTTTCGAGAGAAAGAGCTGACACAGTCACCGTGGTCTTCAGACTCTCTTAGGCAAAGTCACTTGGGGAGTTTGAGAAAACAGCAAATTCCTGAGTCTGGCCCCAGAAATGTTGATTCAGTCCATCTCAGGCAGGGCCCCAAAACACGCATTTTAGCAAACGCCTCCCAGGTGATGTTGATGCAGGTGGTCTGAGGAAAGCTGGCCAGGAACCTCTCGGAGATAGTGACATGGGACTTGGGTCCCAGGAGTCTTGGGACCTCGGTCCAGGGCCCTTTTCCCAGCACCGCCAGACCCTTCTGCGCCTTTAGAATTAAAAATGCCCACAGGGAGCTGAATGAACTCTCGTTAATTCTTTGGAAACGAGTCATGACATGTGATTACGTCTAGTAAATTTCTCGACTATTCTCTTTATCACTCACCAATCCTCTAAATAAGCCAGAATTTCCTGTCTTCTCTGCTGGGGGTGGGGGGAGGTGTGGGGACCCTGCCCATGGCAGCTGGCAAGGACTCATCAGCATCCCTGTGCTTACAAAGATGAACGAAGGACCAGCTCCTTCCGCCGAGTGCCCAGAGCCTGGGCTCCAGGGACACCCACATGGGCTCACGGCCTGCTCCCGAAAGCCCACTGTCAGCTCGAGGTTTATGACACACCAACCAGCCTGAGGCTCTCAGTGATGTGCAGAATCCTTTCTACGAGGTCAGCCAGTCCCTCAGTCTGGGCTGCAGGCTCATGGACTTATGAAAAGGGATGAGGACATTCTAGGGTCAGCCCTCCAGGAGCCACCTCCTCAGCGGGGGCTCGGCCGGCACCCTTGGCCAAAGGTTCTCATTGTCTGTTGAAACCCATGGGCAGTAGAGCTGGCTGGGCCCAGGAGGGGTCGGCCATGCCTCTTTCCCTTCCCCCGAGGCACAGAGAGGGACTCAGAGTGGCTTTGTATTTTAATAAACTTTCCTTTATTAGGTTACTGACTATTATCAACCATCATAAAATAGAATGGGAGTTTCAAAACTGTACAGGCCACAGGGCTCTGGGCTGAGAGGGAAAGAGAGTGGGGTGACGGGTCCGGGGAGCTGGGGGCGCAGGAGGTGCGCAGAATGACGAAAGAGCCCGGTGACTCATCCAGCGTCTTCGGAAGGCGCTGGGTCAAGGCAAAGAGGCTGGAGCTATGAGGGAACCTCTCTCATCTCAGGTGCAGAATGCATCGGAACATGACCCGCCCTGACACAGGGGTGAGGAAAATCCACCCAGATCTCACAGGTAGGGTCCCCCGCCTGAAACGCACACACACACACACCTCGCGGTAATCGGGGTAATTTACGTTCCTCACCGAGCCTTGGCACCACTTTTGTGCTTTCAAAAATATACTCCACTGGAAGACTTTTTTTTTTTTCCTTAAAGGTACCCTACAGCAGCTGTTTAAAACATAATTCTTACGGACAAATATATATGCATATATATTAAACATTTTAAACAAATAAAGTCATCTATTGTACCTGTACAGAAATGAACTGAAGTCAGACTCTGAGAAAGTTGACTTTAAGATAAACGGCAGATGTGGTGGCAGGGAGCAGGGGTCTGCTACGTGGGGGAGCTGTGGCAGAGAGGGGGCGTCCCCCCTCTCCTGCTCGTCGCCCTGCCCCGCCCCACCCTGCCCTGCCCCTCTGGCTCTGGGGGGTTGCGATGAACTGGGCGCGAAGCGGAGACCCGCGTGGACTTCGCTCTGGGCTCCCCCGGCCCGCCCTGCCCTTGGCTTGGCAGGGGGCGGAGACCCTCTCATCCTTCCCGCCTTGGTTTGGTGGTCCCCTGGAGAGCCAGAGCTTCTGAAGAGGCACGTGGGAAATTTTGGTTAAGAAGCCAAAAGCAAGACCGAACCCATAACCTAAAAACCCATGGAAGACTGAAGACATAGAACCATGTGCAAAGATGGACGAGCCCAAGTGTAAATAAGGATGTGGAGTCGTGGGAGCTGCCACAGCCGTGTAGCCGCGAGTCCCCAGACTCTCCCCGCGAGGCTGGAGCTCCCCGAGGGGCCTGCTCGGGAGCTCAGAGCAGATCCCCCAGGAAACACTGTGGGTCAAAGGACCCACACAAAGACAGCTGTGCCCACGTGGGGACACGCCGGACACGGCCCAGGGAGGGCGGGTGAGGCACACATGTGCTGGGGAAGCGAAAGCAACAGAACACTCCGGAGAGGTGACCGGAACAAGGTCCCTCTCTAAATGGAATAAATAAATGGCTTTTGTTATTGTTAAAAGAATAAATACAGGGGATGGGGCTGCCGGCCGCGGGGACCGCTGCGGGGCGCTCCCCGGCCCGGCTCCCGCCTCGGCGTCCGGGCTGCGTTTCTGACGTCCTGAGCTTCGTCTCCGAGGCACGGCTCCTCGTCCCAGCACCTCGTAGCACCCCTGGTATCTGTCCTCGGTGCCGCGGCCCCTCCCGGCAGCTGCGGGGCAGCCATGTCACCCTGAGGGCAGAGCAGGTCAGAGCTCAGCGCCGCGTGTCCTAAAAGTTTATTCCGTGTCTTTTTCCCCAAGGAGGGGAGGTGACGTGGCATGCAGGACACTCCCGCCGACGTCGGGAAGGGGGACGGAGGAGCCCGTGCCCAGGGCTGTCCTGTCTGTGTCCCGCAAGGCAGCCGGGAACCGCGGAGGGGAGCAGGGCCTGCGTCCCGCGGCCCAGGGTGTGGCGGCGACGCGGTGAGCGGGCTGTGGCGCTGGCCGTCCTAGGCAGCGCGTCACTGGTAGAGGAGGTAGGCCTTGAGGGAGGCGGGCAGCGGCAGAGTGTGGATCTCACCCAGCCGCTCCTTTCCCAGGGCCAGGCGCACGGAGCGGCGGCAGAGGTCCATGAGCGGCAGGGGCTCAGCTGGGGACGAGAGAGAGAGAGAACCAGGTTAGCACGGCTCCGGATGGTTCCACAGCAAACAGTCCTAACAGCGGCGAAGGCGTCATTAATACTGGTTTTCAAACACAGGTCGTCAAGAATGAAATCGTTATGCATTTTAAATGAATTATGAAGAGCTGACACGGAGAACCCACTCTGGGCCAGGCACCTTCATGAGCTCTCTACCAATGCTAGTGCACTTAATCCTCGAGGTGGACCGAGATTTCATAGTCACAGGCAGAGACCACCGTCATCATCCCCGTTCTACTGAGGGATGGAGAGTCCAAATAACTCCCAGGGACCCAGGGTGGCACTGCTGGGGAGAGATGAAGCTAGGATTTCAACCCAGGCTGTCCTTGCTCTTACCCGCTGGAGGAGCTGCAGCCTTCAGCGAGTGTTGCCTGGGGCACCACAGAGCCAGCTCGCCCCAGCAGGCACCCTGAGCCAGACCCCACGCAAGGTTCCAGAAAGATCATTCTGTGCTAACTCAACTGCGTGCGGGTTCTCTTCTCATCTTTATTTTATAGTGGGGGGTGCGGAGGGGGCGCCTGACATGCTGGGTTGCGGGCTGGGATCCGGGTCTAAGCAGTCTGGGCCCAGCTCACGGCGGAGGTGACTCAGCACCTGGTTTGAGAGGGGCTTCCAGCTGCAGCCTGCGGGGCGCCTGTGTCTTTGTGTCCGCGGACGTCCTGGGCCCGTCTCCCTGCTCAGTGCAGCTGCATCTCAGATAAACTCTCAGTTCTAAGAGTCTCAATGTCTTTCCCTCCGCGGCCCCGAGGCCCGGCTCACCCTGCCTCCCGGGGCAGACGTCTCCCTGCTCCCTTCCCTAAAACCAGGTACAGATGAGCACACCTACGGCCGCTCAGGGTCACCCCGCGCTGTTCCGGACACGGAAGGAGCTGACATGAGCGGATCTGTGGCTTCGCCCACGGTCTCCCTTTGACTCCGAAAGCCTTTTGTGAGCGAAACAAAGGTCAGACCCCAAAACTAAGAAGAATCC
>NW_011889265.1:280430-293143 GCF_000151845.1 Pteropus vampyrus
TCACCCAGCCGCTCCTTTCCCAGGGCCAGGCGCACGGAGCGGCGGCAGAGGTCCATGAGCGGCAGGGGCTCAGCTGGGGACGAGAGAGAGAGAGAGAACCAGGTTAGCACGGCTCCGGATGGTTCCACAGCAAACAGTCCTAACAGCGGCAAAGGCGTCATTAATACTGGTTTTCAAACGCAGGTCGTCAAGAATTCAATCTTTATGCATTTTAAATGAATTATGAAGAGCTGACACAGAGAATCCACTCTGGGCCAGGCACCTTCATGAGCTCTCTACCAACGCTAGTGCACTTAATCCTCGAGGTGGACCGAGGTTTCATAGTCACAGGCAGAGACCACCGTCATCATCCCCGTTCTACTGAGGGATGGAGAGTCCAAATAACTCCCAGGGACCCAGGGTCGCACTGCTGGGGAGAGATGAAGCTAGGATTTCAACCCAGGCTGTCCTTGCTCTTACCCGCCGGACGAGCTGCAGCCTTCAGCGAGTGTTGCCTGGGGCACCACAGAGCCAGCTTGCCCCAGCAGGCACCCTGAGCCAGACCCCACGCAAGGTTCCAGAAAGATCATTCGGTGCTAACTCAACTGCGTGCGGGTTCTCTTCTCATCTTTATTTTATAGTGGGGGGGGTGCGGAGGGGGCGCCTGACGTGCAGGGTTGCGGGCTGGGATCCGGGTCTAAGCAGTCTGGGCCCAGCTCACGGCGGAGGTGACTCAGCACCTGGTTTGAGAGAGGCTTCCAGCTGCAGCCTGCGGGGCGCCTGTGTCTTTGTGTCCGCGGACGTCCTGGGCCCGTCTCCCTGCTCAGTGCAGCTGCATCTCAGATAAACTCTCAGTTCTAAGAGTCTCGATGTCTTTCCCTCCGCGGCCCGGAGGCCCGGCTCGCCCGGCTCACCCTGCCTCCCGGGGCAGACGTCTCCCTGCTCCCTTCCCTAAAACCAGGTACAGATGAGCACACCTACGGCCGCTCAGGGTCACCCCGCGCTGTTCCGGACACGGAAGGAGCTGACATGAGCGGATCTGTGGCTTCGCCCACGGTCTCCCTTTGACTCCGAAAGCCTTTTGTGAGCGAAACAAAGGTCAGACCCCAAAACTAAGAAGAATCCCAGCATTTCCCTTGAGACCCCATTCCACCAATACTACTGACTGTGTCTCAGAATACTAAAAATAACATTAAAAAACTCAATCGTCGAAGACCAAATCCTACCGCGGGGGGTGCCGGGGGGCGTGCGGAAGTGTGGGGTGCGGGGGGGCGTGCGGAAGTGTGGGGTGCGGGGGGGCGTGCGGAAGTGTGGGGTGCGGGGGGGCGTGCGGAAGTGTGGCTTTCCTTCTGACTCGCTCGTCGTGATGGCCGCATGACTGTGGCTACAGCAGAGGCCACTGAATTGGACACTAAATCTCGAGTCGTGTGGCATGTGGAGTCTATCTTGACAAACCTGTTACTTTTTTTAAAGGACAGATCTCAGGCTTGACAGCGCGCTGAGTAGCGAAATTTCAGACTTTAAAAGAACGCAAACGACCGACTGCTCCCGTCACGGCAGGGACGGAAGAGGACAGCGCCTTCCGCGGAAAGTTCTGGTACCGGGCGCGTGTCTCCCCCTGCCTGCCCGCCGGGCCGGGGTCTCCCCCGCCAGGAAGCGTCCACCTGGGGTGACGCCAGGTCCGGCTCCTCACTTATGCCCTGCACAGATCTGCCTGGGCCTCAGTTTCCCCACCTGTAAGGTGAGAAGTCAGACCAGATACACCCCAAAGTCCCGTCCAGCTGAGATCCTGAAGGCGATGGCCCTTCTGTGGGACTGGGGTGAGGGGGGAAGGGGTCACCCTGCTTCCTCTCCTCCACTCAGGGACTCTCTTCCATTCCCACAGCCCCTCCTCCCTCGAGGATGTGGCTCAGCCCTCCCTGGGAGGCGGAGGGGGCTTCCCCTGGAGGCTGAAGGCTCTGAGGAAGCATCCAGAGCACCCGGCCGGACTGCAGAGGGTGGGCTGAGAGGGAGCTGCCGTCAGGCCCTCTAGGCCTGACGGGTTTCGGGTCAGCTCACGGATGCCCTCCTGAAGAAACTTTTCTAAACAGCCAAGGTCCGGCTCCCCCGTTTCGGTGCTTAAGTCACAGCCCCACTAGCAGCTGCGGCTGGTGGAGCACCTGTCCTGTGCCTGGTGGGGACTGTGGCCCCCAACCTGCAGATGGGGAAACGGGCTCGGGGAGGTGGGAGCTGGGGTCCGAGGTCTGAGAGCCGAGGGGCTAGGCCGTGGATATACGCCCGGGTCCGTTCAATCCCAAGGTCCGGCTCTTTCTACGCCAACACAAGAGGAAGCTCCGGTAGCCCTCTGCGGTTGACCCAAAGGGGCCACCCCTGCCACCCCCGCTGAGAGCAGCCATGTGGCGTGGCGGAGCCGCCTCTGCCTGACCGTCTTTGGACCACACTGAATAACCCAGTTAGGGACAGCTCATGCAGCCAGAAGGGACATGTCTTTAGGACACGTGAGACCTTCCAAGAAGGGCTGCAGGAGTGGCAGCTGACAGCTGCGGTGACGCGTGACGAGCCGAAAATACGACCAGTCCCCCAGACATCCCATGTAGGGGCCTATTCCCGGGGGGCTTCGAGTACACAAACAGGTTCCCTCCCGCCGATCTCGTAGGAGCCAAATGATGATGCACGGGCCGTGGTCTGACTGCGCGTCAAAGGCTCGGCAGGCCGCATGCGCCTGGCACGGACGGACGCGGGCGCCGTGCCATGGAAAACGTCTGGCCCACGGGTTTCCGTTGGTCACTCACAGGACCCAAGGAGGCCTCTCCCCACCTCAGTACTTCTGATCGAGGGCTGCAGGCTCTGCATCCCATTCCATCCGCCAAGCGAGGTGCCCCCTGAAATTCCACGGAGGAGGTTCCCAGACAGAGAAAGCAGGGCTTGTCGATGACTCCCGCGCTCTGCCATCTCCAGGAAGCTGAGGGGCCCCCTCGCTCGTTTGCGGAGTTTATATGAATGAGAGGGGGGTGGAGCCAGCGTGCACAGCAGGAATCAGGAAGTGAATCAGGTGCTATTTATGGGAGCGGAAAGTTGAGGAACTGGTCGAGTCCGTGCGCCAACTCCAGCTTTTCTAGAAGGAACGATCGCCTGGCCTATTCGAACAGGCACGCGCCAGCACCCCGGCCCGTGGCTCGTGGAGCTCTCTGCGAGACTACAGCATGACTCAGGCCCCAGAGCCCGGCGCCGTGTCCAGTCCGTGAGCTGAATGAAGAAGAAACGTCGGGTCCGTGAGTCGAGGACAGTGTCTCACGGCAGGAAGTGCTGCGGATTCGGCGACGTACCCCCCCTCCCCCCCGCCGGCGCCACTCCTGTGACGGGCCTCGTGCTGACTCTGCAAGCAGCTGGCGGTGCCCGTGCTCCGTGAACGGACTCTGGAGGGTTGTGTGGTGACGGCCACCCTGGGATTCGTGTGCAGTTCCCGTTACGCTAAGCGGTTCTTACGAAAAAGCGGCAAAACTCCAACCCCTTGTCCCTCCCTTTGCCATCCAGGGAGGGACACCTAACACCTGGCTGGGTAACGTAGGCACCCTTGGTCCCCTGTCCCCCCAACTCTTGAGAGTTTGTTGTCCCTGTATGACTAGCCTTTTGGGGGGCATGGGGTCTGGAACAACCCCTTCCCCTCAAGTGGTCTCTCTGCCCCAGAGCCCAGCTGAAATGGAGGTGCAGGGAGGGGCCATCATCGGGTGAGGCACCCTGGACGGACACAGGAGGAGGTCACCAAGTCGAAAGGCTCCTGAGGAAAAGAACTGACGGAGCCTTTCTTGAACTCACAATCATGACAACTGCACCAAACTTATCTGGGAGCCATAAAAGGGAGAATTTGAAAATTCCAGATGGCAGGGAAAATGCTTTCTTAGTGGAGATGCCTGCTCCCGGTGAGGGCTGAGAGGGCCCAGGGTCACAGACTCTCCCTTGGGTGATGGCCCGTCTGCTGCCTGAAAATAGGCCTCTTTCTTCTGCATCTCTGGGGAGAGCGGCAGGCAGGCCCGGGGCACAAGCTGGGCACCTTCTCCCCACTGCGATGGCCATTCCATCCCTGTAACCCAGGAAACATCCGGGTGACACAGCAGCCCCTTGGGTTGCAGCCTTAGCCCCAGGTCTCAAGGC
The DNA here is from genome assembly GCF_000151845.1 of Pteropus vampyrus. Lineage (NCBI taxonomy): Eukaryota > Metazoa > Chordata > Mammalia > Chiroptera > Pteropodidae > Pteropus > Pteropus vampyrus. The sequence goes on from NW_011889265.1 coordinate 284,562, forward strand.
CGGAGGAGGAGCCTGTGGTCATAGCTGGTCGGATGTGGGGAGGTCACACAGGGACACGCTGACAACTCCCGGCCTTTGGCCCCATACAGGGAAGGGACTCTGATGGGGAGGGTCGGCCTGGTGTGCAGGGGAAGGTGGGCGGGGAGAACAGTGCCCGCTCAGCACCCAGAGAGGGTGCCCAGGCTGGGTGACCTTGGCTGACAGTGGTTCCCTATTGAGATCAGGACCTGGTGGCCAGGGTTGGGCGGGGTGGGGAAGAAGGGTGCGGTCGGCTTCCCAGATGTCCCCGGGAGCAGTCACGGATCAGAACCACCTCCAAGATTGTGAAAGCAGAGCCCGGTCCAGGCCTGACACGGACAAGGCGTATCTAGCTCGGCCTGGACAGAGTTCCCGCCTGTCCTGCCTGCTCCCTGGGTGGACCCCACACCTGGTCTCGCTGTGACATTCCTCTTTCCAAGCTGCCTTGGAAGGTAAAGCAAACCCTCCTAAGCAGAGGACTTAGGCCCCCTTTGACCTCACCTGGCAGGCACCCCACCTTCTGAGCCACGGGGCAGATTTGTCTCTCCCCTAAGCATTGTCATGAGGAGCGGCAGGTCTTGTGGGAATGGTCTATAGTCACTGTCTCTACATCTATGGAGGGTACAATGGTGCCCCTCCCCACCCCCAATTGAGGACCCTCTGGAACCTCAGAATGGGACCCTATTTCCAATAGGGCTACAGATGTAATTAGTTGAGATGAGATCTCAGAGTAGGGTGGCCCTGAAGCCAACGGCTGGTGTCCTTGTAAGAAGAGGAGAGGCACAGAGAAGCCCACGTGACGGTGGAGGCCGAGAATGTCTACGAGCCAAGGACCGCCGGCGACCAGCAGGAGCCAGGAGGCAGCGCGGGGCGGATCCTCCCCGGAGCCCTCAGACGGAACCGCCCCGGCCAGAACCTCGATGCCAGGCTTCTGGCCTCCAGAACCGAGAGAGAACACATTTCTGCCATTTTAAGCCACTCAGCTAGTGGTCATTTGTTCCAGCCACCCCGGGAAGCGAACACCCTCTCTAAACCAGCGCCCCACCCAGACAACTCGCCAAGGTCACCAGTGATCGCCTGGTTGCCAGAGCTGATGGACTATTCTCGGCCATCAGCATACTCGACCTGGTATCCCTCTGTCCTTCTCGAAGTCCTTTCTTGGCCTAGTGTGCAGGACGTCACTGTCCCCTCCAGCCTCGCGGCCACTCTGCCTCCTCTCCTTCTCATCCACCTGGCCTCTAGGCACTGACGCACCCCGGGGCTCGGCCTCAGTCCCCAGGTGATCTCATCCAGAGGACACGACTCTAAACACCGTCCAGCCCTGGGTGACGTCCCCACTGACCACTGTCCCAGACCCTGTCTCTCTCTAGACTTGCAGAGTCACCAGGAAGTGCTCAGTGAGCATCTCACATTTGACTTCCCCACCCTGGCCCGAGCCCCCATCATCTCTCCGCTGGACAGCTGTCACAGCTCCTCCCTGGCCTCCCGGTGGCCACTCTTCCCCAACTGTCCATTTCCATACAGCAGCCAGAGTGATCTGTCCGGGACGTGAGATGCTCTCTTCACGTAGAACCCAGGTGTCAGTAAGCAGGCTGAGGCTGGCGGCTCTAACACGTGGCGTCTCCTCTGCCCTCTGCATGTGCGGAACGCTGAGGGTGCTGACCGCCCTCACGTTCCTCCCATCGGGTTCCCCTAAAGCCAGTGCCATGCAGAGCGGGGCCCACCCGTGTCTGACCAGGCCTGGGGAAGGCGAGAAGCGATGTCTGATGGGGAGGGAGGGGACCCTCATCATTCACTGAGTGCCGGAGGTGGGCTCAGGTCATGGGCATTCCCAGGCTCCGTCCAGGGTCCGGCTCATGGGTCGGTTCTCGACAACCCACCGCCATGCCCGTTCCCTGCTCCCCTTGACTCTGAAGGCCTGGAGACTGCAAGATCTGGGCTGAGCATCTGTGCTACTGAACCCCGGCAGGGGCCTCACCCACAGGCTGGCCTTTGGCGGGGAGGGTTAGATCTCGGGGTGCCAGGCCAAAGCTGCCCCACAAAGGTGGTCAGCATATCGGTGGGTGAACCCTTCTGGCCCAGCACCTTTTCAAGGTGGAATTTGCAGATGGTGGAAAGAACCCATGAAAGAGTGAGGGCCAGACATGGGGTGGACAGTCGCAGAGTGCCAGGACGTCCCGCCAACATGGGCTCCCAGCCAGCCAGCCGTAAAGCCCTCCCGTGCCCACACACAGATGGTGCCGTCCCAGGAACCTTATGTCCACACACGGGCTGAGAGAGGCCACTCCTTTCACCCTGGGACAGGTGGCAACTGCTGCTGACCCAGTCTGCTTCTCTCTCAAGGCCTCCTGACACCATGACTGACAAGCCCCTTTCAGGGAACCGTGTCCCAGAGGAGCCCACTCAGAAGCCTCCGGCACCAAGAGAGAAACCGTATGCCAGTCTAATGACTGAAGGAGGGCGCTGGCTTTCGGTTATGCGGGAAGACCCAGCACCCCCAAAGCCGCCAACCCCAGCTCAACGACACGCCGGCTACTGTGCTAGGATTTGGTCAACTGCAGAGCAAAGCTAAAGGCAGGTCAACCAGAAACAAAGCACATCTACTCAAAGCCCATGCCTCGGTTCATTCATTTGTTCATTCATTCATTCACCACCTACCCTCCCGACACCCATCTCTCCATCCATCCACCTATCCCTCGATCATTCACTGTGCGGTGCTCCCAGACTCCAGCTGGAATTCAATTAGCCAGAGGCAGGCCAGCGTCCCCACCGAGGATCCGAATATGCTGGGCTGTCTACTCAGAGACATTTTAATTCCAACGACTGCGTGAACTTCTGGCCGGGCCCAGCCAGGACCCCAGGGACACAGGGAGCCTGGGGACAGTGCCACCTTGGACCGCGCAGAGGACACTTACGGTCGAGCCCGTTCAGGTAGCGCATGCGGATCTCGCAGTGGCCCCAGACGGCGCTCACGACAGGATACAGTTTTTTGCCCTTGAGTCCCCGAAAAGCCACTCCCATGTACTGTCCGTCCACGATGAAGCTCAGGGTCCCATCGTCCATGTCCAGGGCCACCAGGAAGGAGTCGGGGACAATGAACGTCTCATCCGGCTCCAGAAAAGCCGGGTACGTTTTGCTCGGCTGGTTTTTGCCGTCGTGGTAGAGCCGGTTGCGCCCCAAGTCCCAGCCCCAGGACTCGTGGTTGTTCCCCACGAGGGTCGTGTACCCAACGGAGTGCAGCGGGGCGTCGGCCGTCGCCACCCCCACCACGGCGTGCGTGCCCCGCTGCCGCATGGCCCACGTGATCTGCCACACGTGCAGCCCCCGCGTGTACCCGACCTTGCCCCTGATGGCGTCCGTGCTCTGGGCCACCGGATGCCGGTGAAAGATCAGCTTGTCGTCCTCCTTCACGAAGACGTTGAGCGAGCGGTCATTGTTGTTCCAGGAGTGGAGCAGCTGGACGTCGTAGGACACGGGGGGCATGTCCAGCAGCAGGTCCAGGCGGGTGGGCTTGCAGTAGTCCAGGCCCTGGAGCTCCTGCTTCAAGGGCCGGTACGTGGGGTCCCGCATGTCCACCGTCTTGATCCCTCCGGTGACCTTCTGACCCATGTTCACCTTCCGTTTCACCGTGTCACCGACTCCCAAGGCAAAGGCATCAATCGCGGGGCCTCTTCTCCAGTCTTCCGATCGGGCCCAGGCAGGACTGGAAGGAAGGTTGCTAGGTGGCCTCTGCGCGTGGCGAAGCGGTCAGAGCTGCCTGATGGATGGAAAGAAAAACAGGAGGCCGGGTGAGCAGGGGTGCGGGGAGACGGGGAGGGCGCTCATGAGGAACACGAGGTTTGCTGGAACAGGCTGACCACAGACGCATCCCAGCAGCCTGGCCTCTGCGCTCCCATCACACCTGCCACGGGGGAGGCCAGAGCCTTGGCACAGAAGGAAGCCCTGCTCTGTCTCCAAGGCCACGCTGTCATAAGGGAGAGGCCGCCCGCCCGGCAGTCTGCAGGGAGAGGTGGACTTCGGGGCCGGGCGTGAAGCTCCACTGGGTCGGGTGCGGGAGCCAAGTTGGCACGGATCCTGAAATTGGCCCATGCAGGGGGCATCTTCCTGGTCAAAGCCAGGGGGAGCTGACTTCCCGCGGCCCCTGCTTGGAGGGAAGGTGAAGCCCCGACAGGCAGCAGAGCTGTTCGAGCTGCCCACTCCCAGCTCCTCCCCCGTCTCCCAGCACAGCCGCCTCCAACTGGCCACTCCAGCCGCGAGCTTCACTCGAGGTCTGGGAGCGCGCTCGGCCGGAAGGCCACAGGGGGCCCTGGCTCAGTCACCCCTGAGAGGGCAGCACCCTCCCCAGCAGGTCCCACGCCCCACGCCCCACATCTGCCTGTACGGGTGCGGCCGGCGACACTCTCCTCAAGACCGCTGGGCTGGCCTCGACTCGGGTGGGCACGGAGACAATCACCTCCATCCCCAGGTAAGTCTGGACCAACACTTGGACGGCCACCTCTTTTTCCTTCAACCGGAAGCCAACGTTCAGCTCCTCGCGAACCAGCAGCCCACCTGGGGAGGAAGTCTGACTCCGAGACACCCCGCCCCCCGCGCTGGCTTCACTGTCTCTCGGCTCCTGGAAGTGGGGATGGGGCCACGGGGTAAAGAGGGCTCCCTGTACCCATGCTGTCCTCCCCAAGGCAGTACTGGAGGGCTGCATCTAGGGAGGAGGGGGCCGGAGAGGGGGCTGACAGGGCTCAGACCACCCCTGCCATTTCTGTCCTCGGTGCCCACCTTGGACAAGGGGAAACGACAGGCCGCCTTGACGTCCCCAGCCTTGCTCGCTGGCCTGCAGAAGGGACTCCTGGCTCCCCGGAGTGGGAATGGGGTCCTCGGACCGTCCAGACAAGGCGGAAGGCCGGCCCCTGGCTAAAGAGGTCTAAGTAAGAGTCTGCAGAGGGGCCTGGGCCAGAGGCCGTCAGAGCCTGGCTGCTGGGAGTATCTCGCAGGTCACCTGCTCTAAGGAGCACTGAGGTGCTCAAGATGAAGAGGTACAGCGGGTCCTCCCCGCCTCCCCGCCCCCCGGAATTGGCATATCCATTTCCCACTGAGGAAGCGAGGGCAGAGTGCCTGCTGGGGGATGAGGGCAGGGACAGCCACAGGGAAAGCTGTCCTCCCGTGGGGGCCCAGGGCCGGCAAGAGGGAGGGATGTGCAGAGGGCTGTGGCTCTCTCGGGTCTCCCAGCTGACCTGGAGCTGCCTCCCTCTCCTCCCTCTCCTGGGAAGAGACCCCACGAGACAATGTCTTCAGGCCCCCTGGAGGCTGGCTCTGGGCAGAACGAATGTTCCCCTGTGACCCACTTGGCCCTAGACCCCCTTATCTCAGCAGCCAGGTCACGTTTGTCACCCTCACTCTCTGAGGCACAGTCATTCCTTCCAAGATGGGCTGGGACCCCTTGTGTCAAACATTTGCAAGGCTGGGACAGAGCCAATGCGTCCCCTTGCATCAGGGACCCACTCTGGTCCAGGAAAGATCTGTGGGTATCAGACCTCACAGCCTGGATCGCCCAGGACAATCCCATCGACTCATGAGAGCCACTGATGCCCCCGGGCCTCCCCCACGGCCCTGCTGAGGGGTACCCCATGACTCAGGGCCTGGTTGCCGGGCCGTGCGGGGTGGGGAGAGCCTTGTGGTCCTGGCAACGACGGAACTGGCCAGTCCTCTGTGGCCTCCCATTTCTGCCTCCCCAACTTCCATTCGGGCAGATTTCTGAGCCGGGGGAAGGCTGGTCCAAGGCAGGTCTCAAAGTCAGAAGCACCCGGACCCGTCTGTCTGGCCACCCGCCTCGGCTGGTGCCCAGCGACTTCTTTGAGCAGGTCCCAGTGGGGACACAGGTCAGCTGTCTGGGAGGGTGAGAAAATTCACTTCCTGAGAGAGTTCATGTCACTGCTTCTTGGAGCAAAGCGCCACTGCCCCTTTGTCGGCTGTATCATCACGGAGGTGGAGGAGGAGGAAGGGGTGGGGGAGAAGGGAGAGAGGGCGGGAGCTCTCAGGCCAGTGTACTGGGCGCGCGCGTGCACATGCGCACACATGCATGTGCACACACACCCACGCGCACACACACCCACGCGCACACACACCCACGCGCACACACACCCACGCGCACACACATGCACGCGCACACACACGCACGCGCGCGCACGCACGCATGCACACACGCACACACGCATGCACACACCCCACACACACGCACACGCACACACACACACCCTACTTGAGCTGGGGAGGGAGCAGCGAACTTTTTCTGTACAGGCCAGATGGTAACAGTGACTCTGCCTTTTGGCTCAAAAGCAGACACAGGCAGCGCATAAATAAATGAGCATGGCTGAGTGCCAATAAAACTTTATTTACAAGAACAGGCCAGTTCACAGTCGGCCAACCTGAGCTAGACTGACGGTGCTCCCGGCACTTCGTCTCTGCAGCACAAGACGGTGTGCTCTGATGTCTGCAGCAGGAAGACGTACGACGGGTGAGGGAAGGGGACCCCGTGGCAGCGAGGCCCATCCAGCCCCAGAATGAGCAATCGGAAGAGACAATGAAACCACTGCCTCTGGGCCTGGTTGTCAAGCAAGCCCACGTAAACGGCCCTCGTGCTGAGCTCCCACCCCACCGGGCCCGCGTGCCGGGGACCATCCGAGAGGGAGGGCCCTTTCTGGCACCTGGACCACATGAGCTTGAGCAGAAGGCGCCCCTGGTGGGAAGAGGTTGGGGAAGGGGTCGGGGAGGGCAGGTCAAGGTACCTGTAGCATCACAGAGTGACTCCTGCACAGGGTCTCCCCAGGGCCTAGCCAGGACACGCGGGCCACCCACTCTCGGTTTCTGGGACATACTGCCATCTCAGTCACTTCCTAGGTGGTTAATTGCCATGGCAACTCTAAAGCCACTCTTGAGTCACCTGTCACCTGCCGGTGTCCACCCTGTGTCCAGGCCACGGTTAAAGCCCACACTTCCTTCTCGTCACCTTCCTGCCGTCCGCACCTAGCCGCCTCCTTGCCATGCAAGGCCACTGAAGCCATCTGGCCACCACCTAGCCACCTTTCTCCTTCCACCTATTTTTAAATGTGGTCTGCCCTTCTATGTGAGGCCCAGGCACTCCACTAGCCCCTTCTTGGGGACGGCCGCCTGCAGGGCACTCACCCCCGGCTCCTCCCCACTCTGCTTTCCTTCGCTGGCCCTGCAATGCTCCCGGGGCTTCCAATCCTGGGGAAACTCACACACCAGAAGACTGCTGGGGCCGCCCCCTCGGACTTGCCCTTAGCTCTTCCGAGCTTCGGTAAGGAGCTCAGTGAGGAGCTTCCCTAAGACTCCCCTGAGACTGTGTTCCAGAGAGGACGTGGTACGACTGGAGTGTTCGCTTTTGTTCTTGTTTTTATTTTTATTTTCGAGGCCATGTTTCATACGCTGAACAAAGATCATTGTTTACCCATCTTCTTGGTCACTGCACCTGGTTCTACAGGTGGATGCTGTCCTTGGGCCAAAATCTAAGTGCTTGGAATGTTCAACCACAACAGATCAAGTTTAAGGTCCCTGCTAAGCCAGAGGTTGGCAAACTTGTTCTGTAAGGGGCCGGGTTTGATCCAGGAGCCTTGGTTTGCTGACCCCTGTCCTGAACCCATGCAAAACTGCTGGCGTCACCACCCAAATACCTGGACACGGAGCTGGGAGGTGGCAGTAGGGAGGGGGTCGCATCGCCCACAGGAGCCGAGTGACAGAGGTACGGGTTTGGTCTGTGGAGCTCCTGTTAACACCAGGCCAAGGAGGGAGTCCCCAGTGGGCCCCAAACTTCAGGGGAGAAACGAGAGGAGTAGCACAGGCCCTGGCTCTGGGGACAGCCTCCTTTCCTGCCATCGAGAGGCAAATGCAGACGCCCAGGCCACGCAGGGCCTAGAGTTTTCCCAGGAGGGTCAGGGCCTGGGAGGGCTCAGCGAGTCCTTGGTGAGTTTCCACAAGATGGGAGAACCCAGCCCTCGTCCCCGCCTGGAAAAAGCAAAGCCACCAAGAGTGAGAAAGGTAAGTCTGAGTATTGCCCTGCAGGGCTGGAACGGGAAAAACAGGAGACAGAGCTGGCCCTGCCGCTGCCACCCCTACCCACCGGTCACATGCAGGCACATGCACACGCACACGCGCGTGCACACACACACACACACGTGTGCGCACACGTCAGGCGCCGGCAGCCGCAGCATCCAGGCTAACGGGCGGGACAGAGGCATGCAAGTCCGGGCAGCGCCCCGGACAGCGGCTCCCGTCACTCCCTCGGCGGGAGTTCTCGTTCCCGGAAAGGAAAGCACGTCACGCATTAGCCACAGTGTCCCCAAGATCGCGTCAGCCCGTTCCTCCGCGTGGCGGTCTCAGGTCACTCCTCTAGTCGAATAAACTCCAGGTTTGTACTCCTCCTGCCCCACCGACCTCTGATCTCCCAAATAACACTGCTTCCCGAAGACCAACGTCACGCCTGCGGAAGCGGGGGGCGGGGGAGGGAGAAAACCAGCAGGAGCCGGGCTCCGGTGGGGACCGGGGACTCGTGC
>NW_011889265.1:293703-295096 GCF_000151845.1 Pteropus vampyrus
GTGCCAGGCAAGCCGTCTGCGGCACCGGGCGCCTTCTCCGGACCCCAGGCCCACGAGCAGCCGTGGTGGGGACGCGGAGGCTGCGTGTGCTTTCAAGGCCTCGTTCCTCATGCTCCGCCTCCCTCTCTGCTCCTCCCGTCATGGCTCAGCCAGGTCCCTCCTCTCGGTCCTGTCCCACCCTGGCAAAGCACGGGCACGGGGACCAAGAGGGGAGGACCTGTCCCCGATATCGAGGCCAAGCGTGTGAGTGTCCCACTCACGTGCCAGAGGGCTGGGGGAGCGGGCGGGGACCACATAGTGGAAGGGAACAGGAATCAGCCACCGGGCAGGCACACCTGTGCTGCACACGCTGGCCCCGCATGCTGGCTCATTTACCTTGGAGAGGGACACTGAGGGAGAGGAGTGTGTGCGTGCGAGTGCGCGCGCGCGCACACACACGCACGCACACACACACACACACACACACACACACACAGAGGCACAACCCCTAGAAGCTCGGCAAGCCTTCCAGATTTTGCATTTATTTACAATGGAGTGAATGAGATCGAAAGCCCCAGGACAAAGTGGTAGAGACTTCTGCTACCAGGACAGACTCCGCTAAGCCCTATGGTTTGACCTGGTTGGATCCCTTCCATCCTACTAAGAACTCCCACCCACCCCCAGCAATGCCACACATGTGTCACCTAGCTGAATCAAAAGCCAGTTCACGGTTCACTGCAAAACGGATGCCTCTCAGACCCTCTACTGGGCAAAAGCCGCCCACCCAGTGTCCCCGCAGCCACCAGAGCCACTTGTCCACGATGGAATTCCAGGTAGACCCTGGTGCTCTAAGTGCAGAAGTGTCCCAAAGCCCCCTCCCTAACCGCTGACGCAGATAGCCAACTGAGGCGATCTCGGTTCAGGGCCCAGGGATTAGTGCTCTCATCACGGAGCCTCTGCCGGGGGCCACAGCCCTGGAAGAGCAGAACCTCACATGCCATCATCCCCCGAGTTTCCTGGGCTCCACTAGTGGGCTCCTCTGCCCCCTCGGGTGGAGGGGCAGGCAGGTCCGGAGCTGGTGGATACGCAGGGAATGAAGCCCAGGACGGATGCTGATCCCTACAGGGAGGAGTCAGAAGCATCCCTGAAGCTCACTGTGTGGGGGACCCAGACCTGGGCTGGGCCTCTGATGACCTAAGGTGGCAACTCTCTCTGAAGGAGGAGGGAACGGGCACGCCCATAGCCGTGTCTCCTGGGCAACCGTGGGTGAGAACGCCTGCTCCATACACCCACTCCTTTCACCGTGCCAGTCACGGAGAGAAGCGATGCTGGCCGAGAGAGGGGAAAAACGACGTGGGACGATCGGCGTTGAAAAAAAAGGTTGAGGGAAACGAGAGGATGTGGGGAGAAGGCC